>NC_086317.1:491459356-491795189 GCF_036172605.1 Pelobates fuscus | reverse complement strand
CTATTACAGACTATAACAAAAGAAGACTATTACAGACTATAACAAAAGAAGACTATTACAGACTATAACAAAAGAAGACTATTACAGACTATACCAAAAGAAGACTATTACAGACTATAACAAAAGAAGACTATTACAGACTATACCAAAAGAAGACTATTACAGACTATAACAAAAGAAGACTATTACAGACTATAACAAAAGAAGACTATTACAGACTATACCAAAAGAAGACTATTACAGACTATAACAAAAGAAGACTATTACAGACTATACCAAAAGAAGACTATTACAGACTATAACAAAAGAAGACTATTACAGACTATACCAAAAGAAGACTATTACAAACTATAACAAAAGAAGACTATTACAGACTATACCAAAAGAAGACTATTACAGACTATACCAAAAGAAGACTATTACAGACTATACCAAAAGAAGACTATTACAGACTATAACAAAAGAAGACTATTACAGACTATAACAAAAGAAGACTATTACAGACTATACCAAAAGAAGACTATTACAGACTATACCAAAAGAAGACTATTACAGACTATACCAAAAGAAGACTATTACAGACTATAACAAAAGAAGACTATTACAGACTATACCAAAAGAAGACTATTACAGACTATAACAAAAGAAGACTATTACAGACTATACCAAAAGAAGACTATTACAGACTATACCAAAAGAAGACTATTACAGACTATAACAAAAGAAGACTATTACAGACTATACCAAAAGAAGACTATTACAGACTATACCAAAAGAAGACTATTACAGACTATAACAAAAGAAGACTATTACAGACTATACCAAAAGAAGACTATTACAGACTATAACAAAAGAAGACTATTACAGACTATACCAAAAGAAGACTATTACAGACTATAACAAAAGAAGACTATTACAGACTATAACAAAAGAAGACTATTACAGACTATACCAAAAGAAGACTATTACAGACTATAACAAAAGAAGACTATTACAGACTATACCAAAAGAAGACTATTACAGACTATACCAAAAGAAGACTATTACAGACTATACCAAAAGAAGACTATTACAGACTATAACAAAAGAAGACTATTACAGACTATACCAAAATAAGACTATTACAGACTATAACAAAAGAAGACTATTACAGACTATAACAAAAGAAGACTATTACAGACTATAACAAAAGAAGACTATTACAGACTATACCAAAAGAAGACTATTACAGACTATACCAAAAGAAGACTATTACAGACTATACCAAAAGAAGACTATTACAGACTATACCAAAAGAAGACTATTACAGACTATACCAAAAGAAGACTATTACAGACTATACCAAAAGAAGACTATTACAGACTATACCAAAAGAAGACTATTACAGACTATACCAAAAGAAGACTATTACAGACTATAACAAAAGAAGACTATTACAGACTATACCAAAAGAAGACTATTACAGACTATACCAAAAGAAGACTATTACAGACTATACCAAAAGAAGACTATTACAGACTATAACAAAAGAAGACTATTACAGACTATACCAAAAGAAGACTATTACAGACTATAACAAAAGAAGACTATTACAGACTATACCAAAAGAAGACTATTACAGACTATAACAAAAGAAGACTATTACAGACTATAACAAAAGAAGACTATTACAGACTATACCAAAAGAAGACTATTACAGACTATAACAAAAGAAGACTATTACAGACTATAACAAAAGAAGACTATTACAGACTATACCAAAAGAAGACTATTACAGACTATAACAAAAGAAGACTATTACAGACTATACCAAAAGAAGACTATTACAGACTATAACAAAAGAAGACTATTACAGACTATACCAAAAGAAGACTATTACAGACTATAACAAAAGAAGACTATTACAGACTATACCAAAAGAAGACTATTACAGACTATAACAAAAAAAGACTATTACAGACTATACCAAAAGAAGACTATTACAGACTATAACAAAAGAAGACTATTACAGACTATACCAAAAGAAGACTATTACAGACTATACCAAAAGAAGACTATTACAGACTATAACAAAAGAAGACTATTACAGACTATACCAAAAGAAGACTATTACAGACTATAACAAAAAAAGACTATTACAGACTATACCAAAAGAAGACTATTACAGACTATAACAAAAGAAGACTATTACAGACTATACCAAAAGAAGACTATTACAGACTATACCAAAAGAAGACTATTACAGACTATAACAAAAGAAGACTATTACAGACTATACCAAAAGAAGACTATTACAGACTGTACCAAAAGAAGATTATTACAGACTATACCAAAAGAAGACTATTACAGACTATACCAAAAGAAGATTATTACAGACTATAACAAAAGAAGACTATTACAGACTATAACAAAAGAAGACTATTACAGACTATACCAAAAGAAGACTATTACAGACTATACCAAAAGAAGATTATTACAGACTATAACAAAAGAAGACTATTACAGACTATAACAAAAGAAGACTATTACAGACTATAACAAAAGAAGACTATTACAGACTATAACAAAAGAAGACTATTACAGACTATAACAAAAGAAGACTATTACAGACTATAACAAAAGAAGATTATTACAGACTATACCAAAAGAAGACTATTACAGACTATACCAAAAGAAGACTATTACAGACTATAACAAAAGAAGATTATTACAGACTATAACAAAAGAAGACTATCCCATATACCCACTTTTAACAGATATGAAGTTTTAGCAGAGACGCCCTGGAAAGGTGGATTTTTGGAGTATGAGGAACAGAAACAACACAAACCCCTCCTTCAGCACAGGTCCCCAAAGAAGTGTCAGAGAAGTACAGAGGGAGGGGAAATAGAGGAGGAGTCGGTATACAGAGAAGGAAAGAGAGACAGGCAAAATCAATAAAAATCAGAAAGGTAATTGAAGAAAAACAGGTAGGTATTTTTAAACACAACCCAAATTAAATTACTACAAAAAGGATTGAAATTTCAAAAAATGTAATACATTTGACACACGTGGATCTTAGTAGAAGTCTGTGTCTTAAAAATATTTTCAAAAACATCCCATAATGACTAATTGTATTGTAAATAAGAATGATGACTACAAGCGTACAACACTAAAAGAAGAAGAAGAAGTCCACCGTCTTTCCTGGAGGTTTAATATCTAGTGAGATGATAACCTTCCAGAAGATGGTGATGGCACATGTCAATAAAACTATTGATTCTATATTTCAGCACCATCTGCACTATATATTTCCCTTTTCTTTGTTTTTTAATGTACTTGAAGTACACACATATACATGAATATATATCAAGAATACATGGTGTAAGTTAAACCCCGTCACAGATTGAATTTATATAACCCTCCACTAACGGTGTCGGTTATACTAATACGAAAAGTGTTTTTGTGTTTATGGTGGAGTATGGGGAAGAAGGTATCCAACACAAAGTGTACAGCTGCTTTTTCACTTGGGCCCTTTTTGTATAACACACTGCCTCCTAGTGGAGGTCTATCTTTTTTTTTATTTAATAAATGGACCTGTTTTTTACAGTATGTAGGGAAAACCTCTAGATCACACGCATCAGTGAACATATTAGGAACTTTCAAAATGGGTTTGAGAATCTTAGCGTGTCCAAACATTTCAAAAGAGTTATGGTAAAAAAAGTAGATGTACATTGGAGAGGTGGGAGCAGTGCATCTTTGAACTGCAAACACTGTTCCCAAAAGGACTAAATATTGGATTTGAAATTGGTCACCTTTAAAATCCCTTTTATATATATATATATAATTCAATTTGAAAAAGGGTTATTACTGTTTTAAAAGTATAAATGTTTTTAGTAAATTATTATGTAGCATAACATTATACAAATATATTCGGGGCCAATACAAACCATTGTGTGGAAATCTATTCACAAACCGGACTTACATAGGACACGAGGTCATGCGTTTAGACTGGAAGAAAAAAGATTTTGTCTAAGGCAAAGGAAAGGTTTTTTTACTGTAAGAACAATCAGGAGGTGGAATTCTCTGCCTGAAGAAGTGGTTTTATCAGAGTCCATACAGATGTTCAAACAGCTACTAGATGCATACTTGCTAAAACAGAATATTCAAGGATATAATCTTTCAATGTAGGTTAATAACTGCTTGATCCAAGGATAAATCTGACTGCCATTCTGGGGTCAATAAGGAATTTTTTTCCTAGCTTGTTGCAAAAGTGTGCTTCAAACTGGGGTTTTTTTTTTGCCTTCTTTTGGATCAACAGCAAAAAAACAAATGTGAGGAAGGCTGAACTTGATGGACGCAAGTCTCTTTTCAGCTATGTAACTATGTAACTATGTAACTATGTAAGTCTTCCGTTTAATGTAGTGTTTGGTGTAAATACACTTATGCTGTGGGTATTCTACCCTTTTTTTCTTCCCCTCTTCTCTTCTCTTAGTGTGACATCTGTTTTATTTAATTTTATAAGTGTGATATGTAATCAGAGACTGGATTTTTAACTTGCTTTCTTGTTTTTGCCCATCCTTCCCCTCTATTAATATGGCGCCTGTGGGCTCATACATAATGACAATACACTAAACAGAGGAACTTTACTGTTGGGTCTTGATGCCTAAAGCCCTGTATGGTGCATCAATCTGCTGAAATACCTACACAGTTTAGAGCCAACTTAAGGGCTCTGAAACGTGTGAGTGTTCCATATTATCTTACATTTTAAAGTGTTTTACACTATGATTGTTTTATGCTTTTATTCTATAGGTTTTATCTTCCATTTATCTGCTGTGAAGTGATATACAATTATGTGTGATATCACCTCATATTTACTCTGATATAGTAAGTATATAGAATCAAAATCATTGTCTTTAAATTGAATCTGTTCTGTCTCACAGTAAAATGTATTGGCTACGTTATCTCGCCACAACCTAAAAGATGTGTAATTACTATTATGACTATTTGACTGTGCGCTGATATAGATAAAACATTACTGACTCACAGGCCTGTGTTTTTTAAAGTTTGTTTCACAAGTTGTTTGTTAAAATAAAGCTACAATGTTGTATATCCAGGGATCTGGGACAGCTCTGTAATCTGTGAGGTAACTATTTATTCTATTTATAATTATTACGTAAACAGTATACACAATGTGTTTTAAGTTTCTATTTTTCCAGATTCCATATGGGAATTTTCATGAAGTTTACACATAAGTTTATTTATTATATTATATATTATTTAATGGCACTGAGTAAGCTGTATTTAACATTGTGTGCAAACGCACTGTGTTTTTTTATTTTATGCACTTTTTTAGGTATTGGAAACGCCCCTGTACAATTTGCATGCATTATACGCGCCTACACACTGTGTTGTTAACTATTGGCTCTATACCATGTGAGCAGGACATATATGTATACAAGTCACTTATTGTTTGGATTTACTTCACTGTCTTTTTGTTTTCCCCGAGTTTACCTGAATACAGCTAGAAAAGGACAAATGTCCCCTGAGAACACCCCTGTTCATGAGACCTGAGCCTGTCCTAATGTTAGGTTGGAAATCACAACAGAGTCTGGAAACCTTTATGCTGCCATGGACTTATAGACCAACAATGATGTTTCTGCTTTCCGTTATCTCTATAGCTATCAGCTGCTAAGAATACTCAATGAAGTCACACCACTCAGATGTTGTATCAATAAGCATTCAAAGGTTTAATGCGTAGTACATCGTATATATAAAACACAGTTTGTCTAGGGGTGCATACATCAACGGAAACGTTGACCAACAAATCATGGGAATCTCAGAACTGAAAGTATAATGTTTCATATAACATATCGTAATGCTGTTAGTCTCAGTGTTCACTGACACGAGTGACAGTCTGAGATTTAGGAACCCAATTAAAAATTGCAGGTGTTATAAAGAATGCTATTTTTTTCAAGTGCAGGATGTTTATAAAAGATAGTGCAAGCTGGTGTCAGGCTCAAGAACAGAAAAATATTGTATGTTAAGAAAAATTGAGTTTAACCCTTTCAAAGCATATGTATATATGTATACATGTCAATTATTATTTGAATTTCCTTCTTAAGTCTACCTGAATACAGATAGAGAAGGCAAATGTCCCTTGAGAACTCCCATGTTTATGAGACCGGAGCCTGTCCTAATTTGGCTCCTCTCCATGTGAGTGTTCCATGCTACTTAACATACAAAACAATATTGATTTTCTTATTGTCTAGTTTTCCTGTAAAACACATCCTTTACTATATAAGGGTAAGTGTCTCTTCTAGCTCCACTTTATACACTGGTGATAGTTATAACTACTCAGTTTATTTGTTCACTCTTTACAATTGCACTTCTCAGCTTGTTAACAGCATGCATGGCTATAATATGAAACCACCCTATCTCTCGAACAAGCTCTTGTAAAAAAAAGCCCCCATTTAGTTACACCTGACATGCACCATGTCAAATACTCTCACTCACGTTACTTTACCAAGCCACATTCACTCAGTCACACACCCTGTTATTTACCCTCATTCTGTAATATACAGCCTTCTCCAATCGAATGGCTTACATTCACCAACCAGTCACATTCACACGCCCAGTCACATTGTACCCATACCACATTCACCAATCATTGCCCAGTAATGTGTAAATATATTCTTACACAATAATAGGTTGTGTTATCTAAAGTTCATCTGTTTAAGGTATAAAGAAAATACATCCATATTTTTATTGCTACATTTCTTTGATACATTTTGATCGATATGTGTACAAACATCTACTGTTTTAGAACTTACTTTTATAACTTTGAAAATTACATATAGATCTGTGGTGTCCATTTCAAAATATATTCTGGATAAACATCTGAAACACCACCTGTCTAATTTCCTTGGTTTTTACACCATAGATAATTGGGTTCATCATGGGAGGTACAAGGACATACAGGTTGGCTAACAGAATGTGGACCTGTAGAGAGATCAGTTTATGTCCGACCCTGTGTACGATAAAAGAGAAAAAAGCTGGTACATAGAACATGAATATAACACAGATGTGGGACACACAAGTATTAAAAGCTTTAAAACGAGCTTCTGTCGATGGGAGTCTGAGAACAGCTCTAGCTATGACACAATATGATATTCCTATAAGGGACAAATCTATAAACGATGAGAAAAATGCTATAGTAAGACCATAGACAATATTAACCAATATATCTGCAGTAGCCAGTCTTGCCATCGCCATATGTTCGCAGTAAGAATGTTCGATGATGATGCTTTGCTGGTAAGGTAAACGTATCAGAAGAAAAGCGAATGGCGTTATCATGCAAAAACTCCTGGTAAGATAAATAACAGTTATTCTTTTAATGAATGCGTTTGTCATTTTAGTTGTGTATGATAAAGGGTAGCAGATTGCAATGTATCGATCATAGGCCATCATAAGTAGAATGGCTGATTCTAAACAAAACAGGAAGTGGATGAAAAATGTCTGAACGACACAACCATTGAAAGAGATTTCGTGGGAGTTAAACCAGAATATGCTGAGAGTCTTTGGTACAGTGGAAGAGCACAAGAGGATGTCAGTGAAAGCCAGCAAGACTAAGAAAATGTACATGGGCTGGTGGAGACTTTCATTGGTCGTAATCACGAGTAAGAAGATGGAGTTTCCAAGAAGAGCCAGTATATACATGGAGCAGAACGGAATAGAGAGGAGAAAATGATAACTTTCCAAGCCAGGAATTCCCTTCAGAATAAAATATTCCGGGTGGAAGTTACTTGTGTTTAATATTTCCATGGTTAAGAAAATCAGTCACAACCTACAACCAGTATGAAACAAATTGTGAATTATTGGAGGGCTAGATTACAGATATAGTTTCTAATTGTCTATGTGCTGTGGTCATATTAAAATGAAATACACTGCAGATTAATATTTCACGTCCTCATACCGTCCAAAGTTATTAGAAAACTTGTCTATGTACAATTAATTGCTTGGCTTTTACAAACTGTCCAAATTTCTGTCTGTACTGCGATATGGCTTCAGGTTCAGATTACCCACTCATTGCATTGGATAATCTCATTTTCTGTAGCTATAAGTGGCAAACATTAAGATAACTGTTCTGGGCGTGGCGCGCGAGGGAGCTGAAGAGGAAGCACTCAGGGGACAGTGCTCCCTCGCGCGCCTGCCGGGTGACCGGCCCCCAGGAGCCCAGCAGCACCACTGGACCCCAGGGAATCCCCGCAGCACTCCAAAAGAACAAAAAAAGAAAAAAGAAAGAAAAAAAGAAGACAAGAAATTGAGGTTAAATCAGCAACATCGGGGGGCGGGGCCGGACCACCATACTGGCAGGTCGCACAACTGAACGGCTCCTGCAAATATTCTCAGTTTTCTCCTTAAAAACAGATCCAACACCTACCAAAAGACTGACAACGGCAGCCCTGTGTGAGAGGACACCCTGGTTCCGAGGAGAGGCTTGTAGCTCAGCTCTAGTCCCTCGGTGAGTCTCCCGCGATGGGGAGCGCTCAGGCGGTGAGTGGAGTGGACGGCCGCCATCCCGCTATCCTGCCCACCAGCGGTCAGAACATAGCATGAGGCTAAGGGGGTCCGTCCCTGTTCCCCCCCCCCTCTGGACCGGCGGGGGTGATCCCGGTCCCCACCCTGGGCCCACCAGTGTGCGGACACACCAACGCGCCAGGCGGCGACAGTGCGGACCCAACGCTCGGAGGCCGCACCAAAATGGCGGAGACCGCATGGCGAGTGGCCCGCGCCAAAGAGGACACACAACAACAGTCAGCCTACATGGGCCACGAAGACACCGGCAAATACCTGCTGAGACCCATCCTGGGTCAAGCCACACGGTACATGAGTAGCCAGAAACCACGCTGACTCAGGGCTGGCAGCAAGGTACACGACCGGCGAGGACCTCACAGTCCTGACCACCCAAGCGAGCTCACAGAAGGAGCTACACCCAGCGATGAAGCCCTGCAAGATGAGCCTCTCACCTAGCGGAGACCGACACACTCGGACCGACAGCCCGCAACCGCAAGGTCCAACCCGACGACCAACGCGGCTGCAGGGTCCTGGCTCCCACCAGAGGCAAACACAGGACTTAAAACCGCAAGTACACCATCTGGGGACTATCACCGAGCCTCTTGCCTGGACTGTGTCTAACACGGCAACACCCTGGCTCCCGTCACTCTGCAACCCACATACTTCACAGGCAGATCCCACAGCGATAAACCACTGGCCTCTGTCTGGCAGCTGGGGGGGTTTCCCTGGGGTGGAAAAAACCCAAGCATGACGAAAGCTACTCACTTTCAGGCGATGGACTCTTGTATTCCATCTGTCTTATCTGTTTCCGAATGTTAGCCTGCTAAGCAACTTTTATAAAGCGACCCAAAAGCATTTTCTAGTACGACCCCTTGCTGGCAGTACCTAATACTAGCAAAGCGTAGGGTTTTCTAGATTACAACACTACCACTATGTATACACCTTAATTATGCCATGCTTTAATGCCATGCTGCGACTACCCTTAACCCCACAATACAGAGCATTTACTATAGCCTATTCTGGGTACTATACTGCATAACATGCTTATAAGCGACAACCTCACTAGCATGGTTAATCTAATCTAACATTGTTTCATAGCGACTACCTAATCCTAATAATATGATAGTAATGTTGTTGTCCTAGCTTGACAATTAAATGATATTCCACTAAATATATTACTAAACCTAGAAGTACCTAGGAATGTCATATGCATGTCTAGACTGTAACAAAACTTGCTGTTTCATGTACAAAAAAAACAAAAAACGGTGCTGTATCAAAATGCCACCCATTGAAATGCCATGAATATGCCTGCAGTTGCTGTCGTGGCCCTGCACGCTTGTCTGTAACTTATATGCACATGCAAAAATAAAGAATTAAAAAAAAAAAAAGATAACTGCTCTGGTGCTATTGGCCTCCATATTTTTTCCAAATATAACTTTTATTGATATTTTTAAAGAATATAATAAATTCAACAAAGGAAACATTCAATCACATTAATTTTTAGGCCTGGGAAATTAAAATGAAAAATATATAGACAATGATCACTGAATATGCTAAACCAAATAGTGAGTAATCAATACATCAAATTATTAATAATATTAATTAAACTACCAATAATAACACATTGTGTGCAAATATGTGAAAACTGTCAAGTGTTTGGACGTTACACCATTAAATAAAACATTGAAAATCACCTATAAATTTTGTTAACCATTTTGTCATGAGATCCTTTGTTTTCTTTTAAATTTATTCTAAAGATTTAGCAAATTACTTTAAAATCCAGTTCAGACAAGGCAAAGCCAATTCAAACATTGTTTCATTTCTCCTCTTCCATTGTCTGGAAATCTGTTCATAAGCACAACTATACATAGGGCATGCGGTCACACATTTTGACTGAAAGAAAGGAGATTTAGTCTAAGGCAAAGGAAATATTTTTTTTACAGTAATAGACAATAGAACAATAAGGATGTGGAATTTTCTGCCTGAACAGCTGATTTTATCAGAGTCTATACGGATGTTTAAAGAAACACTACAAACATGCATTTCTGATCCTATAATTTTAAACTAATTATCTAACCCTTCTGCCCCTCCACTCGCTATTACCCTCCAAAATATAGTCACATCTTAAGTTTACTCCACTCTGACGGCGCTGGCTCTGCCCCTGACCTGCCTCCTTGGCTGACATCATCAGAAGTGATAATCTCATCCAATCTGATAATCTCAGCCAAGGAGGCAGGGGCAGAGCCAAACGCCGCTCTGGCCTATCAGCATCTCCTCATTGATTCAATGCATCTCTATGGGGAAAGTTCAGTGTCTCCATGCAGAGAATATAGTCGCTGAATGTCAGTGCTGCACACTGTGCAGCAATGTCCCAGGAAGCACCTCTACTGTCCATCTGAGGATTGGCTACACAATGCTAGTTGCTGAAATTTTAAGTGTGTCCGTCCACCAATTTCAGGGTAATCCTTAAATATGAATAAAAGAAAGATCCCTGCATCAGCTGTGCTCTAGGGATAGAAGGGGGAGAATCAGTGGTTGTGAGCTTGGGAGAAGACGGTGACTATATGAAAGTTGAGTGAAATATGACAAGTGAGGTGTAAGTGGATTATAAAAAAATCTGATTTTCCAGGTACCCATAACTTTTCATGCTGATAACGAACTCATGAGAATGGCTGCCCTGGAGTATTTAGAATGTTATGTAAGATTCCCACAGGGTAGCCACTTCCAGTGATATAAAACATTAAAAGGACACTTCACTGCCCAAATACAGTAACGACATACCCCAAATTACATTCATGCATCTAGTTCTGCATTTTTTTCATTGGGGTAAATATTTTTTTAAAAAGCTTGTAAATCCCGCAATACCCTTGTTTGCAGCCTTTTTAAACCCTCCCCTTCTAACCCCGCCCAGACTTTCTGTGGCTGTCCAATCACAGACTTCTCACTGTAGCTCAATGAGCTCTGAGCATTTGCTGCCTCTTCAGGAAGTAACAGGACCCGTTGTCTGGTGTAACAAGGTTCATTTATTGAAATTTGCATCTTTTGTAAAATGCGAAAAAGTGGACACAGTTTTCACACAAAGCTTTTCGGAAAGCTTTAGGAATAAGAGATTACTGTCCAGGAAATATGGGGGATATGATCGTTTCAGTCGTAGGTTCGTGTGAGTCTCCTTGTCATAGAATTGCCCAGGTTGCTATCGAGTTTCCACCTGTTCCAATCAAAACAGGAGAACCCTTCAGTGCAAGAAAAATGGTTCCCTCGGTCATTGATTAAAGGGAAATTATAGTGCCAGGAACAAAAATTGTTTTTCTGGCACAATAGCTTCCCTCTCTGTCAAGGCTCTCTCCTGCGGCACTGAAGGGGTTAAGAACCCCTTCAGTCACTTACCTGCCTCAGCTCTGCCCACACTCCTCCCCTGCTGGCGCAATGGCCGCGCTCGCATTAGGATCTCCCCATAGGAAAGCATAATTCAATGCTTATCAATGGGGAATCCGGTGACGCTGGAAGTCCTCATTCAGAACGTGAGGATGACCAGTGTTGTTTAGACGACCAAAAGTCGTCTAAGAAGCAGGAGGTCCCTTTAATGTGGTAGACAGTCACTAGAGGAGGAGTTAATCCTAGCAGGTAATTATTGTAGTTTATAAAACTGCAGTAATTACCACTCTAGGGTTAAGGGTGATGGGAGCTGGCACCCAGGCCACTTCAATGAGCTGATGTGGTCTGGGTGCCTACAGTGGCCCTTTAATGGCTGGATTTGCTACTTGAAGCCATTGAATTGTTCCATATTAGAGGGAAGTAGTGATATGTGTCCAGAAAATATGGTGGATCTAACAGATCCAGCAGGTGTCAGAAACCCACTCTAATCAGCAGAGCAGACCAGTCAGACTCAATCCTGATTCATAGACAGGAAATAGTCACAGAAAACCTTTTTTTCAATAGAAACACTTTAAACATTAAAGTGTTCTCATTTGTATTTCTAAAAGTTTAAAGTTTTTAACAGGACATGATATCAATCATAAGTCCAAACTTTGGGAGGTAGGTGATTAGGACAGGGTAGGTGGGTTAATGGAGTGGAGTGCCAACAACCGAACTAATTTGTCACTTTCAGTTTTAACTCATCCTGATCCAGTTAAGCAAACTCTATTTCCTCCTTCTAACATAGAAACATAGAAACATAGAATGTGACGGCAGATAAGAACCATTCGGCCCATCTAGTCTGCCCAGTTTTCTAAATACTTTCATTAGTCCCTGGCATTATCTAATAGTTAGGATAGCCTTATGCCTATCCCACGCATGCTTAAACTCCTTTACTGTGTTAACCTCTACCACTTCAGCTGGAAGGCTATTCCATGCATCCACTACCCTCTCAGTAAAGTAATACTTCCTGATATTATTTTTAAACCTTTGTCCCTCTAATTTAAGACTATGTCCTCTGGTTGTGGTAGTTTTTCTTCTTTTAAATATAGTTTCCTCCTTTACTGTGGGGAATCACTTTATGTATTTAAATGTTTCTATCATATCCCCCCTGTCTCGTCTTTCCTCCAAGCTATACATGTTAAGATCCTTTAACCTTTCCTGGTAAGTTTTATCCTGCAATCCATGAACCAGTTTAGTAGCCCTTCTTTGAACTCTCTCTAAGGTATCAATATCCTTCTGAAGATATGGTCTCCAGTACTGTGTACAGTACTCCAAGTGAGGTCTCACCAGTGTTTTGTACAATGGCATGAGCACTTCCCTCTTTCTACTGCTAATACCTCTCCCTATACAACCAAGCATTCTGCTAGCATTTCCTGCTGCTCTATTACATTGTCTGCCTACCTTTAAGTCCTCAGAAATAATCACCCCTAAATCCCTTTCCTCAGATGTTGAGGTTAGGACTCTATCAAATATTCTGTACTCTGCCCTTGGGTTTTTACGTCCAAGATGCATTATCTTGCACTTATCCACATTAAATGTCAGTTGCCACAACTCTGACCATTTTTCTAGTTTACCTAAATCATTTGCCATTTGGCTTATCCCTCCTGGAACATCAACCCTGTTACATATCTTAGTATCATCCGCAAAAAGACACACCTTACCATCAAGACCTTCTGCAATATCACTAATAAAAATATTAAAGAGAATGGGTCCAAGTACAGATCCCTGAGGTACCGTTGAGGTACCTGAGGCACTGGTGACAAGCCCAAGCTTCGAATATACTCCATTGACTACAACCCTCTGTTGCCTGTCACTCAGCCACTGCCTTACCCATTCAACAATATTGGAATCCAAACTCAAAGATTGCAGTTTATTGATAAGCCTTCTATGTGCAACAGTGTCAAAAGCCTTACTGAAATCTAGGTAGGCAATGTCTACTGCACCACCCTGATCTATAATTTTAGTTACCCAATCAAAAAAATCAATAAGATTAGTTTGGCATGATCTCCCTGAAGTAAACCCATGTTGTCTCTGATCTTGAAATCTATGTGTTTTTAGATGTTCAACAATCCTATCCTTTAACATGGTTTCCATCACTTTCCCCACTACTGAAGTAAGGCTTACTGGCCTATAGTTGCCCGACTCCTCCTTATTACCTTTCTTGTGAATGGGCACAACATTCGCTAACTTCCAATCTTCTGGGACTACTCCTGTTAACAATGATTGGTTAAATAAATCTGTTAATGGTTTTGCTAGTACACCACTAAGCTCTTTTAATAGCTTTGGGTGTATTCCATCAGGTCCCATTGACTTATTTGTCTTTACTTTTGACAGTTGAAATAGAACCTCTTCCTCTGTAAACTCACATGTAATAAATGACTCATTTATCCTTTTTTTTAACAGAGGTCCCTTTCCTTCATTTTCAGCTGTAAATACCGAACAAAAATATTCATTGAGGCAGTCAGCTAGACCTTTATCCTCCTCTACATACCTTCCTTCTTTTGTTTTTAATCTAACTAATCCTTGTTTTACTTTTCTTTTCTCATTTATGTATCTAAAAAAAGTTTTGTCCCCCTTTTTTACTGACTGTGCTATTTTCTCTTCTGTGTGTGATTTGGAAGCCATTATAACTTGCTTAGCCTCTTTCTGCCTAATCTTATAGGTAATTCTGTCTTCCTCACTCTGGGTTTTTTTTTATAATTACTAAATGCTAACTTTTAGATTTTTACTATTTTGGCCACATCTGCGGAGTACCACAGTGGTTTCTTCAATTTTTTTGCTTTTACTGACAAGCCTAATGCAATTTTCTGTTGCCTTCAGTAGTGCAGCTTTTAAATAATCCCATTTATTTTGGACTCCATTTAAGTTGCTCCAGTCTGATAATGACTCCTTTACACATATTCTAATTTTAGAAAAGTCTGTTTTTCTAAAGTCTAAAACATGTTCTCCTTCCTACTCCTGTACTCGAACCCTCAACCGTATGATCCTGATCCATCCTGCATGCAGTGCCCTCTATCTGTCATTGGAGCATATTACATCGATCAGTAGCCCTCCATCCCAAGACTCTCCCTGATAATACTTACTGGAAGAAAGGACATGGATTAATCTGACTTTGTGTCCAGGCAGTGGTGTATCCTGGTTTTGTGCTGCCCTAGGCAGGACAAAACTCAGGCGCCCCCTCCCCCGCTCGACACCCCCACCCAACACTTCCCCTCCCCCCCGTCTTCTAAATACACACACACACAAATTCACTGACAGATACGCATACACTAGCTAACAGACACATACACACACACTCTCTGTCAGACACACACACTCTCTGTCAGACACACACACTCTCTGATATATAATATAATGTAATGTATAATATAATATATAATAATAATATTATCTAATATAATAATATTATCTAATATAATAATATTATCTAATATAATAATAATATAATATATAATATAATAATAAATAATAATAAATAATATATAAATAATATAATATATATAATATATAATATAATATATATATATAATATATATATATATATAAATAATATATAATATAATATATATATAAATATATAATATAATATATATATAATAATATAATATATAATAAATAATATATATATATAATAATATAATAAATAATATATATATAATAATATAATAAATAATATATATATAATAATATAATATAAATAATATATATATAATAATATAATATAAATAATATATATATAATAATATAATATAAATAATATATATATAATAATATAATATAAATAATATATATATAATAATATAATATAAATAATATCATATATATAATATCATATATATATTATATAATTAATTTAATATACCCCCCCCAGCCTCCTTACCTTTGGGAATGCTGGGGGGGGTTTCTTTACCTCCCTGGGGTCTAGTGGGGCTGCCGGTCGGGCTGCCGGGCTGGTTGCTGGGCGGGCGGCTGGCGAGGGAGCTCTTCCTCTGAGCTGTCTGCTCAGCTCCCTCGCGCGCCGCAGAGTGAGGCTGGGAGCCGGAAGATGACGTCATATTCCGGCTCCGCCTCCCAGCCTCACTGTGCGGCGCGCGAGGGAGCTGAGCAGACAGCTCAGAGGAAGAGCTCCCTCGCCAGCCGCCCGCCCAGCAACCAGCCCAGCAACCCAGTTAGCCGCAAGGCTAACAAGGCATTTGCCCTGGGCATTTGGGGCGGCGTTTTTTGCCGCCCCCTGGAAAATGCCGCCCAAGGCAAATGCCTTGTTTGCCTCGCGGCTAATACGCCCCTGTGTCCAGGCATATAACGTTAAAACCTTCCCTGGTCCAGCACCTCCTACAAATATCCCTATCTCCCCTAGACAGCCAATCAGCAGACTCCCTGATATCAAAGCAGTTGTTGGCGTTTATTTCCCCAGAACACTCTGATTTGGACAGAGCTCACCTCTTCTGAGAAATTGTCATTCAGCACAAGCAGAAGGCTGTTGGTTGATTGCCTTTAACATCCATACAATGCCGTCACTGTGTTGGGGCAATAAATGAGTAAAAGAGAACTTACCTTAAAACAAAGACATAAAAAACATTTAAAATTATCTTGTTCTTAAGATAGCCCGTATCCTGAAAGGGTTAAAGAGAGATATATTTCCGTTAAACAGCGTCTGTGCAAAATATATCTTGTATACAATTTTTCTTAATATAATCACTCATATCATTAAATAGTAAGAACACAATTATTACTAATAAAAAATTATAACATACAGACAAGAGTTACAGAGTCAATAACAGGAAAAATTAATTGTAATAATGATAATAATAATAATAATATAATAATATGTAATAATAATAAAAATAATAATATATAATAATAACATTAATAATATAATAATAATAATATAATAGTATGTAATAATAATAATAATAATAATAATAATATAATAGTATTTATTAATAAAAATAATAATATGTAATAATAATAATAACAATAATATAATGGTATGTAATAATAATAAAATAATAATGATAATATAATATGGCTTACCTGTCAGATAGGATAGCAATAACTACAGGACTCTGTGTATGTCTTTACTTTATTCCCCTTCTTCTGTCTATTGTTTTGTGGGGTCTCAAGGTCTGAGTCTCTCTCATTCTCTCTCTCACTCGTTTTATCACCCTCTCTCCCTATATATCTCTCTCTCTATTTATATATATATTTACAGACAAATTATAGATTCCTTTGGGTATAAGTCTTCTGGGACGATGCCTCGTATGCTAAACCCTTTATGATTTTAAATTTGGAAAAATATATCCAATAATTAGTCAAAGAACCAGATGGTTTATAAGAACTGAAAGGTTTAATAAAAGTTTGCTAATGGAAGATAGTATTTACTAAACATAAAGCTTTTTAAATATATTCTAAATAATAACAAATGTCCACTTACCCCCTCATCGCAGACGGTTTGGATAAAATGATGCAAAAAGGTCCGTAATACAAACTCCCAATTATGTAGGAGAAATGTATTCAAAAGTTGTGCACATCGATAGTTAAATTCTGTAATCATTTTTATCATATTTAGTAAAGTGTTGTAAAAATGACCTAAGTGTGACCATTGTCTTCCTAGTAATCACCTCATGTTTTCACACGGATTTCCCGTTCAGTAGATAAATTTTATCAAGATGGAAAGATTAACAAAGCCGTTCTGTTGCCCAAAAAAGCCATGTATTCAAAAATGATGGTTAAGGCCCAAAACAGGGAACAGATGTAAAATCTGACAGATGTAATAGATTGGGCCAATAATTTGCTATAAATTAGAGGTACATTAGAGTGTTGTCAACACTTGGATAATTTTCACCCCCAAAGGGGGTAAATATGTTTCTGCTCTGTTTCTGGCTTAATGAACCTTCTGGTTTCTGAGTTCTGAACGGAGAGGGGCTGCCTTTCAAGATGGAGGCATTAAGGAAACTAACTCTGGTTAACCCCATGAGGACACAGCCTTTTTATATAGGATGCAACACTATCGATTTTGCAACTCTTGCCATGTGTTTCTTTAACTATAATTTCCCTCATACAGAGCACCCACACGTATGATATACCTTTGTTTAATGAACAGATATCTGACTGCATACCCTGATATTTAGTGTTAATAGAAATATAAAGAATTGTAAAAAATGGACAAAGCTATTGGTGTTACTGTTTTGTAACTTTTGATTTAATATTTTTGGACAAGTTTTTCAATTGATTTTAAATTTTTGGATTCACTTTTACAATTGTTTAATATTTTGAAAAATATTTGACTATTCTGATATTTTTTTCATATATTGATATTTGGAAAAATTATTTTAAAATATTATCCAAAAATCTCACATAATTTGAAAAGTGTATCCAAACATATTAAACTGAAGCCATGCATGAATTTATTTGTCCTGATTTTAAATTGCTTAATTTTCATCTCTTGTGGCATTTACAGGTCACATATTAGAAAGATCACATTCACATGTTAGAGATTTTTGGAAGAGCCAAATAGAAAATTCCAACTCAGCCTGTGTGAGCGTGATGGAAGTAGATACAGTGAAATGTGACTTTCATCACTCTTTGTCTGGCGGAGAACAATGTATCTTGTTTCTACAGACTGATTTCTAAACAAATTTATTATAGTTTAAAGACACCTGACTGGGAGTATTATGGCTGGGGAGCTCTGTTATACATTTAGACACATTGCTGGGAGTATTATTGTTGTGGAGCTCTGTTATACACTCAGACACATTACTGGGAGTATTATTGCTGTGGAGCTCTGTTATACACTCAGACACATTACTGCGAGTATTATTGCTGTGGAGCTCTGTTATACACTCAGACACATTACTGGGAGTATTATGGCTGGGGAGCTCTGTTATACATTTAGACACATTACTGGGAGTATTATTGCTGTGGGTCTCTGTTATACACTCAGACACATTACTGCGAGTATTATTACTGTGGAGCTCTGTTATACATTCAGACACATTACTGGGAGTATTATTGCTGTGGAGCTCTGTTATACACTCAGACACATTACTGGGAGTATTATGGCTGGGGAGCTCTGTTATACATTTAGACACATTACTGGGAGTATTATTGCTGTGGGTCTCTGTTATACACTCAGACACATTACTGCGAGTATTATTACTGTGGAGCTCTGTTATACATTCAGACACATTACTGGGAGTATTATTGCTGTGGAGCTCTGTTATACACTCAGACACATTACTGCGAGTATTATTGCTGTGGAGCTCTGTTATACACTCAGACACATTACTGGGAGTATTATGGCTGGGGAGCTCTGTTATACATTTAGACACATTACTGGGAGTATTATTGCTGTGGAGCTCTGTTATACACTCAGGTACGTTACTGGGGTTATTATTGCGGTGGAGCTCTGTTATACACTCAGACACATCAACAATATGGTGCTCCTAGAAAAGAGGGACAGAGGGATTTGGGCTCAAAATGGAGATTTGTTCTCCTAAAAAGTGGCACTTGAGAGGTATGTGGGTGTAAGATGTTAGCAGGGACAGTATACACTGTCACAAGGCATGAGGCACAATCAAGTTGCAAGGATTGTGTACTGAAATAACTGCACAGAATCAGGTTGGTAAGTCCGGATGGGAGATACCACAAACTGTAGTTGAGAATGACAGGGCTAAGGTCCTGTGGGGCTTCCAGATCCAGACAGACAAGCAAGTACTGGCCAACCAACCTGACATTGTTGGGGTGGATGTGGCAATACCCAGTGACCGTAACATCAGGAAGAAGGAACATAAGAAGGTGGACAAATACCAAGGGATGAAATAGGAGCTACTGTGAAAAGTGAAGGCAGTGCTAGTCCCAGTTGTAACAGGAGCACTCAGGGCTGTGAACCCAAAGTTGGGAGAATGGCATCAGGAGAATATCTGAGATTGCTCTTATAGGAACAGCTAAGATACTTTGCAGAACCCTCAGACTCCAAGGCTTCTGGATCCGAGAATGAGAAATAAAAAAACAATTCTGGCAGTATTTTGTGTATGTAATATTGTGCATATAATATAATAAACTAAGAAGTTAAATGGGAGTGCATTAAAAATATAAAAAATAATTAAAAAAGAGGAATAATACTTGAAATAAAATTCTTTAATGTAGATTCCGTGGACCAGTCCGCTGATTCAATCAAATACTCCAGATGACAAAAGGAAAATGTCTTGAAACCCCTAGCACTTTGGGAAGAATGATCTTGGACATGTTATTGCCAGTCAATTCATGACCGATGTATCGTCGCTATATGGGCATTGGGAACCTTGGACAAACCCCCCACATACCTTCCCCAATAAAACACAGACACTAGGGTATATGGGTAAAATTGTCCACAGCTTTATTAAATATATAAATAATAACTTAACATAGAAACTTTGGGTCATTGCCCTATGCCCCGCCTTTGCTTCCGTATCCTTCCATTAGGTATAACAGGAAATGATCCCACTATAAATAACATATATATATAACATTATACCAACATAAACATCCCTTAAAGTGCCAACAATTTATTATAAATTAACCATGGTAGGGGTAAACCTGGATACCCCCTACCCCACCAGGTTCTAAGCCACCGACAGGACTTGAAACCTACCAAACATACCAATAACCATTTACATAACCTTCCCAATGGGGAGTCTATTTCCTCTCCTTGAGCTCCTTATCCTGCCGTTGTGACAAAACGGGACAACCCAACTATAACCAAAGCCCAGGGAGGGAGGGTGGGACAAACTCAGCCAGGTAGGCAAGTTAAAAGTGACTCTTCCAAGAAGTCTGCCTATTTATACAGCCCAGCCCCTTATCCACCATCAAACAAAACCCAACTAGCTTCCTCCTATGCCCGCCTCCTAACCCCTGTCAAGGCCCCTTTCAACTAAGCTGCGCTTTTGCTACATGGGGCTACATTACATCTGACCTTTCTAGTGAGAATAAGAGAAAGAACTGGATGGAAAGGCGTTTCGGAAGGACATTCTCTCTGTATTACCGCAGACATTCTATCTGTATTACCGCAGACATTCTATCTGTATTACCGCAGACATTCTATCTGTATTACCGCAGACATTCTATCTGTATTACCGCAGACATTCTATCTGTATTACCGCAGACATTCTATCTGTATTACCGCAGACATTCTATCTGTATTACCGCAGACATTCTATCTGTATTACCGCAGACATTCTATCTGTATTACCGCAGACATTCTATCTGTATACCGCAAACATTCTATCTGTATACCGCAAACATTCTATCTGTATTACCGCAGACATTCTATCTGTATTACCGCAGACATTCTATCTGTATTACCGCAGACATTCTATCTGTATTACCGCAGACATTCTATCTGTATACCGCAAACATTCTATCTGTATACCGCAAACATTCTATCTGTATTACCGCAGACATTCTATCTGTATTATCGCAGGCATTCTCTCTGTATTACTGCAGACATTCTCTCTGTATTACAGCAGGCATTCTATCTGTATTACAGGAGGCATTCTTTCTCTATTTTTGCAGACATTCTATCTGTATTATCGCAGACATTCTATCTGTATTACAGGAGGCATTCTTTCTCTATTTTTGCAGACATTCTATCTGTATTATCGCAGACATTCTATCTGTATTACCGCAGACATTCTATCTGTATTACTGCAGACATTCTATCTGTATTACTGCAGACATTCTCTCTGTATTATCGCAGACATTCTCTCTGTATTACCGCAGACATTCTCTCTGTATTATCGCAGGCATTCTCTCTGTATTACCGCAGACATTAAATCTGTATTACCGCAGACATTCTCTCTGTATTACTGCAGACATTCTATCTGTATTACCGCAGGCATTCTATCTGTATTACCGCAGGCATTCTATCTGTAGTACCGCAGACATTCTATCTGTATTATCGCAGGCATTCTCTCTGTATTACTGCAGACATTCTATCTGTATTATAGTAATCATTCTATCTGTATTACCGCAGACATTCTATCTGTATTACTGCAGACATTCTATCTGTATTACCGCAGGCATTCTATCTGTATTACCGCAGGCATTCTATCTGTAGTACCGCAGACATTCTATCTGTATTACCGCAGACATTCTATCTGTATTACCGCAGACATTCTATCTATATTACCGCAGACATTCTATCTGTATTACCGCAGGCATTCTCTCTGTATTACTGCAGACATTCTATCTGTATTATAGTAATCATTCTATCTGTATTACTGCAGACATTCTATCTGTATTATTGCAGACATTCTATCTGTATTACTGCAGACATTCTATCTGTATTACCGCAGGCATTCTATCTGTATTACCGCAGACATTCTATCTGTATTACCGCAGACATTCTATCTGTATTACCGCAGACATTCTATCTGTATTACCGCAGACATTCTATCTATATTACCGCAGACATTCTATCTGTATTATCGCAGACATTCTATCTGTATTACTGCAGACATTCTATCTGTATTACCGCAGACATTCTATCTGTATTACCGCAGACATTCTATCTGTATTACCGCAGACATTCTATCTGTATTACCGCAGACATTCTATCTGTATTACCGCAGACATTCTATCTGTATTACCGCAGACATTCTATCTGTATTACCGCAGACATTCTATCTGTATTACCGCAGACATTCTATCTGTATTACCGCAGACATTCTATCTGTATTACCGCAGACATTCTATCTGTATTACCGCAGACATTCTATCTGTATTACCGCAGACATTCTATCTGTATTACCGCAGACATTCTATCTGTATTACCGCAGACATTCTATCTGTATTACTGCAGACATTCTATCTGTATTACTGCAGACATTCTCTCTGTATTACCGCAGACATTCTCTCTGTATTATCGCAGGCATTCTCTCTGTATTACCGCAGACATTAAATCTGTATTACCGCAGACATTCTCTCTGTATTACTGCAGACATTCTATCTGTATTACCGCAGGCATTCTATCTGTATTACCGCAGGCATTCTATCTGTAGTACCGCAGACATTCTATCTGTATTATCGCAGGCATTCTCTCTGTATTACTGCAGACATTCTATCTGTATTATAGTAATCATTCTATCTGTATTACCGCAGACATTCTATCTGTATTATCGCAGTCATTCTATCTGTATTACCGCAGACATTCTATCTGTATTACCGCAGACATTCTATCTGTATTACTGCAGACATTCTCTCTGTATTATCGCAGACATTCTATCTGTATTACCGCAGACATTCTATCTGTATTACCGCAGGCATTCTATCTGTATTACTGCAAACATTCTATCTGTATTACTGCAGACATTCTCTCTGTATTACAGGAGGCATTATTTCTCTATTTTCACAGACATTCTATCTGTATTAACGCAGACATTCTATCTGTATTACTGCAGACATTCTATCTGTATTACCGCAGACATTCTATCTGTATTACCGCAGACATTCTATCTGTATTATCGCAGTCATTCTATCTGTATTACCGCAGACATTCTATCTGTATTACCGCAGACATTCTCTCTGTATTATCGCAGGCATTCTATCTGTATTACCGCAGACATTCTATCTGTATTATCGCAGGCATTCTATCTGTATTATCGCAGACATTCTATCTGTATTACCGCAGACATTCTGTAACGGACCGTTTCACTTACAAGAGGATAAAACCCAGTTTAGGCGATAATCCCCTTTCCAGATGCACAGGCAGCTACTGCAAACACCATTCTCCCGACTGGAACCACACGAACACTGGAACAGCTGAACAAGAAAAGCAGACATCGGCTTACACTCTTGGCAGTCAGCATACAATCCCATTCCCCCAAAGACCGAGACGACACATCGCTTTGAGGGTTAAGTAAGTCTGAGGACTGGGACACCCAGTCTGGCTTTTATTACAACCAAGTACATACAGGACACTCCCAGGGGGAGGATGAATTTAACCAATCACATGGAGGTACCTCCCACACATTTCCTCCCCTTAGATTAGCACTTAACATAATTAACAGGGACACATTTTTACCCAAGTTTTGGATGTACCCTAAATACTTGGGGTACATCCACAAATCCAATATCTCCAGATAGCCCTAGTCTGGGGGGACAACATATGTTAAAATCAGCCCATTCGGATAAACGGTTCGGGAGTTATGGGACTTTAAAGTATTGACCGACCGCATGGGTAAAGTATCCGAAAACAGTTCCATGCATTTTGGCCCTGCGGTCGGTCACAAACAAGGGAACGCAAACAGATGAATTACTTGGGTTATAAAGACTAAGGGGGATTCGCATGAATCCCCTAGTTCGTATGTTTCTTTCTACCGAACGACGGGTCATTCGGTAGTTTCTATACGAAATCCTGGAAGTCTGGAGGTCTCAGCGGTGTTTGCCTAGTCGAGTGTCCGATTTCAGTTCCAGACACTCGACGGCAAAACACCGCTGTTCGGCAGTTAAAGATGGCCGCCGCCACGTGGTTGTTTCCTGAATGGCGGCCACCCAGAGGACACGGAACACATTACATGATTGCCAATTACCCGTTTGCAACATTGTTGCAACCGGTAATTGGAGGCACACTTAATCCTGGGTGGTCTGGTTGTTCGGTAGTTTCCTCAATACAATGAATGGAGTGATTCTACCGAACAATCAGATGAAGGCTGCATATATATAACCCAGGTTAACTGCATACAAAAATACATACATGACATGAAAGTATTAAAGGCCGGATTACTGTACTACGCTCCACAGTCTTAAAGGTACAGTAGTCCCAAAAGTTCCAATGTGTCCATCGCTGCTTTTAAAGGGCCAGCAGCAGCAATACAAATTGTTACATGCCCAAATATAGTTTTTAAAGTGTAGCATGTCCAGGGGCCATAGTCAGCGGGCAGGAGGCTAGCAACCAGGCCTCTCCAGTTCACAGTGGCGAAGCTGGTTTCGCCACATTTCTCCCCTTTGTCAATTAGACTAACAGGGTACCTGACTTTCTGCCGGTCAGTGCCCTGGTTAGTCCAGCAACCCACCCACGAAACAGAAATAACAGAGCAGCCCACCCACACTAACCGGTTACTACATCTGGGTGAGGAAGGATTTTGTCCAAGTTCTGGTGTTTCACCACTGCTGGGTGGGAGACGGGTAGGCTGCCTTGGTGGGTTGCTGAGGGGGCAGAGACCAGCGGTACTCTGTCCTGTTGCCAGCACTACCACGGGAGTAGTCTGGTGGGCGCCTGGTTGCTGGAGACTGGCTGTCTCCCCTTTAGGTGCACAGCTCGACTGCCGGAGGGGGAGACCGACTGTCTCCCCTTTGGATCCATCACACTGAGGCTGGGGAACAGGACCGACCGTCCCTATCCCTTGTGCTGTAAGTGCAGAGACTACGGTCCCATCTGCACAGTCGTGGGGCTTAACATCTCCCCTTGGTGGATTAGGTTGCCGTGGGAGGGAGGGCGTAACAAGTTCCTCTCTCTGGATGGCAAACTGCCGCTGGGGAGAAAGGATGGCACCTTCTGCTCCCTGAGGTACACACTGCCGCTGGGGAGGAAGGACGCTGCTCTCCTCTCCCTTCACCTCACACTGCCTTCCTGGCACATCACTTTGTTGCTGGGGGGCAGGAACAACAACCTCTGCCCCCTGTAACTCAGCCTGCCGCTGGGGAGGATGGACGACACCATCAGCTCCCGGAGACACACACTGCCGCTGGGGAGGGAGGACGCTGCTCTCCTCTCCCTTTACTTCACACTGCCTTCCTGGCATATCACTTTTCTGCTGGGGGGCAGGAACAACAACCTCTGCCCCCTGTAACTCAGCCTGCTGCTGGGGAGGAAGGACGACACCTTCATCTCCCTGGGACACACACTGCCGCTGGGGAGGGAGGACGCTGCTCTCCTCTCCCTTTACTTCACACTGCCTTCCTGGCATATCACTTTTCTGCTGGGGGGCAGGAACAACAACCTCTGCCCCCTGTAACTCAGCCTGCTGCTGGGGAGGAAGGACGACACCTTCATCTCCCTGGGACCCACACTGCCGCTGGGGAGGAAGGACGGCACCTTCAGCTCCCTGAGGTACAATCTGCCGCTGGGGAGGAAGGACGACACCTTCATCTCCCTGGGGTACACACTGCCGCTGGGGAGGAAGGACGACACCTTCATCTCCCTGGGGTTGCTCACAGGACCAGTCTAGGAGCTCTGTTACCTCGGGTACTGCTGGTTGCTGTTGGGCGGGAGGACCGGTTGTCTCTTCCCAGGCCTCATTGATGAGTCGCAGGTAATCCCCCTCCAGGTTCCATTCCTGGTTAACCAAATATCGTAGGTCTGCCTCGAGGTCAATAGCGCCAAAGAGACCCAGCATGTTCTCTCGGATGCCGTACAGGTCCCAAAACTGATAGTCGGTATCTTCCCCAAAGTCCTCGTCACCACTATTATTCCAAAATCGACCGGGGCCAGTGTAATCTCCGCCTTCTGGGAACTCATACTCTGCCATCCTGGGGACACACTGAGCCGCGTACCACTGTAGCGCCTGGTATGCGTCGTCGAGCACCAGTTCTGCGTATACTAGAATCTCGAGTCTAGTCACCCACTTTTCTGTGGTCTGTTTTCTCAGGAGGGGCATCCGCTCTGCCATTCTAGCCAGAATTCGCTGCCTTCTGCTGCGGCGCTGATCCCCTCGTGAATACTGTACTTCCTCTAGGGCTTCGTCCCACAATTCGGCTCTGACAGTCTCTCTGTACATCAACATGTTCTCCTCTGAGACTGCTCCAGACTCCAGGACGTAATCGTCCAATCTAACTTGAAACTTCTCCTCCATTTTCTGAGTTTCTTTGTAGATAGGGTCGCTGTACGGATACTAGCGTTGCCCTCAATTTGTAATCCAAAAAATGGTGTTGTCTGTAGCTGTCCCTCTGGTTGTAGGAACGATCCCGCCGCTTGCCACCAATTGTAACGGACCGTTTCACTTACAAGAGGATAAAACCCAGTTTAGGCGATAATCCCCTTTCCAGATGCACAGGCAGCTACTGCAAACACCATTCTCCCGACTGGAACCACACGAACACTGGAACAGCTGAACAAGAAAAGCAGACATCGGCTTACACTCTTGGCAGTCAGCATACAATCCCATTCCCCCAAAGACCGAGACGACACGTCGCTTTGAGGGTTAAGTAAGTCTGAGGACTGGGACACCCAGTCTGGCTTTTATTACAACCAAGTACATACAGGACACTCCCAGGGGGAGGATGAATTTAACCAATCACATGGATGTACCTCCCACACATTTCCTCCCCTTAGATTAGCACTTAACATAATTAACAGGGACACATTTTTACCCAAGTTTTGGATGTACCCTAAATACTTGGGGTACATCCACAAATCCAATATCTCCAGATAGCCCTAGTCTGGGGGGACAACATATGTTAAAATCAGCCCATTCGGATAAACGGTTCGGGAGTTATGGGACTTTAAAGTATTGACCGACCGCATGGGTAAAGTATCCGAAAACAGTTCCATGCATTTTGGCCCTGCGGTCGGTCACAAACAAGGGAACGCAAACAGATGAATTACTTGGGTTATAAAGACTAAGGGGGATTCGCATGAATCCCCTAGTTCATATGTTTCTTTCTACCGAACGACGGGTCATTCGGTAGTTTCTATACGAAATCCTGGAAGTCTGGAGGTCTCAGCGGTGTTTGCCTAGTCGAGTGTCCGATTTCAGTTCCAGACACTCGACGGCAAAACACCGCTGTTCGGCAGTTAAAGATGGCCGCCGCCACGTGGTTGTTTCCTGAATGGCGGCCACCCAGAGGACACGGAACACATTACATGATTGCCAATTACCCGTTTGCAACATTGTTGCAACCGGTAATTGGAGGCACACTTAATCCTGGGTGGTCTGGTTGTTCGGTAGTTTCCTCAATACAATGAATGGAGTGATTCTACCGAACAATCAGATGAAGGCTGCATATATATAACCCAGGTTAACTGCATACAAAAATACATACATGACATGAAAGTATTAAAGGCCGGATTACTGTACTACGCTCCACAGTCTTAAAGGTACAGTAGTCCCAAAAGTTCCAATGTGTCCATCGCTGCTTTTAAAGGGCCAGCAGCAGCAATACAAATTGTTACATGCCCAAATATAGTTTTTAAAGTGTAGCATGTCCAGGGGCCATAGTCAGCGGGCAGGAGGCTAGCAACCAGGCCTCTCCAGTTCACAGTGGCGAAGCTGGTTTCGCCACACATTCTATCTGTATTACCGCAGACATTCTATCTGTATTACTGCAGACATTCTATCTGTATTACTGCAAACATTCTATCTGTATTACTGCAGGCGTTCTATCTGTATTATTGCAGGCATTCTATCTGTATTATCGCAGTCATTCTATCTGTATTACCGCAGACATTCTATCTGTATTACTGCAGGCGTTCTATCTGTATTATTGCAGGCATTCTATCTGTATTATCGCAGTCATTCTATCTGTATTACCGCAGACATTCTATCTGTATTACCGCAGACATTCTATCTGTATTACCGCAGACATTCTATCTGTATTACCGCATACATTCTATCTGTATTACCGCAGACATTCTATCTGTATTACCGCAGACATTCTATCTGTATTACCGCAGACATTCTATCTGTATTACCGCAGACATTCTATCTGTATTACCGCAGACATTCTATCTGTATTACCGCAGACATTCTATCTGTATTACCGCAGACATTCTATCTGTATTACCGCAGACATTCTATCTGTATTACCGCAGACATTCTATCTGTATTACCGCAGACATTCTATCTGTATTACCGCAGACATTCTATCTGTATTACCGCATACATTCTATCTGTATTACCGCAGACATTCTATCTGTATTATTGCAGGCATTCTATCTGTATTATCTGTATTATCGCAGACATTCTATCTGTATTACCGCAGACATTCTATCTGTATTACCGCAGACATTCTATCTGTATTACCGCAGACATTCTCTCTGTATTATCGCAGGCATTCTCTCTGTATTATCGCAGACATTCTATCTGTATTATCTGTATTATCGCAGACATTCTATCTGTATTACCGCAGACATTCTATCTGTATTACCGCAGACATTCTCTCTGTATTATCGCAGGCATTCTCTCTGTATTACTGCAAACATTCTATCTGTATTACGGCAGACATTCTATCTGTATTATCGTAGACATTCTATCTGTATTACCGCAAACATTCTATCTGTATTACTGCAGACATTCTATCTGTATTACTGCAGACATTCTATCTGTATTACTGCAGACATTTATCTGTATTATCTGTATTATCGCAGACATTCTATCTGTATTACCGCAGACATTCTATCTGTATTACCGCAGACATTCTCTCTGTATTACCGCAGACATTCTATCTGTATTACCGCAGACATTCTATCTGTATTACCGCAGACATTCTATCTGTATTATAGCAATCATTCTATCTGTATTACCGCAGACATTCTATCTGTATTACCGCAGACATTCTATCTGTATTACTGCAGACATTCTATCTCTATTACCGCAGACATTCTATCTGTATTACCGCAGGCATTCTCTCTGTATTACTGCAAACATTCTATCTGTATTACGGCAGACATTCTATCTGTATTATCGCAGACATTCTATCTGTATTACCGCAGACATTCTATCTGTATTACCGCAGGCATTCTCTCTGTATTACTGCAAACATTCTATCTGTATTACGGCAGACATTCTATCTGTATTATCGCAGACATTCTATCTGTATTACCGCAAACATTTTATCTGTATTACCGCAGACATTCTATCTGTATTACTGCAGACATTCTCTCTGTATTATCGCAGACATTCTATCTGTATTACTGCAAACATTCTATCTGTATTACCGCAGACATTCTATCTGTATTACTGCAGACATTCTATCTGTATTACCGCAGACATTCTATCTGTATTACCGCAGACATTCTCTCTGTATTACCGCAGACATTCTCTCTGTATTACCGCAGACATTTTATCTGTATTACAGCAGACATTCTATCTGTATTACCGCAGACATTCTCTCTGTATTATCGCAGGCATTCTCTCTGTATTACTGCAAACATTCTATCTGTATTACTGCAGACATTCTATCTATATTATCGCAGGCATTCTATCTTTATTACTGCAGACATTCTATCTATATTACCGCAGACATTCTATCTGTATTACTGCAGGCATTCTATCTGTATTACCGCAGACATTCTATCTGTATTACTGCAAACATTATATCTGTATTACTGCAGACATTCTATCTGTATTACCGCAGACATTCTATCTGTATTACCGCAGACATTCTATCTGTATTACCGCAGGCATTCTATCTGTATTACCGCAGACATTCTCTCTGTATTACCGCAGACATTCTATCTGTATTACTGCAGACATTCTATCTGTATTACCGCAGACATTCTATCTGTATTACCGCAGACATTCTATCTGTATTATCGCAGACATTCTATCTGTATTACCGCAGACATTCTATCTGTATTACAGCAGGCATTCTATCTGTATTACTGCAGACATTCTATCTGTATTACCGCAGTCATTCTATCTGTATTACTGCAGACCTTCTATCTGTATTACTGCAGACATTCTATCTGTATTACCGCAGACATTCTATCTGTATTACTGCAGACATTCTCTCTGTATTACAGCAGGCATTCTATCTGTATTACCGCAGACATTCTATCTGTATTACTGCAGACATTCTCTCTGTATTACCGCAGACATTCTCTCTGTATTACCGCAGGCATTCTCTCTGTATTACCGCAGACATTCTATCTGTATTACCGCAGACATTCTCTCTGTATTATCGCAGGCATTCTCTCTGTATTACTGCAGGCATTCTATCTGTAGTACCGCAGACATTCTATCTGTATTATCGCAGGTATTCTCTCTGTATTACTGCAGACATTCTATCTGTATTACCGCAGGCATTCTATCTGTATTACCGCAGGCATTCTATCTGTATTACCGCAGGCATTCTATCTGTATTACCGCAGGCATTCTATCTGTAGTACCGCAGACATTCTATCTGTATTATCGCAGGCATTCTCTCTGTATTACTGCAGACATTCTATCTGTATTATAGTAATCATTCTATCTGTATTACTGCAGACATTCTATCTGTATTATTGCAGACATTCTATCTGTATTACTGCAGACATTCTATCTGTATTACCGCAGACATTCTATCTGTATTACCGCAGACATTCTATCTGTATTACCGCAGACATTCTATCTATATTACCGCAGACATTCTATCTGTATTACTGCAGACATTCTATCTGTATTACCGCGTGCATTCTGTAACGGATCACCTGGCACCCCGACTGGGTACCTCCGTTAATGGATGCTCCTAGCGCTTCCTGAGGACTCCAAGCACTCTGGCAGACACCATAATCACCGAATCCGAGAAACCTTTAAATTCTCCCAAGCGTATGAATGCTGTAGACCATTGAATAGGAACCATACGAATAGGCTTGTACTCCTAGCAGTCAACTGGAACAGCATACATTACATCCTTCCCCCAATAATGAGACGACACATCACTTTGAGGGTAAAACAGGAACTCTGGACTGACTCATCCAGCCCGGCTTTTATTCTCAAACAGGTACATACAGGACACTCCCAGGGGGAGGATGAAATTGACCAATCACATGGATGTACCTCCCACACACTTCCTCCCCTTAGATTAACACTTAACCCAATTATACAGTACACGCTTTTCCCCAATTCCTGGATGTACCCCAAATACATATGATACACCCCTGATAGCCCTGATCTGGGTGAGCAACATACTCAAAAATCACCCAGATCGGACCAGGGGTTCGGGAGTTATGAGCAGGCAAAGTTTTGACCGACCGCATGGGTAAAGTATCCGAAAACAGTTCCATGCATTTTGGCCCTGCGGTCGGTCACAAACAAGGGAATGAAAACAGGCGAATTGCCTGTGTTATAGAGCCTGGACAGGGTTTGAATGAATTCCCTTGTTTGTGGGGTTCTTTCTACCGAACGGCGGGTCATTCGGTAGTTTCCATACGAATTTCTGGAAGTATGGAGGTCTCAGCGGTGTTTGCCTAGTCAAGTGTCCGATTTTAGTTCCAGACACTCGACGGCAAAACACCGCTGTTCGGTAGTTTAAGATGGCCGCCGCCACGTGTTTGTTTCCCGAATGGCGGCCACCCAGAGGACAAAGACCACACTGCACTGATTGCCAATTACCCGTTTGCAACATTGTTGCAAACTGTAATTGGAGGCACACTTATTCCTGGGTGGTCTGGTTGTTCGGTAGTTTCACTCAATATAATGAATGGAGTGATTCTACCGAACAATCAGTTGAATGCTGCATACATATCACCCAGGTTAAACTTAACACATGAATACATATACAATATTACAGGCAGCACACTAGAACATGCTTCACAGTCTTAAAGGGACAGTAGTCCCAAACGTCCCAATGTGTCCATAGATGCTGTTAAAAGGGCCAGTAGCAGCAATATACAGTACAATATGCCCAAATATAAATCTTTAACTGTACCAATTTTCCAGGGGCCATAGTCAGCAGGTAAGAGGCAGGCAGCCAGGCCCCTCCAATGCCCAGTGGCGAGGTAGGTTCCGCCACACATTCTATCTGTATTACTGCAGACATTCTATCTGTATTACGGCAGACATTCTATCTGTATTACCGCAGACATTCTATCTGTATTACTGCAGACATTCTATCTGTATTACTGCAGACATTCTATCTGTATTTACGCAGGCATTCTCTCTGTATTACCGCAGACATTCTCTCTGTATTACAGCAGGCATTCTATCTGTATTACAGGAGGCATTATTTCTCTATTTTCTCAGACATTCTATCTGTATTATTGAGGCATTCTATCTGTATAATCTATATTACCGCAGACATTCTATCTATATTACCGCAGACATTCTATCTGTATTACCGCAGACATTCTATCTGTATTACCGCAGGCATTCTATCTGTATTACCGCAGGCATTCTATCTGTATTACCGCAGACATTCTATCTGTATTACCGCAGACATTCTATCTGTATTACCGCAGACATTCTATCTGTATTACCGCAGACATTCTATCTGTATTACCGCAGACATTCTATCTGTATTACCGCAGGCATTCTATCTGTATTACCGCAGGCATTCTATCTGTATTACCGCAGGCATTCTATCTGTATTACCGCAGACATTCTATCTGTATTACCGCAGACATTCTATCTGAATTACCGCAGGCATTCTATCTGTATTACTGCAGACATTCTATCTGTATTACCGCAGACATTCTATCTGTATTACCGCAGTCATTCTATCTGTATTACCGCAGGCATTCTATCTGTATTACCGCAGGCATTCTATCTGTATTACTGCAGGCATTCTATCTGTATTACCGCAGACATTCTATCTGTATTACCGCAGACATTCTATCTGTATTACTGCAGACATTCTATCTGTATTACTGCAGACATTCTATCTGTATTACCGCAGGCATTCTATCTGTATTACCGCAGGCATTCTATCTGTATTACTGCAGTCATTCTATCTGTATTACCGCAGACATTCTATCTGTATTACTGCAGACATTCTATCTGTATTACCGCAGGCATTCTATCTGTATTACTGCAGTCATTCTATCTGTATTACCGCAGACATTCTATCTGTATTACCGCAGACATTCTATCTGTATTACCGCAGACATTCTATCTGTATTACCGCATGCATTCTATCTGTATTACTGCAGACATTCTATCTGTATTACTGCAGACATTCTATCTGTATTACCGCAGACATTCTATCTGTATTACCGCAGACATTCTATCTGTATTACCGCAGACATTCTATCTGTATTACCGCAGACATTCTATCTGTATTACTGCAGACATTCTATCTGTATTACTGCAGACATTCTATCTGTATTACCGCAGACCTTCTATCTGTATTATCGCAGACATTCTATCTGTATTACTGCAGACATTCTATCTGTATTACTGCAGACATTCTATCTGTATTACTGCAGACATTCTATCTGTATTACCGCAGGCATTCTATCTGTATTACCGCAGACATTCTATCTGTATTACCGCAGACATTCTATCTGTATTACCGCAGACATTCTGTGGCGAAACCGACCTCGCCACGTGTCCTTGGAGGGGGCTGATTGCCCGCCTCTTGCCTTTGGACTATGGACCAGACTTTATGGGAATGTGATACCCCAGATAGCCATACCATGGAGCCTATTCATATAATGAAAGACTATGGGAAAGACTTTAGCTCCATGGCAATTGTACTGTGTGAGTAGGATCTGCGCGCTATTCGGTAGTTTTGTGCACGCAGATCCCAGCTATCTGGGGATAGGTGAAATGTCTGTGTGTTATGTATAAATGTGACTTTATGTATTTTAAAGTGTTTTATGTCGTTTTGCAACCATGTGGTTAATGGAGTCTGCCTCTAGTCCTGGATAATTGGATTACTTCTCCAATTAACTCCAGGGCAGAAGGGAGGAAACCAGGGTGCATTGTGGGGATGTTTTTCTGCCAGACAGGAGGGACAAAAGATACTTTTAGTATATTTTGAACCCCTGGTCGGATTCATGCCATTTTTTAATATGTTGTTCCCCTGAATGGATTGATTGTGGATATGTATTTTTATGTGAATGTGATGTATGGTTTTAAAGTTATGAAAGTTGTGTAAAAGTATATTTTACACTGTATGCATAATGGGATTATGTGTCACACTAAGGGGAGGGGATGTGTGGGAGGTAACATCTATGTCATTGGTTCTTTTATGCCTCCCCCTGGGTGTGGCCTGTATGTGTGAGTTGGAAATAAAAGCCAGGCTGGATGAGCCAGTCCAGAGTTCCTGTTTTACCCTCAAAGTGATGTGTCGTCTCATTATTGGGGGGAAGGATTTATTGCATGCTGTTCCAGTTGACTGCTAGGAGTACAAGCCTATTCGTATGGTTCCTATTCAATGGTCTACAGCATTCATATGCTTGGGAGAATTTAAAAGGTTTCTCGGATTCAGTGTTCGTGTGTCTCCAGTCGGGAGAATGGTGTTTGCAGTAGCTGCCTGTGCATCTGGAAAGGGGATTATCGCCTAAACTGGGTTTTATCCTCTTGTAAGTGAAACGGTCCGTTACAATTGGTGGCAGCGGTGGGATCTTTCCTACAACCAGGGGGACAGCTACAGACCACACCATTCCTGGATTACAAATTGAGGGCAACGCTAGTACCTGTACAGCGACCCTATCTACAAGGAACCAACTGCAGCAGAGCAAGCATGGCACCCAGCTACACTCAGGAGGAGTTTGACAGAGAGGTTGCCATGCGGCTGGCGTACTTTGGACCCAACCCAGAGGAGAAATACATACAGTTCGTAAGGAGCCAGGTAGACGAGTACCTGCGGTTCATGGCAGATCCAGCTAAGGGTATCGGTCGCCCTATCCGGCGGCAGAGTGCGTTTAGGGGACTCAAAGGTGTACCCCAGGGAGCTGATGGTGTCGTCCGTCCTCCCCAGCGGCAGTGTGAGCCCCAGGGAACTGAAGGTGCAGTCCTTCCTCCCAGCGGCAGTGTGTAACCCAGGGAGCAGAAGGTGCCGTCCTTCCTCCCCAGCGGCAGTGTGTACCCCAGGGAGCTGATGGTGTCGTCCGTCCTCCCCAGCGGCAGTGTGTAACCCAGGGAGCAGAAGGTGTCGTCCTTCCTCCCCAGCGGCAGTGTGTCCCCCAGGGAGCAGAAGGTGCAGTCCTTCCTCCCCAGCGGCAGTGTGTACCCCAGGGAGCTGATGGTGTCGTCCATCCTCCCCAGCGGCAGTGTGTGCCCCAGGGAGCAGAAGGTGCAGTCCTTCCTCCCCAGCGGCAGTGTGTACCCCAGGGAGCTGATGGTGTCGTCCATCCTCCCCAGCGGCAGTGTGTGCCCCAGGGAGCAGAAGGTGCCGTCCTTCCTCCCCAGCGGCAGTGTGTACCCCAGGGAGCTGATGGTGTCATCCATCCTCCCCAGCGGCAGTGTGTGTCCCAGGGAGCAGAAGGTGCAGTCCTTCCTCCCCAGCGGCAGTGTGTACCCCAGGGAGCTGATGGTGTCGTCCATCCTCCCCAGCGGCAGTGTGTAACCCAGGGAGCAGAAGGTGCCGTCCTTCCTCCCCAGCGGCAGTGTGTACCCCAGGGAGCTGACGGTGTCGTCCATCCTCCCCAGCGGCAGTGTGTGTCCCAGGGAGCAGAAGGTGCCGTCCTTCCTCCCCAGCGGCAGTGTGTACCCCAGGGAGCTGATGGTGTCATCCATCCTCCCCAGCGGCAGTGTGTCCTGCAGGGAGCAGAGACAGTCAGTCTCGCACCCCAGCAGCAGGACAAGAGAAGGAAAGGGGAGACAGCTGGTCTCCCTTTCCACCAGCAGAGAGAGTGGCAGGGAGAGGAGCCTGCTAACCCCTCTCCCCAGCGGCAGTTCACCGTCCAGAGAGAGGAGCTTGTTACACCCTCTCTCCAGCGGCAGCCTGACCCACCAAGGGGAGATGTTGAGCCCCGCAACTGTGCAGATGGGACCGTAGTCTCTGCACTTACAGCCCAAGGGGTAGGGACGGTCGGTCTTGTTCCCCAACCACAGAGCAGTATAGCCAGAGGAGAGACAGTCGGTCTCCCCCTCCCACAACCAGGCTTCAACCAGGCTACTTCCGCGGTAGTACTGGCACCAGGGCAGAGTACCGCTGGTCTCTGCCCACTCAGCAACCCACCAAGGCAGACTACCAGTCCCCCACACAGCCGTAGTGAGACACCTGAACCCGGACAAGATTCTCCCTCACCCAGGTGTAGTAACCAGTTATTGTGGGTGGGCTGTACTGCTGTTTCTGTTTTGTGGGTGGGTTGCTGGACTAACCAGGGCACTGACCGGCAGGAGGTCAGATACCCTGTTAGTCTGGGGGGTAAAGGGGAGAAGTGTGGCGAAACCGACCTCGCCACGTGTCCTTGGAGGGGGCTGATTGCCCGCCTCTTGCCTTTGGACTATGGACCAGACTTTATGGGAATGTGATACCCCAGATAGCCATACCATGGAGCCTATTCATATAATGAAAGACTATGGGAAAGACTTTAGCTCCATGGCAATTGTACTCAGGGCCGGCGCTACCATAAGGCGGCCCAGGCGGCCGCCTTAGGGCGCACCGGCCCTGGGGGCGCAAAACCAGGCGGACCGGAAGGAGGGAAGCGCACTGCGCTCCCCTTTATCCGGCTACTACTTGTAGCGTGGCCGAGCGCAGCCCTTACCGTTCCGCCTGCAGATCCCAGCCTCCACCCGCCCACCTCCTACCCTGCTGTCTGCCGCAGGCTGTGTGGAAGGGGCGGGGATATGACATCATATCCCTGCTCCCTGTGGATCACACAGCGTGGCTGGCGCACAGTGATGAGGCTGCGCTGCAGGACAGGACTCCAAGGAGCCAGACAGCATGCACCCCAGGGACATGCTTTAACAGATGTAAGTATGTAATTTTGTATGTATGCATGCATGTATGTTTGTTTGTATGTAACTAATACAGAGTAATGGGGAAGAAAACTAGGGCTTAAATGGCTAAATTTATTTTTACATTGCTTTGTAATAAAAAAAGGAAATGAAGACTGTGTAAACATGGTGTTGAAATAAAAGAGGTTTACATTTTCGGAATGAGAAATTATGGATACATTTTAAACATGTGTTGAATACTGCTGAAGGAAAGTAAAAAAAAAAGTACATTACTGTACAATATACATTTGTGAATAAAGCTAAACTATTACCCTTATAATAAACAAAATATATACCATTGAAACTCATAGGAAAGTGCTTCAAGTTAGGTTTAGAAGTATAGTATAATGTGGAAAAAAATGATTAAGATTTTTTGTTGCTTAAAAAATCATAATATTCCAGTCCTAAACCACATCTATTTTGATTGTATGTTTGTCTCTGAATGTCTATATATATGTCTCTGTATTCATGTATGTAACTGTATGCCTTTATGTTTCTGTATGTATGTATGTATGTATGTGTCTGTATGTATGTGCCTGAATGTCTTTGTATGTATGTTTCTGTATGTCTGTCTGTATGTATGTATCTGTATGACGGTATGCCTCTGTATGTATGTATGTGTCTGCATGCCTGTATGTCTTGTACGTATGTTTCTGTATGTCTCTGTATGCATGTATGTAACTGGATGTATGTTTGTCTCTGAATGTCTGTATATATGTCTCTGTATGCATGCATGTAACGGTATGCCTTTATGTCTCTGTATGTGTGTGTCTGTGTGTCTCTGTATGCCTGTATGTCTTTGTATGCATTTTTCTGTATGTATGTATGTGTCTGTATGACGGTATGCCTCTGTATGCATGTATGTCTTTATATGCCTGCATGTCTCTGTATGCATGTATGTCTCAGCTTGTATGTCTCTGACTGTATGTCTCTGTATGATTATTTCTGTCTTTGTATGCCAGTGTACCTGTATGACTTTGACTGTGTGACTGAAAAATGATGCCTGTGTGCCTGTGGCTTGGGAGGAAAGACACACAGGTGAAGATGCATTTTTTTATTTTTTAATGAGGGTTGGGGGCGCCAAAATGCATCTTCGCCTGTGTAACTAAAAATCCTAGCACCGGCCCTGATTGTACTGTGTGAGTAGGATCTGCGCGCTATTCGGTAGTTTTGTGCGCGCAGATCCCAGCTATCTGGGGATAGGTGAAATGTCTGTGTGTTATGTATAAATGTGACTTTATGTATTTTAAAGTGTTTTATGTCGTTTTGCAACCATGTGGTCAATGGAGTCTGCCTCTAGTCCTGGATAATTGGATTACTTCTCCAATTAACTCCAGGGCAGAAGGGAGGAAACCAGGGTGCATTGTGGGGATGTTTTTCTGCCAGACAGGAGGGACAAAAGATACTTTTAGTAACTTTTGAACCCCTGGTCGGATTCATGCCATTTTTTAATATGTTGTTCCCCTGAATGGATTGATTGTGGATATGTATTTTTATGTGAATGTGATGTATGGTTTTAAAGTTATGAAAGTTGTGTAAAAGTATATTTTACACTGTATGCATAATGGGATTATGTGTCACACTAAGGGGAGGGGATGTGTGGGAGGTAACATCTATGTCATTGGTTCTTTTATGCCTCCCCCTGGGTGTGGCCTGTATGTGTGAGTTGGAAATAAAAGCCAGGCTGGATGAGCCAGTCCAGAGTTCCTGTTTTACCCTCAAAGTGATGTGTCGTCTCATTATTGGGGGGAAGGAATTATTGCATGCTGTTCCAGTTGACTGCTAGGAGTACAAGCCTATTCGTATGGTTCCTATTCAATGGTCTACAGCATTCATATGCTTGGGAGAATTTAAAAGGTTTCTCGGATTCAGTGTTCGTGTGTCTCCAGTCGGGAGAATGGTGTTTGCAGTAGCTGCCTGTGCATCTGGAAAGGGGATTATCGCCTAAACTGGGTTTTATCCTCTTGTAAGTGAAACGGTCCGTTACACATTCTATCTGTATTACCGCAGACATTCTATCTGTATTACCGCAGACATTCTATCTGTATTACTGCAGGCATTCTATCTGTATTACTGCAGACATTCTATCTGTATTACTGCAGACATTCTATCTGTATTTACGCAGGCATTCTCTCTGTATTACTGCAGACATTCTCTCTGTATTACAGCAGGCATTCTATCTGTATTACAGGAGGCATTATTTCTCTATTTTCGCAGACATTCTATCTGTATTATTGAGGCATTCTATCTGTATTATCTGTATTATCTGTATTATTGCAGGCATTCTCTCTGTATTACCGCAGACATTCTATCTGTATTACCGCAGACATTCTATCTGTATTACCGCAGACATTCTATCTGTATTACCTCAGACATTCTATCTGTATTACTGCAAACATTCTATCTGTATTTCAGCAGACATTCTATCTGTATTACAGCAGACATTCTATCTGTATTACCGCAGACATTCTATCTGTATTACCGCAGACATTCTATCTGTATTACCCCAGTCATTCTATCTGTATTACTGCAGACATTCTATCTGTATTACCGCAGGCATTCTATCTGTATTACTGCAGACATTCTATCTGTATTATCGCAGACATTCTATCTGTATTACCGCATACATTCTATCTGTATTACTGCAGACATTCTATCTGTATTACCGCAGACATTCTATCTGTATTACCGCAGACATTCTATCTGTATTACCGCAGACATTCTATCTGTATTACCCCAGTCATTCTATCTGTATTACTGCAGACATTCTATCTGTATTACCGCAGGCATTCTATCTATATTACCGCAGACATTCTATCTGTATTACTGCAGGCATTCTATCTGTATTACCGCATACATTCTATCTGTATTACTGCAGACATTCTATCTGTATTACCGCAGACATTCTATCTGTATTACCGCAGACATTCTATCTGTATTACCGCAGACATTCTATCTGGATTACCGCATACATTCTATCTGTATTACCGCAGACATTCTATCTGTATTACCGCAGACATTCTATCTGTATTATCACAGACATTCTATCTGTATTACCGCAGACATTCTATCTGTATTACCGCAGACATTCTATCTGTATTACCGCAGACATTCTATCTGTATTACCGCAGACATTCTATCTGTATTACCCCAGTCATTCTATCTGTATTACCGCAGACATTCTATCTGTATTACCGCAGACATTCTATCTGTATTACCTCAGACATTCTATCTGTATTACTGCAAACATTCTATCTGTATTTCAGCAGACATTCTATCTGTATTACAGCAGACATTCTATCTATATTACCGCAGACATTCTATCTGTATTACTGCAGGCATTCTATCTGTATTACCGCATACATTCTATCTGTATTACTGCAGACATTCTATCTGTATTACCGCAGACATTCTATCTGTATTACCGCAGACATTCTATCTGTATTACCGCAGACATTCTATCTGGATTACCGCATACATTCTATCTGTATTACCGCAGACATTCTATCTGTATTACCGCAGACATTCTATCTGTATTATCACAGACATTCTATCTGTATTACCGCAGACATTCTATCTGTATTACCGCAGACATTCTATCTGTATTACCGCAGACATTCTATCTGTATTACCGCAGACATTCTATCTGTATTACCCCAGTCATTCTCTCTGTATTACCGCAGACATTCTATCTGTATTACTGCAGACATTCTCTCTGTATTACAGCAGGCATTCTATCTGTATTACTTCAGACATTCTATCTGTATTATCGCAGACATTCTATCTGTATTACCGCAGACATTCTATCTGTATTACCGCAGTCATTCTATCTGTATTACAGCAGGCATTCTATCTGTATTACCGCATACATTCTATCTGTATTACAGCAGGCATTCTATCTGTATTACCGCAGACATTCTATCTGTATTACCGCAGTCATTCTATCTGTATTACTGCAGACATTCTATCTGTATTACCGCAGGCATTCTATCTGTATTACCGCAGACATTCTATCTGTATTACCGCAGTCATTCTATCTGTATTACTGCAGACATTCTATCTGTATTACCGCAGGCATTCTATCTGTATTACCGCAGACATTCTATCTGTATTACAGCAGTCATTCTATCTGTATTACTGCAGACATTCTATCTGTATTACCGCAGGCATTCTATCTGTATTACCGCAGGCATTCTATCTGTATTACCGCAGACATTCTATCTGTATTACCGCAGACATTCTATCTGTATTACTGCAGACATTCTATCTGTATTACCGCAGACATTCTATCTGTATTACCGCAGACATTCTATCTGTATTACCGCAGACATTCTATCTGTATTACCGCAGACATTCTATCTGTATTACCGCAGACATTCTATCTGTATTACTGCAGACATTCTATCTGTATTACTGCAGACATTCTATCTGTATTACTGCAGACATTCTATCTGTATTACTGCAGACATTCTATCTGTATTACCGCAGACATTCTATCTGTATTACTGCAGACATTCTATCTGTATTATAGCAATCATTCTATCTGTATTACCGCAGACATTCTATCTTTATTATCACAGACATTCTATCTGTATTACCGCAGACATTCTATCTGTATTACCGCAGACATTCTATCTGTATTATCGCAGACATTCTATCTGTATTACCGCAGACATTCTATCTGTATTACCGCAGGCATTCTATCTGTATTACCGCAGACATTCTATCTGTATTACCGCAGACATTCTATCTGTATTACTGCAGACATTCTATCTGTATTATCGCAGACATTCTCTCTGTATTATCGCAGACATTCTATCTGTATTATCACAGACATTCTCTCTGTATTATCGCAGACATTCTATCTGTATTATCGCAGGCATTCTATCTGTATTATCGCAGACATTCTATCTGTATAACCGCAGACATTCTATCTGTATTACCGCAGACATTCTATCTGTATTACCGCAGACATTCTATCTGTATTACTGCAGACATTCTCTCTGTATTATCGCAGACATTCTATCTGTATTATCGCAGACATTCTCTCTGTATTACCGCAGACATTCTATCTGTATTACCGCAGGCATTCTATCTGTATTACCGCAGACATTCTATCTGTATTACCGCAGACATTCTATCTGTATTACCGCAGACATTCTATCTGTATTACCGCAGGCATTCTATCTGTATTACAGCAGACATTCTATCTGTATTACCGCAGACATTCTATCTGTATTACCGCAGACATTCTATCTGTATTACCGCAGACATTCTATCTGTATTACCGCAGACATTCTATCTGTATTACCGCAGGCATTCTATCTGTATTACCGCAGGCATTCTATCTGTATTATAGCAATCATTCTATCTGTATTATCGCAGACATTCTATCTGTATTATAGCAATCATTCTATCTGTATTACTGCAGACATTCTATCTGTATTACAGCAGACATTCTATTTGTATTACCGCGGACATCCTATCTGTATTACCGCAGACATTCTATCTGTATTACCGCAGACATTCTATCTGTATTACCGCAGACATTCTATCTGTATTACCGCAGACATTCTATCTGTATTACCGCAGACATTCTATCTGTATTACCGCAGACATTCTATCTGTATTATCGCAGACATTCTATCTGTATTACTGCAGACATTCTATCTGTATTACCGCAGACATTCTATCTGTATAACCGCAGACATTGTATCTGTATAACTGCAGACATTCTATCTGTATTACTGCAGTCATTCTATCTGTATTACCGCAGTCATTCTATCTGTATTACTGCAGACATTGTATCTGTATTACCGCAGTCATTCTATCTGTATTACTGCAGACATTCTATCTGTATTATCGCAGACATTCTATCTATATTACCGCAGTCATTCTATCTGTATTACTGCAGACATTGTATCTGTATTACCGCGGACATTCTATCTGTATTACCGCAGATATTCTATCTGTATTACCGCAGACATTCTATCTGTATTACTGCAAACATTCTATCTATATTATCACAGGCATTCTATCTGTATTACTGCAGACATTCTCTCTGTATTATAGCAATCATTCTATCTGTATTACTGCAGACATTCTATCTGTATTACAGCAGACATTCTATTTGTATTACCGTGGACATTCTATCTGTATTACCGCAGACATTCTATCTGTATTACCGCAGACATTCTATCTGTATTACTGCAAACATTCTATCTATATTATCACAGACATTCTATCTGTATTACTGCAGACATTCTCTCTGTATTACTGCAGACATTCTATCTGTATCACAGCAGACATTCTATTTGTATTACCGCGGACATCCTATCTGTATTACCGCAGACATTCTATCTGTATTACCGCAGACATTCTATCTGTATTACCGCAGACATTCTATCTGTATTACCGCAGACATTCTATCTGTATTACCGCAGACCTTCTATCTGTATTACTGCAGACATTGTATCTGTATTACCGCGGACATTCTATCTGTATTACCGCAGACATTCTATCTGTATTACTGCAGACATTCTATCTGTATTATAGCAGTCATTCTATCTGTATGACTGTAGACATTCTATCTGTATTACTGCAGACATTCTATCTGTATTATAGCAGTCATTCTATCTGTATGACTGCAGACATTCTATCTGTATTATCGCAGACATTCTATCTGTATTACTGCAGACATTCTATCTGTATTACTGCAGACATTCTATCTGTATTACAGCAGACATTCTATTTGTATTACCACAGGCATTCTATCTGTATTATCGCAGACATTCTCTCTGTATTACCGCAGGCATTCTATCTGTATTACCGCAGGCATTCTATCTGTATTACTGCAGACATTCTATCTGTATTACTGCAGACATTCTATCTGTATTACCGCAAGCATTCTATCTGTATTACAGCAGACATTCTATCTGTATTACCACAGGCATTCTATCTGTATTACCGCAGACATTCTCTCTGTATTACCGCAGGCATTCTATCTGTATTACCGCAGGCATTCTATCTGTATTACCGCAGACATTCTATCTGTATTACTGCAGACATTCTATCTGTATTACCGCAAGCATTCTATCTGTATTACAGCAGACATTCTATCTGTATTACCGCAGACATTCTATCTGTATTACCGCAGACATTCTATCTGTATTACCGCAGACATTCTATCTGTATTACCGCAGACATTCTATCTGTATTACTGCAAACATTCTATCTATATTATCACAGACATTCTATCTGTATTACTGCAGACATTCTCTCTGTATTATAGCAATCATTCTATCTGTATTACTGCAGACATTCTATCTGTATTACAGCAGACATTCTATTTGTATTACCGCGGACATTCTATCTGTATTACCGCAGACATTCTATCTGTATTACCGCAGACATTCTATCTGTATTACTGCAAACATTCTATCTATATTATCACAGGCATTCTATCTGTATTACTGCAGACATTCTCTCTGTATTACTGCAGACATTCTATCTGTATTACAGCAGACATTCTATTTGTATTACGGCGGACATCCTATCTGTATTACCGCAGACATTCTATCTGTATTACCGCAGACATTCTATCTGTATTACCGCAGGCATTCTATCTGTATTACCGCAGGCATTCTATCTGTATTACCGCAGGCATTCTATCTGTATTACCGCAGACATTCTATCTGTATTACCGCAGACATTCTATCTGTATTACCGCAGACATTCTATCTGTATTACCGCAGACATTCTATCTGTATTACCGCAGACATTCTATCTGTATTACCGCAGACATTCTATCTGTATTATCGCAGACATTCTATCTGTATTACTGCAGACATTCTCTCTGTATTACCGCAGACATTCTATCTGTATAACCGCAGACATTCTATCTGTATTACTGCAGACATTCTATCTGTATTACTGCAGACATTCTATCTATATTACCGCAGACATTCTATCTGTATTATCGCAGACATTCTATCTGTATTACCGCAGACATTCTATCTGTATTACTGCAGACATTCTATCTGTATTACTGCAGACATTGTATCTGTATTACCGCGGACATTCTATCTGTATTACCGCAGACATTCTATCTGTATTACCGCAGACATTCTATCTGTATTACCGCAGACATTCTATCTGTATTACTGCAGGCATTCTATCTGTATTACCGCAGACATTCTATCTGTATTACTGCAAACATTCTATCTATATTATCACAGGCATTCTATCTGTATTACCGCAGACATTCTATCTGTATTACTGCAGACATTCTATCTGTATTATCGCAGACATTCTATCTGTATTACTGCAGACATTCTATCTGTATTACCGCAGACATTCTATCTGTATTACTGCAAACATTCTATCTATATTATCACAGGCATTCTATCTGTATTACCGCAGACATTCTATCTGTATGACTGCAGACATTCTATCTGTATTATCGCAGACATTCTATCTGTATTACTGCAGACATTCTATCTGTATTATAGCAGTCATTCTATCTGTATGACTGCAGACATTCTATCTGTATTATCGCAGACATTCTATCTGTATTACTGCAGACATTCTATCTGTATTACTGCAGACATTCTATCTGTATTACAGCAGACATTCTATCTGTATTACCACAGGCATTCTATCTGTATTACCGCAGACATTCTCTCTGTATTACCGCAGGCATTCTATCTGTATTACCGCAGGCATTCTATCTGTATTACTGCAGACATTCTATCTGTATTACTGCAGACATTCTATCTGTATTACCGCAAGCATTCTATCTGTATTACAGCAGACATTCTATCTGTATTACCACAGGCATTCTATCTGTATTACCGCAGACATTCTCTCTGTATTACCGCAGGCATTCTATCTGTATTACCGCAGTCATTCTATCTGTATTACCGCAGACATTCTATCTGTATTACTGCAGACATTCTATCTGTATTACCGCAAGCATTCTATCTGTATTACAGCAGACATTCTATCTGCATTACCGCAGACATTCTATCTGTATTACCGCAGACATTCTATCTGTATTACCGCAGACATTCTATCTGTATTACCGCAGACATTCTATCTGTATTACCGCAGGCATTCTATTTGTATTACCGCGGACATTCTATCTGTATTACCGCAGACATTCTATCTGTATTACCGCAGACATTCTATCTGTATTACCGCAGACATTCTATCTGTATTACCGCAGACATTCTATCTGTATTATCGCAGACATTCTATCTGTATTACTGCAGACATTCTCTCTGTATTATCGCAGACATTCTCTCTGTATTACCGCAGACATTCTCTCTGTATTACCGCAGACATTGTATCTGTATTACTGCAGACATTCTATCTGTATTACTGCAGACATTGTATCTGTATTACCGCGGACATTCTATCTGTATTACCGCAGACATTCTATCTGTATTACCGCAGACATTCTATCTATATTACCGCAGACATTCTATCTGTATTATCGCAGACATTCTATCTGTATTATCGCAGACACTCTATCTGTATTACCGCAGACATTCTATCTGTATTACTGCAAACATTCTATCTATATTACCACAGGCATTCTATCTGTATTACTGCAGACATTCTATCTGTATTATAGCAGTCATTCTATCTGTATCACAGCAGACATTCTATTTGTATTACCGCGGACATCCTATCTGTATTACCGCAGACATTCTATCTGTATTACCGCAGACATTCTATCTGTATTACCGCAGACATTCTATCTGTATTACCGCAGACATTCTATCTGTATTACCGCAGACCTTCTATCTGTATTACTGCAGACATTGTATCTGTATTACCGCGGACATTCTATCTGTATTACCGCAGACATTCTATCTGTATTACTGCAGACATTCTATCTGTATTATAGCAGTCATTCTATCTGTATGACTGTAGACATTCTATCTGTATTACTGCAGACATTCTATCTGTATTATAGCAGTCATTCTATCTGTATGACTGCAGACATTCTATCTGTATTATCGCAGACATTCTATCTGTATTACTGCAGACATTCTATCTGTATTACTGCAGACATTCTATCTGTATTACAGCAGACATTCTATTTGTATTACCACAGGCATTCTATCTGTATTATCGCAGACATTCTCTCTGTATTACCGCAGGCATTCTATCTGTATTACCGCAGGCATTCTATCTGTATTACTGCAGACATTCTCTCTGTATTACTGCAGACATTCTATCTGTATTACCGCAAGCATTCTATCTGTATTACAGCAGACATTCTATCTGTATTACCACAGGCATTCTATCTGTATTACCGCAGACATTCTCTCTGTATTACCGCAGGCATTCTATCTGTATTACCGCAGGCATTCTATCTGTATTACCGCAGACATTCTATCTGTATTACTGCAGACATTCTATCTGTATTACCGCAAGCATTCTATCTGTATTACAGCAGACATTCTATCTGTATTACCGCAGACATTCTATCTGTATTACCGCAGACATTCTATCTGTATTACCGCAGACATTCTATCTGTATTACCGCAGACATTCTATCTGTATTACTGCAAACATTCTATCTATATTATCACAGACATTCTATCTGTATTACTGCAGACATTCTCTCTGTATTATAGCAATCATTCTATCTGTATTACTGCAGACATTCTATCTGTATTACAGCAGACATTCTATTTGTATTACCGCGGACATTCTATCTGTATTACCGCAGACATTCTATCTGTATTACCGCAGACATTCTATCTGTATTACTGCAAACATTCTATCTATATTATCACAGGCATTCTATTTGTATTACTGCAGACATTCTCTCTGTATTACTGCAGACATTCTATCTGTATTACAGCAGACATTCTATTTGTATTACCGCGGACATCCTATCTGTATTACCGCAGACATTCTATCTGTATTACCGCAGACATTCTATCTGTATTACCGCAGGCATTCTATCTGTATTACCGCAGGCATTCTATCTGTATTACCGCAGGCATTCTATCTGTATTACCGCAGACATTCTATCTGTATTACCGCAGACATTCTATCTGTATTACCGCAGACATTCTATCTGTATTACCGCAGACATTCTATCTGTATTACCGCAGACATTCTATCTGTATTACCGCAGACATTCTATCTGTATTATCGCAGACATTCTATCTGTATTACTGCAGACATTCTCTCTGTATTACCGCAGACATTCTATCTGTATAACCGCAGACATTCTATCTGTATTACTGCAGACATTCTATCTGTATTACTGCAGACATTCTATCTATATTACCGCAGACATTCTATCTGTATTATCGCAGACATTCTATCTGTATTACCGCAGACATTCTATCTGTATTACTGCAGACATTCTATCTGTATTACTGCAGACATTGTATCTGTATTACCGCGGACATTCTATCTGTATTACCGCAGACATTCTATCTGTATTACCGCAGACATTCTATCTGTATTACCGCAGACATTCTATCTGTATTACTGCAGGCATTCTATCTGTATTACCGCAGACATTCTATCTGTATTACTGCAAACATTCTATCTATATTATCACAGGCATTCTATCTGTATTACCGCAGACATTCTATCTGTATTACTGCAGACATTCTATCTGTATTATCGCAGACATTCTATCTGTATTACTGCAGACATTCTATCTGTATTACCGCAGACATTCTATCTGTATTACTGCAAACATTCTATCTATATTATCACAGGCATTCTATCTGTATTACCGCAGACATTCTATCTGTATGACTGCAGACATTCTATCTGTATTATCGCAGACATTCTATCTGTATTACTGCAGACATTCTATCTGTATTATAGCAGTCATTCTATCTGTATGACTGCAGACATTCTATCTGTATTATCGCAGACATTCTATCTGTATTACTGCAGACATTCTATCTGTATTACTGCAGACATTCTATCTGTATTACAGCAGACATTCTATCTGTATTACCACAGGCATTCTATCTGTATTACCGCAGACATTCTCTCTGTATTACCGCAGGCATTCTATCTGTATTACCGCAGGCATTCTATCTGTATTACTGCAGACATTCTATCTGTATTACTGCAGACATTCTATCTGTATTACCGCAAGCATTCTATCTGTATTACAGCAGACATTCTATCTGTATTACCACAGGCATTCTATCTGTATTACCGCAGACATTCTCTCTGTATTACCGCAGGCATTCTATCTGTATTACCGCAGGCATTCTATCTGTATTACCGCAGACATTCTATCTGTATTACTGCAGACATTCTATCTGTATTACCGCAAGCATTCTATCTGTATTACAGCAGACATTCTATCTGCATTACCGCAGACATTCTATCTGTATTACCGCAGACATTCTATCTGTATTACCGCAGACATTCTATCTGTATTACCGCAGACATTCTATCTGTATTACCGCAGGCATTCTATTTGTATTACCGCGGACATTCTATCTGTATTACCGCAGACATTCTATCTGTATTACCGCAGACATTCTATCTGTATTACCGCAGACATTCTATCTGTATTACCGCAGACATTCTATCTGTATTATCGCAGACATTCTATCTGTATTACTGCAGACATTCTCTCTGTATTATCGCAGACATTCTCTCTGTATTACCGCAGACATTCTCTCTGTATTACCGCAGACATTGTATCTGTATTACTGCAGACATTCTATCTGTATTACTGCAGACATTGTATCTGTATTACCGCGGACATTCTATCTGTATTACCGCAGACATTCTATCTGTATTACCGCAGACATTCTATCTATATTACCGCAGACATTCTATCTGTATTATCGCAGACATTCTATCTGTATTATCGCAGACACTCTATCTGTATTACCGCAGACATTCTATCTGTATTACTGCAAACATTCTATCTATATTACCACAGGCATTCTATCTGTATTACTGCAGACATTCTATCTGTATTATAGCAGTCATTCTATCTGTATGACTGCAGACATTCTATCTGTATTATCGCAGACATTCTATCTGTATTACTGCAGACATTCTATCTATATTACCGCAGACATTCTATCTGTATTACAGCAGACATTCTATCTGTATTACCGCAGGCATTCTATCTGTATTATCGCAGACATTCTATCTGTATTACCGCAGACATTCTCTCTGTATTAGCGCAGCCATTTTTTTTTTTTGACAATCTTTATTTTGTCTTTTGTCATTGGTACAATTCGACATTTAGTGAACAGAAAAGAATACAAAGTAATAGCTTTTATGACATGTGAGATCAAACAGCATTCTAGTAGTAGTGGGTATGAGGAACAGAAAGTTAACTGAGAACATATAATGGTATTAGTGTGAGCACAACACATCAAGTTGCGTGGATCTACAGTGCAGTCATAAAGTGACGATAGGTATTGTCGGTACAGTAATGGCACAATGTAAAGCCGTGTCTCTTGGCCACTGTTATCATGGGTGTTAGTCATTGTCTCTCTAGGTACATGTTGTGGCATTGTAGGGTGTCGGTGATAGGGTCGGTACACTCTGGCACCGGAATATGGACCGATGTAATAATGTGGTCTGCAGTCAATAGTCGTGGGGCTAGTGGGTCGTGCCTGTGCAGGACATATGTGTGGCCACCTTTACTGAGGCCAATGCGATTGATTGGCGTGTGGCATCTTAGTAGGGTAAGTACGGTAAGCATGGCCCTCCGGGTGTTAGGTGGGTCTGACGTTCATTGTGTTGGAAGCCGACTCGTGTCTGTTGTCACGGGCGCTTTCCTCTATGTGGTAGTCGTCAGAAGGGTCGATTGTCGGTCAGTGGTCAGTCCGTCCGTCAGGGCAGTTGGGTGGTAAGGGGGGGGTGGAGGGTAAGACGGGGTGAGTCGGAGGCCCTCGGTTCCCCGCCCCGCCCGCCGAGAGGTACCACAGCCAGGGCGTCCAAGTGCGAGTACATTTCTCTTGTCTGTCATGCAGTGCTGCCATAAGAGATTCCATGTTGTATAGTTCTTCCACCCTGTCAATCCACTGCCGGAGCGTGTGCGCATCCCTTTGTTTCCACCTTGTGGGGACTAGTGAAATGGCTGCTGTCAGTAGATGTTTGTAACGGACACCTTCCGTTGACGGATGCTCCTAGCGCTTCCTGAGGACTCCAAGCACTGCAGCAGACACCACAACCACCGCAGACTCCACAACCGCCGTAGCTTAACTGGAGTCTCGCCGTCTTCCTTCCACCTTGTATGAACCTCCAGCATCCAGGACCGTGTGGGGAAGACCTCTCCTCCAAGGAGAGCATAACAGGAGCAAGCTCTCAAAAGAGCTAAGTGATTAAAGCTCAAGGGAGTATGCAGCGCATAGAAACCCCTAGTGTGAATGTCTCCTCCAAACACAAGACAAGACTACTTGTTGAGGGTCAAGAAGAACTCAGGTTTAATGGCACACACTCACCTTTTATGCAATTCTCCCCTGCAAGGGAGATGCCCACATACAATTATACATTACCCAATCACACAATGGTTACATCCCACAGATTCCCTCCCCTTAGCCTGAGAGATAACCCAATTATATGTACAGTTTAAAACTTACTTTTTATCCAACATTCATAACTCTAAAACCATACATATTATTAATCAACACATTCCAAATACAAACATACACAAAAATCATTCGAATCCGTCCAACCGTTCGGGAGATAGGTATAAGTCCTTTATGACCGACATTTTCATGGCCAAAACCGTTCCATGGATTTGGGCTGTGCGGTCAGTCTATTTTTCAGCGAGAAAATGACTAAGTCCCATTCGAACAAGTGTTCGAATCTTCGAACGGGACTTAGTCTCCAGCCGCGGTGTCGAAGAAGGTACGGGTCAGCGGTGTTCGTGCAATTGGGTAGCCGAAAACAGTTCCATAGATTTGGCTGCACACACCGCTGACCGCGTTCGAATAAGTTAAAATGGCCACCGCCACGTGTTTGTTTGTCGAATGGCGGCCACTTCGACAACTTCGGCACTTCGACGACTTCGGCACTTCGACTGCATTCGAAGTGCCAGTTTAAAAGTTGTACCCTGCTCCCAAGCATTTAAAGGGCCAGGAACAGCATTCAAAAAGCCATTATGCCCAAATGTAATCCTTAAAGGGCAATACATCCCAGGGCCATAGTCGCAGGGCAGGAGGCTAGCGGTCAGTCCTCTCCAATGCCCAGTGGCAAAGGGCATGTTTTATTAGGGATTTTTTGTATGCTGAGAGGGTCATGTCTGTGTGGTGTAGTAGCATGGTGAGGGGCTGGAATGGCAGGGCAATGTCCGTGATTTGTTGGATGGACTCTCGGATCGTTGTCCAAAAGGGGGCGATGCTGGGGCAGCTCCACACGATGCAGAATATCTGGGGTTCTGTACCACTGTGTAAGGATCTTAAAGCTCGTCTCCTGGAATTTGGAGCTGATGGAGCATTTATGTGTTAATATAAAAATCTTTTCCCATTCATGTTCTGTGAGCGTGGTCCCTGTCTCTCTCTCCCATCTAGTTATGTATATTGGGTGCGTCAGGTTTTCTCCGTCAAGGAGAAGTGCATATAGCATGGAGATTCCCTTTTCAGGGTGGGCCCGTGTTGTGCAAAGAGTTTCAAACTGCGTCGGGGTTCTGTGTAGGCACTGTTTGTTCGGAAAGGCCTCATAGTATGCCCGTATTTGAAGGTAATGGAAGTTGTCTCCGCGGATATCCGCTTTGTCTCCGCGGATATCCGTCAAAGGCTTGAGTCGGTTCCCCTGCAGTTGCTGATGAAAGCTGAGCCAGTCGGTGTCGGTGTATGTGCGCAGGTTCGCAGGTGTTAGTCCCCCTCCAACCTCTGGGTTATGTGTAATGGGTGTGAGGGGGCCATCTGTGGTGGTGAGTTGGTGCGAGTACCGCAGCATGCACCAGATTCGTAGAGATCCCAGCGTTAGGGAACTAAGCCACAGGCAAGAGGGGAGCGTGCTGTCCGCCTGCGTGAGATCCATGGGTACCCACAGTTTGGCCGTTGGACGCGCATGCCAATCTACTGTCCTGAGTAAGTGGGCTGCGTGATAGTATCCCAGGAAGGATGGGAGACCAGCGCCTCCTCAGGCTTTGGGGCGTTCTAGCAGCGCCTTGCTTACCCTGCTCACCTTCCCGTTCCACACGAACTGTCGTACTGCCGTGGATTGTGATTGGAAGAAGGTTCTGGGTATGGAGATGGGGATCGTTTGAAACCGAAACAGAAGGCGCGGTAGCACATTCATTTTAACGGCATTAATCCGGCCGAACCAGGAGACATAGAGACTCCTTCAGCGATGTAGGTCAGACTGTAAGACCGAGAGTATGGTTAGGAAGTTTAACTGGTGTAGGAGATTCAGGTCATTAGGTAGCCAGACCCCAAGGTATTTTAGTTTGGTTTCGCACCACGAGAAATGGAACTGCGATCGTCGGTGCATGACTCTCTCTGCTGTGAGTGAGATCGGTAGAGCCTCCGATTTGCTTAAGTTTAGCTTAAGGTTGGAAATATCGCCAAAGTCCCTAAAGGCTCGAAGGAGGTTGGGAAGTGAGATCGCGGGGTTATCGAGGAAAAATAACATGTCATCCGCATATGCGGCCACCTTATGTTCCGTGTGATGCAGTTTGTACCCCGTAATACCCCCGTCCCGTCTGACCGCCTCCAGGAAAAGTTCCAGAGTGAGGGCAAACAGGAGGGGGGACAGGGGACAGCCTTGCCTAGTCCCATTGTGGATGGAGAACGGGGCCGAGAGTGCGCCATTGATCCGGATGCGGGCCGTCAGGGTAGTATATAGAGCTAGTATCCAGGAGCGAATATGGGGTCCAAATTGCATATGGCGGAGGGTGGCCTCGAGGTACTGCCAGTCTACCCGGTTGAAGGCCTTTTCTGCGTCTGTGGAGACCAGTACTAGGTCTTTGTTTGTCGACCGGGCAGAATGGATCATGTTCAGGGCTCGTATGGTATTGTCCCGCGCCTCCCTTCCTGGGACGAACCCCACTTGATCCGGGTGGACCAGCGTGGGGAGCAAGCGGGAGAGTCTCATGGCCAAGGTCTTGGTGAATAACTTGAGATCCGAATTAAGGAGCGAAATCGGTCTATAACTCCCGCAGTTGGTGTGGTCCTTTCCCTCCTATGGTATGACCGTCACTGTCGCGTGTAAGGAATCTGCTGGGAACCTACCGCCCTCCAGTAGGGAGTTAAAGCCCTATAGCAAGTGTGGTAAAAGTGTGTCCCTGAACTTGCGCAGGTACGAGACCGGTAGAACGTCGGGGCCCGGGGCCTTGTTGGGTTTAGACCGTTTAAGGGCAGCGGCGAGTTCCTCCTCGGTAATAGGCTGTTCCATTTCCTCGGCCAATTCCTCTTGGAGCTTGCGTCCAACGTATTCCGAGAGGAAGGCATCCACCCTATGTAGGCGTTGTGGCGTCTCCGTGCGTCGTGTGGTGGCGTTGATATTATATATCCGAATAAAAGAGCCTAAAAGCCTGGAGGCTGTCTGTTGGGGCCCTTTTCATTGTCCCGCCCCACCCCGCAATCTGGTGGATGTGGTGTTGCCTCTGTTTCTGTTTCAGGGTGCAGGTTAGTGTTCTCCCGCATTCGGTGGAAAATATTGGATTTTTGGATGGTGTGTAGCAATTTCTGAGAAAGTAGGTCTCTAAGCTGCATGCGCTGGTCAGTGAGGAGGCGATAGGTGTCATCCGTTTGGTTTCGTTTGTGTCGTGTCTCTAGTTCTGCTATCGTGCGTGTCAAGTCTTGGATCTTTGCAGCGTGTTCCTTTTTCCGTTGGGTGCATAGTTTGATAAATTGTCCCCGAATCGTACATTTGTGCGCCTCCCACACAGTAAGGGGGGCAATGTCGGGGCTGTTATTGTCGGTGAAGTATCGGGTCAGTGTTTGTGCAATTTGTGCGGTGAAAGAGTGTCTGTCAGTACACTTTCATTGAGTCTCCATTGGCGCTCTCGAGGTTTGAAGAGTCGGGATTTGAGCGTGACGTGGACTGGAGCATGGTCTAAATCGTGTTGTATCCCTATGTTGGATGTGATCAGGAAGGGAAGGTACTCTTGAGCAAGGAAGATATAGTCTATCCTGCTATATCTATTATGTACCGCGGAGTAGCATGTGTAGTCTTTGGCTTCGGGATGCGCCACCCTCCAGCAGTCGACCAGGCCTGACCTGACCAATGCCTGTTTATACAGTGTGGGGGGATGCTGCTGGTGCCCACAGACGAGTCCATACGGGATTCCAGCGAGATGTTGAGATCTCCGGCTAACACCAGGGTTCCATCTCTAAACCTCTCTAACTGTGTAAGGGTTTTCGCTAGGAATTGGTGTTGTCCATTATTGGGGCAGTATATTGTGGCAAAGGTGTACTTGTGGTCTGCGATCGTGCCTTTCACAAATAGAAACCTGCCCAGGGGGTCTGCTTGTGAGGCAGTGCTTATGAATGGGACGTTGTGGGCGAAGATGATTGCAACACCCGTACGTTTAGCTTCAAGGTGTGGCGTAAAATCCCTGGGGGAATCATCTATCCCTTATCTGGGGGGCGTCCTTCCATTTAAGGTGCGTTTCCTGGATAAATGCTATCGAGGTCTTCTGAGACCATAGGGTCCTGAGCAGGTGTCGTCTTTTTTCGGGGTAGTAAAGGCCCCATACGTTGTACGATCGTAGGAGTAAGGGCGCGGGGTAGAAGCCGGTCGCCATGGCTGCTCGGCCACCTGGCAGGGGGGGCCGGGTCCAGGGGCCCGGAGAAAAGCGAACAGAGAGAAGAGATGAAAGAGAGAGAAAAAAAAAGGGGGGGGGAGGTGGGGGGAAAGTAGGGCAAGGAAAGGAGGGGGCTGTGTGGGTACTGTGTCTGATAATCCCGTCTCTGAAGAAGTAGGGCACCCTCCTACGAAACGCGTTAGACAAGCACAGCAATCCACCAGGACTGAGTTCCAGTACGCAGAGCGCTTACCAGCAGAGAACAGTATTCGCACAGGACCTTTTGTGTATTTGCCGAGTGGAGCCGTTTACAGAGCACGTCCCCTGGAGTGAGATCCTTATCGGGACGCACACCGAAAAGCCCGCCGTCCTCACCGGCAGCAGAATTTCTGAAGCTCATCGGCCAAAGTCAATCCACATCAATCCCAGCCAAATCCAAGGGTTCCTGCACTCTTCTGAACCTCATTAGACTGGTAACCACTGCATGAACTGTTCCTGCATTATATTATAATATATTTTTATATTTTTATAATTTTACCAATAAACTGGTTTATGTTATTTACATCCAGTTTGTACCATTGCTTTCTATATCTAGTGATACATTTTTTTTAAAAACCACCTTAGCATCCAGTTCCACATACTGTATTGCTATTATAATTTGAACCAGATCTTTGATATATACAAAGTATAATATTTGGAGCAGATATCAACTACCCTATATCCCATTAGGGATAGAGTTATCTGCACTGCACATATCATCGGCTGCGTTATCCACTATTCACCTATTTATTTTCATTACTTATTTTCATTTTTTATACTCTATTTTATTTTTTATCTTTCTCTTTATCTTTCTTCCTCCTATTTTCTCATCTCTCTTTCTCCCTTTTTTTCTGCGATTTATTGGACTCTTTTTCTGTTTTATTTTCTCTCTTGCTATTAGACCTGCTACGCATATTATGTGAGTTTTAAAGGCACAGCACACATTTCTCATTCCTTAAAGGCATAGTACACATTTATATACTTGCAGTCTTCTACCGTTTACCATACTCAGCCAGTATCATAGGTTAGCTCCTGGTTTCTGCATACTATAGCAGAGTGTTCCATTTTTGTATAGGTTTTAGTGAATCCCTATTTTTCCAGTTTTTGAGCGACCTATTGTTAGTCGGACTCCCTCTCCCCTGGGTATTACATTAGGTATACCAGCACTATCCATTTACAAAAAGAAAACAGCCCGATCCTCCTTCTCCTACAGAGCGCTGCAATTATGGAACGACCTCCCGCACAATTTAAAATCTTCCCTAAGCCTAGAGTCCTTTAAGAGATCCCTCTCTACATACCTCAAAACAGAATGCACCTGTCATGGTTGATTATATATTTCCTACCTGTTCTATGTTACATTTTGTATATATTGTATATTAATATTAGTTTTTGTATTTTATTGTACCCTAACTGTAACAATGCAATGATTTGTGGACCCAGGACATACTTGAAAACGAGAGAAATCTCAATGTATCTTTCCTGGTAAAATATTTTATAAATAAATAAATAATAGAGGATAGTATCTACTAACAGCAATTGGAAATAATACCATTAGCTTATTTATCCCTCATAGAGCAGGTAGTTTGGATTAAATGATATAAAAAGTCTAGTTGACTTGGACATTCATTTTTAATGAACTGCAATTCAGTCAAATCTGGGCTGATTTGGTGATATTTTGAAATCCTGAACTCCGAGCCGCAATAAAGCAATGTAAGCATTGGCCGAGCATACTCTTTTTTGATTCGTGATTCTGAGTTCAGGTGATTGATGACGAGGGGACAGCCCGTAAATCTTGGTTTTATTCAAAGATCAAAAATATATATTAAAAACGTGATATTTGTATAACATTCATAAAAAAAAAAAACTATATGTATTCACGGAGAGAGAGAGAGAGAGAGAGAGAGAGAGAGAGAGAGAGAGAGAGAGAGAGAGATTTATTGTTCCTGCACTCTTTGACTCTTTATTGTTACTTTTTCTCACTTGATTTTTGAACCAAATGGCAGGAACCTGCTTTTATCAGTATACTAAAATATATTTGTAATATTTATTATTTATATGCATTTTGTAGTGTCAGGTATATTATTTCAGACATTTTGTGTTAAGACTGAAATAAAAAATGTGACTCCATTTAGATGTGACTCCATTTAGATGTGACTCCATTTAGTAACAAAATGCAAAGACAGGCAAATTAAATAACACTCTATTCAGTGCATGAATAAACTCTGGAATGCGGGTAACATAAACACATACCGGAGATAAGGTTCTTCTTACAAGGACTTTTTCAACAAAGGAGGTTTGAAGGAGCCCAGCCCAGACACATATATATATATACCGTATATACTTGAGTATAAGTCGACCCGAATATAAGTCGAGACCCCTTATTTTACCCCAAAAAACTGGGAAAACTTATTGACTCGAGACTAGGGTGGGAAATGCAGCAGCTACTGGTAAATTTCTAAATAAAAATAAATCCCCAAAAAATTATGTCAATTGAATATTTATTTACAGCGTGTGTATATAATGAGTGCAGTGTGTGTGTGTGTGTATATTGCAGTGTGTTTGTATGAATGCAGTGTGTGTGCATATAATGCAGTGTGTGTATGCATGTAGTGTGTGTATGAATGCAGTGTGTGTGTATATAATGCAGTGTGTTTGTATGAATGCGGTGTGTGTGTGTGTGTTTGAATGCAGTGTGTGTATGAATGTAGTGTGTGTGTATGAATGCAGTGTGTGTGCATATAATGCAGTGTGTGTATGCATGTAGTGTGTGTATGAATGCAGTGTGTGTGTATATAATGCAGTGTGTTTGTATGAATGCGGTGTGTGTGTATGAGTGCAGTGTGTGTGTGTATGCATGCAGAGTGTGTGTGTATGAATGCAGTGTGTGTAGTGTGTGTGTATATAATGCAGTGTGTGTGTGTGTATAAATGCAGTGTATGCAGTGTGTGTGTGTGTGTGTGTGTGTGTATGAATGCAGTGTGTGTGTGTGTGATGCAGAGTGTGTTTGTGTGTGTTATGCAGAGTCTTGGTGGGGGTGGCATTTTTATTATTTTTAAAAAATTATTATTATTATTTTAATATTACATTTTTAATATATATTTTATTTTATCATTATTTTTTTAATATTATTAATATATTATTTTTATTTTATTATTATTGTTTTTTTTTTATATATATTTTTTCGTCCCCCCTCCCTGCTTGATACATGGCCAGGGAGGGGAGCTCTCACTCCCTGGTGGTCCAGTGGTGTGCACTGTGTTGGAGGGGGGCTGGCAGAGAGCTCTTACTTACCTTTCCTGCAGCTCCTGTCAGCTAGCTTCTCTCTCCTCCGAGCTGGTCTGCTCCACTGTCAGCAAGTCTCGCGGTCTGAGTGCCTCGCGGAGCGGTGCAAGACCCGCGGCTCTCGCGAGACTTAAAGTGGGAGCTGACCGGACCGGAGAAGAGAGAAGGGAGCTGACAGGAGCTGCAGGAAAAGTAAGAGCTCTCTGCCAGCCCACGACAGGACCGCCGGACTTGTAAATATATATATATTCAACGGATCGACGGGCACCCCGACTGGGTACCTCCATTGAAGGATGCTCCTAGCGCTTCCTGAGGACTCCAAGCACTGCAGCAGACACCATAACCACAGTAATCCAAGAAGAAAAAACTCACAGGCACTCCAACTTCAAGCCGCAGGCAGATTTATTATGACAGAATGCAACGCAACGTTTCGACCGGAAAGGTCTTTTTCTGCTTTTATGCAATTCTCCCGTGCAAGGGAGATGCCCACATACAATTATACATTACCCAATCACACAATGGTTACATCCCACAGATTCCCTCCCCTTAGGCTGAGAGGTAACACAATTATACGTACAGTTTAAACATACTTTTTACCCATCTTTTATAACTCTAAAACTATACCCCCAATATTAATAAAAGTTATGCATATTATTAATCAGCACAATCCAAATACAAACATACCCAAAAATCATTCAAATCCGTTCAGCCGTTCGGAAGATAGATACAAGCACATTTTCATGCCCAAAACAGTTCCATGGATTTGGGCTGTGTGGTCGGTCTATTTTACACAGAGAAAATGACTAAGTCCCAATCGAACGAGCGTTCGAATCTTCGAACGGGACTTAGTCTCCAGCCGCGGTGTCGAAAAAGGTACAGGTCAGCGGTGTTCGTGCAATTGGGTAGCCGAAAACAGTTCCATAGATTTGGCTGCACACACCGCTGACCGCGTTTCAATAAGTTAAAATGGCAAATCCATTATACCCAAATACAGTTCTTAAAGGGTTAATACATCCCAGGGCCATAGTCGCAGGGCAGGAGGCGAGGTTGGTTCCGCCACATTTCTCCCCTTTACCATCCAGACTAACAGGGTATCTGACCTCCTATCGGTCAGTGCCCTGGTTAGTCCAGCAACCCACCCACAGAACACAATCAGCAGTACACCCCACCCACAAGAGTTACTACACCTGGGGTAGTGGGTAGCTTGTCCATGTCCAGGAACTCCACCTCGGCTCTGGGGGTTACTGGCGCTCCGGATCGGTGGGTTGCATAGTGGGCAGAGACCAGCGGTACTCTGCCCTGCTGCCAGCGCTACCATGGGAGTAGCCTGGCTGGAGCCCAGTTGAGGAAATGTCATAGTAGGCTCCTCACTCTGGACCCGGTACTGCTGCTGGAGGGCACGAACCTCCCTGCTGCCGGGGGACAGGACCGACCGTCCCTAGCCCCTGTGAGGCATGTGCAGAGACCACGGTCCCATCTGCACGGGTGTGGGGCTTATCATCTCCCCTTGGTGGGCTAGGCTGCCGCTGGGGAGAGGGGGTAACGAGTTCATCTCCCTTACCCACTTTCTGCCGCTGGGGAGAGGGAATGACAAGCTCCTCTCCCTGACACTATCTCTGCCGGTTGAGGGGGGGACCGACTGTCTCCCCTTTCAATATTTTGTCCTGCTGCTGGGGGCCAAGACCACCTGCCTCAGCTGTCCCATCTGGGAGAATAAGATCTCCCCTTTGTAAACTAAGCTGCCGCTGGGGAGAGGTGTTCACCGATTCCTCTCCCTGGAACACTTTCAGCCGCTGGGGAGGGAGGACCACACGTTCAGTTCCCTGGGATACACACTGCTGCTGGGGAGGAAGGACGGCACCTTCAGCTCCCTGTGACACACACTGCCGCTGAGGAGGAAGGACGGCACCTTCAGCTCCCTGGGATACACACTGCTGCTGGGGAGGAAGGACGACACCTTCCGCTCCCTGTAACACACACTGCCGCTGGGGAGGAAGGACGACACCTTCAGCTCCCTGGGATACACACTGCCACTGGGGAGGAAGGACGACACCTTCAGCTCCCTGTAACACACACTGCCGCTGGGGAGGAAGGACGGCACCTTCAGCTCCCTGGGATACATACTGCCGCTGGGGAGGAAGGACGACACCTTCAGCTCCCTGGAATTCACACTGCCGCTGGGGAGGAAGGACGACACCTTCAGCTCCCTGTAACACACACTGCCGCTGTGGAGGAAGGACGGCACCTTCAGTTTCCTGGGATACACACTGCCGCTGGGGAGGAAGGACGACACCTTCAGCTCCCTGGGATACACACTGCCGCTGGGGAGGAAGAATGGCACCTTCAGCTCCCTGTAACGCACTCTGCCGCTGGGGAGGAAGGACGACACCTTCAGCTCCCTGGGATACACACTGCCGCTGGGGAGGAAGAACGGCACCTTCAGCTCCCTGTAACGCACTCTGCCGCTGGGGAGGGCGGACGACACCTTTGGCTAGATCTGTTATGACCTGTAGGTACTCTGCCGCTAATTTCCTCACGAACTGCACGGCTTCCTCAGAGGGGTTGGGTCCAAAGAATGCCAGCCGTATGGCAACCTCTCTGTCAAACTGCTCCTGAGTGTAGCCAGGCGCCATGCTTGCTCTGCCGACGTTGGTTCCTTTGTAGATAGGGGCGCTGTACGGGTACTAGCGTTGCCCTCAATTTGTAATCCAGGAATGGTGTCTCCGAGCTGCTTTACCTCGCACTAGGACGCCATCCCACTTCTGCCACCAATGTAATGGATCGACAGGCACCCCGACTGGGTACCTCAGTTGAAGGATGCTTCTAGCGCTCCCTGAGGACTCCAAGCACTGCAGCAGACACTGTAACAGATCGACAGGCACCCCGACTGGGTACCTCCATTAAAGGATGCTCCTAGCGCTTCCTGAGGACTCCAAGCACTGCAACAGACACCACAATCACCGAACCGGAAAAGCATATAAATCCTCTCAATCATATGAATGCTGTAGACAGTTGAATAGGAAACCATACGAATAGGTTTACCCTCCTAGCAGTCAAACTGGAACAGCATACAATAAATCCTTCCCCCAATAATGAGACGACACTTCACTTTGAGGGTTAAAACAGGAACAGCAGATTTATTCACACAACCTCCTTTTAAGACATTCTCCCATGCAAGGGAGGGATCCACAACAATTAGTACCACAGCCAATAATGTACCAGTTACCTCCCACACATCTCCTCCTCGTAGTGTGACACATAATCCCATTATTCCAGACACAAATTCCCTGGGTTTCTGGATGTACCCCTAAACATAGGGTTACCAGGGGCCATAGTAAGCAGGTAGGAAGCGGGCAGCCAGGCCTCTCCAATGCCCAGTGGCAAGGTGGGTTCCGCCACAGACATTATAACCACCGTAGACTCCTCCAGAGAGCAAAACCGGAACAAGCTCTTACAAGAGCTTAACAGTGATTTAGCAAGGGAGTATGACAAGCATAGCAATCCCTTGTAGCAGATTCCCCCAATAAGAGACGGCACTTCAAATTGAGGGTGAAGTAGAACTGAGGTTTAATGGCACACACTCTGCTTTTGTGCAATTCTCCCATGCAAGGGAGACACCCACATACAATTATACATTACCCAATCACACAATGGTTACATCCCACAGATTCCCTCCCCTTAGCCTGAGAGGTAACACAATTATACGTACAGTTTAAACATACTTTTTAGCCATCTTTCATAACTCTAAAACCATACATCCAATATTAATAGTTACATATTATTAATCAGCACATTCCAAATACAAACATACCCAAGAATCATTCAAATCTGTTCAGCCGTTCGGGAGATAGATATAAGTCACTTTTGACCGACCGCAAGCACAATTTCATGCCCAAAACAGTTCCATGGATTTGGGCTGTGCGGTCAGTCTATTTTACTCCGAGAAAATGACTAAGTCCCATTGTATGAGCGTTTGAATCTTCGAACGGGACTTAGTCTCCAGCCACGGTGTCGAAGAAGGTTCCATAGATTTGGCTGCACACACCGCTGACCGCGTTCGAATAAGCTAAAATCGCCGCCACGTGTTCGTTTGTCGAATGGCGGCCACTTCGACGACTTCGACGACTTCGACACTTCGACTGCATCCGAAGTGCCAGTTTAAAAGTTGCAACACTGCTCCATAGTAATTAAAGGGCCAGTAACAGCATTATACAAATCCATTATGCCCAAATACAGTTCTTAAAGGGTTAATACATCCCAGGGCCATAGTCGCAGGGCAGGAGGCGAGGTTGGTTCCGCCACATTTCTCCCCTTTACCATCCAGACTAACAGGGTATCTGACCTCCTATCGGTCAGTGCCCTGGTTAGTCCAGCAACCCACCCACAGAACACAATCAGCAGTACACCCCACCCCAGGGCCATAGTCGCAGGGCAGGAGGCTAGCAACCAGGCTTCTCCAGTGCACAGTGGTGAGGTTGGTTCCGCCACAATATATATCCATGTATACTAACTATAATTATATTTAATCATATATAAATAGTACTTATGCTAATAATACTGAATATTCATGAATAGAATCCCACCCAATGAAGAACATTCGTTATTAAACTAATATTAGCTGAATGTATGTAAAAGACATGTATAAATCATGTGTCACATTTTGCTAATAGACACAGTTTCACACAATCAGACAGTAACTAAGAAAACCAGACACAGGATTACCAGAGATATTACCTACATAATTAATTTAATGGATCCTTACAAGAAATGCATTGTAAGAGAAAGTTGAAACAAAGTCCAGATGCGTCAAAATCATACTTTATGGTCTGATTCATACTTTAAGAGGAGACTGACAGTCTGCTAAAGTCTGAGAAAATCCCTTTGAAGACTAACAGCTATCTGATGAATGATACCCATAAAGATAAACATTTGTGAGGTCAAACACATCACTAAATTCAATTAACTCCTGTCACGGAGCTTCCTGTACCCCGGTTGGGTACCTCTGATGACGGATGCTCCTAGTGCTTACCGAGGGCTCCAAGCACTTCTCCAGACACCATAAGTACTGCAGACCCCATGGGTCGCCGTCTCCTACCCACCCTGGACCTACGACAAGGCTCCAGGTTCCAGTGGGTAAACCTCTCTTCCTTCAGAGAGCGTAGCAGGAACAGCTCTTAGAAGAACTAGTGATTATCCAAGGGAGTATGATGATCATAGCAATCCCTTGTAGTGATATAGCAATTCCCCCAATAAGAGACAAGACTCTAGATTCAGTTTGAAGTAGAACAGGGAACAAAATGTCTGGTGTCTAAACTGATTTCTTTATACTCTGTGAAAGACTTATTCTATTTTTCTGAACTATGCTGAACTATTTAACTATTTTTATTTTTATTTTTGTAGAGTTAGCCGGAGAGAGAGGAAGTGTTAGCTGACCCAGAGTTGGATGTACTATGTGTGTTTTTGATATATGTTGAGTGTGCCAAGGATGGATTCCCATGTTTTAAGGAACTGCGTGAGGATATGACTGGTTTTGACTGGACTTTTGTAAGAGGGAAATGGTTAAAAGATATAGGACGCAAGGTCCTGGTTATGATTATTGTCAGAATTTCAAGCTAGATAATAATTTATCTCATGAATTAATATGTAAGAAGTGTTTCCCAATTCCTCCCGATACCCGAGCTACGTACTCACAGGTGCGGGTATTATAAGTCACAAGTGGTGTCAACTGTGAGGGGATGACATGTCTAACACGATCGCAGCCCTCACTCAGGTTTTCCCCAGATGTGCTTTTTCCTCAAATGTGAGTTTTTGCCACTGGGTTTTTTGCCTGGCCCCAGATCATCGGGTGGACTGGTAATCCTAGACCCCAGTCCTTGGACGGGGGATAGGTATTATTCCCACTTTGACAATATGATCTCACTTCCGTGGACGAAGGAGGAAACAACTGTTGGGAATAATATACTTTGCCCATATTTACCAAGGGCTTATGATACAGATAACCGGCTGGTTAGTCTGTTTAAAATTGGTTAACATGTCAGCTATTTGCAATAATATATTTGCTATAAGCCCAAGTTCCATTTTGTCTTAAACATCCATTTTCTATATATATGTCTGCAAAAGTATTAAGTGTCTCTTTTCCTGCTGAGTTTCTGTTTCTTGTAGACCACATGATTGCTTAGGAATGCACGCGCAGTGCCCCAAATTTGAAGTAGGTGGACCGACCAAGCAAGTTTTTCCATCTCCCGCTTCCTACAATCGATGCCTTATATACACGTCCCCTGATAGGGGACGTAACAGGGATTAAACTGATAGGAATAGTACTACTTAACACACCACTCCTATCTGGTGGCACATTAGATGGCATGCACAGTGCCCCAAATTTGAAGTAGGAGGACCGACCAAGCATCTTTTTCCATCTCCCGCTTCCTAAAATCGATGCCTTATATACACGTCCCCTGATAGGAGACGTAACAGGGATTAAACTGATAGGAATAGTACTACTTAACACACCTTAGAATAACGCAGAGAAAGGCAATGTAGAGAGAGGAGTCTGAAGAAGAGGAGTCAGATGAGGAAGGTGGCTTTGAGGAGGTGGAAGACCAAACACAGCAGGCGTCCCAGGGGGCTTGTTGTCACCTTTCGGGGATCCTTGGTGTTGTACGTGGCTGGGTGCAGGAAGAGACCTTCAATGACATCAGTGAGGACAAGGAACGGAACATGGCTAGCTTGGTATCCAACCTTGTGCAAATGGGGAGTTTGCGGTTGTGCAAATGGACTGTTGCACTGCTGTTTGCGGTGCGTTAAACGGGGAGTTTGGTCTGTCACTGTGAAGCGTGCGTATCCCTTACACTACCTGATCGATACAACATCATACCTGATGTTTTAAAGAAGGTTATTCCAAACAATTTAGGAATGTTAAGTGATTTATGCCCTTTATTGATTAAAACCAGACTCTGCATCAACTATGTAATTTTCCATGGGAGTTTTGCTATTGATCCCCCTCCGGCATGCCACAGTCCAGGTGTTAGTCCCCTTGAAACAACTTTTCCATCACTATTGTGGCCAGAAAGAGTCCCTGTGGGTTTTAAAATTCGCCTGCCCATTGAAGTCTAAGTCATTTGCGGAAGTTCGCGTTCGCCGTTCGCGAACCGAAAATTTTATGTTTGCGACATCACTAGTGTTAATATATGTTAAGAGTTGCTTTTTTTGACATTTTACATTTATTGTGGTCTTTGATCTTGCACCAGGCCTAGACCATAAAACATCTAGATAGCCATCACCAGAGCTGGACACAAGGAATTGCATAGAGTGGGCAATGAACTGCCAGACCAAACCCCCTCTGATCCCCCCCCCCCCCAGGGGTCTGCCCACTGAGAAACAACTAGTTTAGGTATATAATGAGGGTGCTGGGCTATCCAGAGATTTATTCATTTTTTTCTTTGGTCAGCAACTTCTAGAAGACCTATACCATCTCCCACATACCAAGTCTCCCACAAGAATTCTATATGGGGTAAATACATGTAAGGCATTTCTTGTGTTTTCTCCAATTTTATTTTATGTACTGTTTTGCAATTTGTTATCTGTATGTCATTTATTTCTGTATTTTGTACTCAGCACTGTGAATCTTTTTTGTCAGATTAAATGTTTACTTAATCAGCTTGTGTCTCTGTTCTCTATGAGCTTCACTCTCCAGAGGAAAGCTCAGGTAAACACGTTACCAAAAAGGGTTAATTATATGTGTTTGATCAGTAAAAGTAGAACTGTGATTCTATAATTCTCCTGTGTTTGGGGTAACCTAAGACGCCCAGGTTTAAAGTCTTGGCGGTGGCAGTAAAGTGTGTACTAGGGGGTTAGTGTAGAAGGGATTGTAGGGGTTAATTGAGTGGTTGCTGGGACTATCAACAGGTAACTAGGGGTCTGGTGTCATTAACCCTGTCACTTCCACACTCTCCCTGCTGTCTCGGCTGGGCCTATAGCCCACGCTCGTGACAGACCTCGTTTGACCTCAGGATGTTCATGTTCTATCTTTATTCAAATGCTTATCTTCTACTGCCACACAAGTATGTAATATTAACTATAAGGAAGCAATAAATCTAGCCGCTTGCGTGACAAACTGTGTGTAAATGCTAGCCTTTAAAATATACTCATTGAGAATCTTGTTAAGCACATTTGTGGTGTCTGTGTCTTATTGCTAACAATGATACTCCGGTCAATATTGATTTGGTGACCGGAGGATCAAGAATCAAGGGGAGTCCAGAACAGCCTTAGCCTTTCACTTCTATCTTGATAACCTTAGCTGTTCTATCTGGATCACCTCAGCCATTCTATCTGGATCACCTCAGACATTCTATCTGGATCACCTCAGCCATTCTATCTGGATCACCTCAGCCATTCTATCTGGATCACCTCAGCCGTTCTATCTGGATCACCTCACATGTTTTATCTGGATCACCTCAGCCATTCTATTTGGATCACCTCAGCCATTCTATCTGGATCACCTCAGCCATTCTATCTGGATCACCTCACATGTTTTATCTGGATCACCTCAGGCAATCTATTTGGATCACCTCAGCCGTTCTACCTAGATCACCTCTGCCGTTCTATCTGGGTCACCTCACGCATTCTACCTGGATCACCTCCGACATTCTATCTGGATCACCTCAGCTGTTCTATCTCGATCACCTCCGACATTCTATATGGTTCACCGCAGTTGTTCTATCTGGATTATCACAGGACCTGATGTCTAAGCAATGCTGGAGTAGGGGCCCACTATGTTTTAACAGTTGAAGCCTTACAGACTGTCTCTTCAGAGTTTACTTTGTAACATGCTATGATGGGGTGAAGCCAACACCACTCCGCACCCTGAGAACATTATCCGCAAAATATGTGACTAGTGTTAGTGCAATAGAATTTAATATAAAAAAGTTAAATGTTGTTGCATTATATTTACCTTTATTGTAAGGAGAAGTATAGAAAATTTGCCCAATGACACAATAACCAATAAAATGTATAAATAACTTATAATACACCGTGTGTTAACACACTAAATTCATTTTATTTTATATATATATATTAGACTTTGAAAAACCTTTTTAATCAATAAAGTATATTTTATATATATATTTTATATGATCACAAAATCATATTTAAGTTTCCTAAGTATGGTGCAAATATTTCTATACATTTTGATATATTTTGCAACATTAACAATTACATTTTAATCAGTGGTGTCTATTTGGAAATATATTCTTGATAAGCTTCTGAAACACCATCTGTCTAATTTCCTTGGTTTTTACACCATAGATAATTGGGTTCATCATGGGAGGTACAAGGACATACAGGTTGGCTAACAGAATGTGGACCTGTAGAGAGATCAGTTTATGTCCGACCCTGTGTACGATAAAAGAGAAAAAAGCTGGTAGATAGAACATGAATATAACACAGATGTGGGACATACAAGTATTAAAAGCTTTAAAACGAGCTTCTGTCAAAGGGAGTCTAAGAACAGCTCTAGCTATGACATAATATGATATTCCTATAAGGGACAAATCTATAAACGATGAGAAAAATGCTATAGTAAGACCATAGACAATATTAACCAATATATCTGCAGTAGCCAGTCTTGCCATCGCCATATGTTCGCAGTAAGAATGTTCGATGATGTTGCTCTGATGGTAAGGTAATCGTATTAGAAGGAAAACTAGTGGTGTAATTATGCAAAAACTCCTGGTAAGAGCCATAACTGTTGATACTTGAATGAATGTGTTTGTCATTTTAGTTGTGTATGATAAAGGGTAGCAGATAGCAATGTATCGATCATAGGCCATGATAAGTAAAATGGCTGACTCTAACCCAAACAGGAAGTGGATGAAAAATATCTGAACAACACAACCATTGAAAGAGATTTCATGGAAGTTAAACCAGAATATGCTGAGAGTCTTTGGCACGGTGGAAGAGCACAAAAGGATGTCAGTGAGGGCCAATATGACTATTAAAATGTACATGGGCTGATGGAGACTTTCATTGGTCTTAATCACTGTTATCAAGATGGAGTTTCCAAGAAGAGCCAGTATGTACATGGAGCAGAACGGGATAGAGAGGATGAAGTGAGAACTCTCCAAGCCAGGAATTCCCTTCAGAATAAAATATTCCGGGTGGAAGTTACTTGTGTTTAATATTTCCATGGTTAAGAAGTCAGATTATGATCTCACAACCTGCAATCAGTATGAAAACATTGTCAGAGATTTCTTTGGAGGAATATATTATATAGATATATATAGATATATTTGTCTATTTACCTCAGAGACAGACTTCATAAATGATTAACTATAGAATATACCCAGATATCTTAAAATGCTACATGTAAAGCGACATGTTATGTACCTATTATCGTGGTGTTGTGATATGTATATATGGATTCCCCATTCCCCTTTTTTCTTCTGTATCCCCGTAACTACTGTGTCTGCATATACGTTTACTTTTGGCAAAAGAAAATAAATAAAAAATTGTCAAATTCAAAAAAAATGCTACATGCTCCTTAAAGGAACACTCCAAGCACAATAACCATTGTCTTACATTGTACGGATTATGGTTCCAAGAGGGACTTGACACTCCCATAATAAGTAGTTAAAATATGCGGGGACCACTGGGCAACAGTCCCACCTTCCATGAATTTTGATGGAGAGCCAGAAGCTCTTGAGATGGAACTTCTGTTAGCGCTCCTGAGTGAAGCCATACGGCACAGGGCAAGCAAGCTCATTGGCTAAGTGTGTCAGCTGGTCACTTACAGCCTGTAATCTAAACCCTGCATGGCTGGAAAAACACTTAGAGAACAGTTTAACTACTATACAGTTTAACTACGAAAATAGGTTTGGGGCACCAGGACACTTAATTGTTCTAAACAATGATAATGGTGGGGAGGGCACTCCTGTCACCACAGTGCACTGTAACAGTTATGGTGCTTTGAATATATGTGCAGATTACACTCAGTCACCCCCATTCACAAACCAGAGCCCAGGGCTGTAGGAGGGGGCTCCAATCGGAGAGTCTTACCTAGGTCCCTGTGCAATCCTACTCTACCTCTGCTTGCCTGGGAACACTCCAGTGCATGGAAATAGTACTTCAAATTATCTGTTATTTGCAAAAAACAAGTGAAAGATAATTGGCACATATTTATCCTGCTGGATGCATTTGGTCCTGATTTTGTTGAAAATCGGTGCATTGTACATATTCCAAATCCTTTACTTTGTATAAGATTTAGATAAAGAAAAAGCACTGATTGTAGAGCAGACTCTAAATGCATTCGGCCGATTGGAAAAATTCGATCAAGCTGACGAATTCCGACCGAAATTAGATTGAGTAAATATGTGCATTACTATTCATTTCTAGATTAGCCCGTTTACACCAGATTTTGTCCACCCAGCCAAAATCCAGTGTTTAGCGAATCAATCTGTTAGACATTATCCAATGTCCCTTTTCGAGTTCATATTTCGGGATTACGACGTGTTGGCATTTTGGGGTCCCATATTGTATCGCTGATTTGCTTTTGCAATTGTAATCATGTAAATGCCAGCAAGTTCCTTACAATAACTCGGAAAGAGAATTAATAAATTAATAATTTTCTCATCCAACCTTGAGTCATGTCAGTCTGTGATTATTGTAGGTATAGAGCTATTTACATTAATAGCAAAATAGATCAATCTACTTTTACATATTTTTGGACACTGACACAAGTTTTCTTATTTTAGCTGTTTACCAAATTAAATTCAAGTTACATTTAACCCCTTAACACCGCAGCCAAATGTACAAGTTGTGAACGAAACAAAACGTAAACAAAACCTGGCATTTGCGCTATATGTCTGTCCAACCGTAATTCACCTCTTTCATATTAAATGCACCCCCCCTTATTATATATCATTTTATTCAGGGGAAACAGGGCTTTCATTTAATATCAAATATTTAGCTATGAAACATAATTTAATATGAAAAAAATGGGAGAAAATAAGATTTTTTTTTATTTTTTTCGTTCTACATGACATTTTAACTGTCAATGTCATAATACTGTTTGCTTTTACTGCAATAAAATACACATATTTGTATTCAGCAAAGTCTCACGTGTAAAACAGTACCCCCTATGTACAGGTTTTATGGTGTTTTGGGAAGTTACAGGGTCAAATATAGCGTGTTACATTTGAAATTGAAATTCGCCAGATTGGTTACGTTGCCTTTGAGACTGTATAGTAGCCCAGGAAATAAATTTACACCCATAATGGCATGCCATTTGCAATAGTAGACGACCCAAGGTATTGCAAATAAGCGATGTCCAGTCTTTTTTAGTAGCCATTTGGTCACAAACACTGGCCAAAGTTAGCGTTCGTATTTGTTTGTGTGTGAAAAATGCAAAAAACGCCAATTTTGGCCAGTGTTTGTGACTAAGTGGCTACTAAAAAAGACTGGACATACCCCATTTGCAATACCTTTGGTTGTCTACTATTGCAAATGGTATGCCATCATAGGGGTAATTTTCATTCTTGGGCTACCATAGGGTCATAAAGGCAACGTAAGCAATCTGGCGAATTTTTATGTGAAAAAAATTAAACACAAGCCTTATATTTGACGCTGTAATTTTTGAAAACACCATAAAACCTGTACATGAGGGGTACTGTTGTACTCAGGAGACTTCGCTGAACACAAATATTTGTGTTTCAAAACAGTAAAAAGTATTGCAGCAATAATATCGTCCCTGTAAGTGCTGTTTGTGCGTGAAAAATGCGAAAAACGTCACTTTTACTGGCGATATCATGGTTGTAATACATTTTACTGTTTTGAAACACTAATATTTGTGTTCAGCGAAGTCTCCCGAGTAAAACAGTACCCCCCATGTACAGGTTTTATGGTGTCTTGGAAAGTTATAGGGTTAAATATAGTGCTAGCAAATTAAATTCCCTATACTTTCGGCATGGGTGGTCAGGCAGGTCCCGCTAATTGTAATTAATTAGGATACCTAATTATGTAAAATTATTGCATAAATATATGTGTAGAATTAATATATGTATATATATACATATGTGTATATATACGTATATATATATATATATTTTTTTTAAAAATATTTTTATTTATATATAGGTATATATATTGATATATACGTATATATTTATGTATATAGATATATATATTATTTCGTTCTATGTGTATTTTGATATAAATATATATATATATATATATTAATATCACAATACAGTTAGAACGAAATAAAACACATCTATATATTTTTTAATATTTTATTTGTAATTATTTATTTTATTTTATTTTTTACGTATTTACATATTTATTTTTTTTATATTATTTATAAATATATATATAACAATAATTATATATATATTTAATCAGTATCAGTCTACGTGTAATTTGATATTAATATATATATATATATTAATATTAAAATACACCTAGACGGTGTATGTGTGTATGTGTGTATGTGTGTATGTATATATATATATATATATATATATATATATATATATATATATATAAATTTTTTTACACTTTTAACATTATTTTTATTTGATTTTCAGCCAGCAGGGGGACCAACTGTCATTACAGTTGGTCCCCCTGCTGGCAATACAGAAGCCAGCTATACCGGCCATGTGATTGTGAGGTCCTCGCAAGGACCTCACTCTCACATGACCGGGAGGGACCGGAGGAGGAAGATGTGCCGCGGGGGGGCTCCCTGGGAGTCCCCCGAACCGCGATTGCCGGCGTGGGACCGCCGGCGACCGGGTAAGTTACTAAAAACCGGAGGGCGTACTATTACGCCCTGCGGCGTTTAGAGCCGCTTTTAAAAGGACGTAATAGTACGCCCTCCGGTCTTAAGGGGTTAAATAATGAATATGTGTTTAAAGTGTGGTCTCTCAGCTTTAATTTGAGGGTATTCACATCCAAATTGGAGGAAGAGTTTAGGAATTACAGATCTTTAATATGTAGCCCTTCTTTTTCAAAGGGCCAAAAGTAATTGGACAATTGACTAAAAAGCTGTTTCATGTAGAATAACAGTGGTGGGTGATTGTAGGATCCTTTCCATGGAAAAACCCCTTCACAATATCCAGCCAAGTGAAGAACACTATCAAGGAGGCAGGCATATCCTAATCCAAGTCTAGAGAAGACTTCACAAAAGAAAATACAGCGGGTCCACCACAAGATGCCATCCATTCATAACCCTCAATAATAGAAAGGCCCGATTGGACTTTGCCCCAAAAAAATCTTAAAAAGCCAGCCCAGTTCTGGAACAGCATTCTTTGGACAGATTCAACTAAGATCAACCTGGACCAGGAGGATGGGAAGACAAAACGTATGGGGAAGGCTTGGAACAGCTCATGATAAGAAACATATCACAACATTCACATTGTGTTAATTTGTCCAACAACTACATTTGAGCCCCTGAAATAAGGCGACTGTGTATGAAAATGGTTGTAATGGTTTCATATGATATTGTTTCAGTGTCCAAATATTTCCAGACTTAACTGTATATATATATAGTAATACCATTCTGGCATACCTGTAAGATATCTGCATCTTTCTTTCACTTTCTTCCTTTCTTTCTGTCTATTTCTGTATTTGTTTCATACCCTAAGGTCTCTGTTTCTCTTCTTTTATGTCATCCACGTGGTCTCTCTCTCTCTCTCTCTCTCTCTCTCTCTCTCTCTCTCTCTCGCTCGCTCTCTCTCTCTCTCTCTCTCTCTCTCTCTCTATATATATATATATATACCCAGGCAGATTACAGATTCTAATGGGTATAAATCATCTGGGAACCATTCTCCTTCAAAATCCTTTATGATTTGACAGATGGCTAATTAGAAGTGAGGTTCTTTATAAAATTCTCCACAATTCTCAGGCAGTTTGGATAAAATGATATAAAAAGTCCAGTAAAATATAACACAAACCGCCAATGATATAGGGGGAATTTATCAAAGTGTTCTGAATATTGGCAGTTAAATTCTGTCATTATTTTGATCACATTTTTTTTTTTTTACATTTTCTATTTTTGTTGTAAAACAGACAAGTCTGTATTGACATTTCCACAAGATGACAAAAGTCGAGGGTAGTTGCATGAGTATTACATGGCATGTCAAGAGACACTTTTTTAGTCAACCTTTTTCTACCTACCGCCCACTAATGCATCTTTTTGGTTAAAAAAAATTCCTTACCGCCCACCAGTTTTCGCGCAAGTGCAGAATATTTTTTAGAAAGGAGGGTATAAGTACATTTATCTTTTTATTACTACTTAATGCATGTTTATAATGTTTTTAACTTTAAAGTTTAATGAGAAAACAATAAAGTAAATTGAAATTACCTTTACTAGTGATTAATGAGATCCTTGAGGTTGATGCTGCGAGACTAAATATTTGATATCTTATTCGATTTTCGTAAGGAACAAACGAAGGTCTCCTCTTTCGGTGATATTCAGACGACTTCTCTGTTTGCGCATAATTTGATTTCTCATCTGTGCGTCAGCTCCCTTCCTCTCCCTCCTCAATTCCCCTCCCCACCTTTTTTTTTACCTTTTTATTTTTTATGTTTTAACCTTCCTTGTAGCAATGCCCAGTAGGAAGGCTGAGCTAGGTATCCCACTTACTATTACTTACTATAGCCCACTATAACAGACAGGAACACATACATACACACACACACACACACACAAGACACATACATACAGACAGGCACACATACATACAGACACACACATACAGAGACACACACATAAGACATACATACAAAGACACATACACACATACAGACAGACACAAGACACACATACATACAACACACACATACAAAGACACATACACACACAACACATACATACAAAGACAAGACACACATACATACACACATATATACAGACAGACACACACACACACACACACACACAAGACACATACACAGACACACACATACATACAAAGACACATACACACATACATACAGACACAAGACACACATACATATGACACACATACATACAAAGACACATACACACACAACACATACATACAAAGACAAGACACACATATATATATACAGACAGACACACACACAAGACACATACAAAGACACATACATAAGACACACATACAGACACATACATACAGACACACACACGACATACATACAAAGACGCATACATAAACAAACACACACATTATATTTAAGTCACCCTCCTGTTTCCTACCTTTAAGGTGCAGGAGGGTGACTTTCCCTGGGGTCCAGAGGTGGATGGGAGTCAGGCCCTGGGGAGATAGCGCAGCTAAGCGGACAAGGGCACATGTAGGAGTGTGGGGATAGATGCATGGGATTGGTTGGGAAAGAGTGTGTGGGTGGGATTATGTTCTGTGTAAGTTAGTGTGGGGGAGGTCTTACCTCAGTGCCACTTGGGATTCGGGCCAGCAAACAGCTTCCTGTCCTGCTGCTCCTGTTTGCCTGGGCTTGCAGATTTACACAGCTTGATGGTTGAGGCTTTCTGGCTTCCCTCAGGGCTGCTGCAGCGTGGATGGTGGCCGGCACCTGTGGGAGCAATTTCAAGAATTAATGGAGGTATGGCTACCCCCCCTCGCCACCCCGCAGCTTACCTCCCCCTGGAGCACCCCTTGAGGTCTCCCCTGCTGCCTCCTCTGTGGCCCCTGCTTCTGGGGGCCGCACTGGCACGGGATGGCATTCCCGCCCTGCCAGACTTACCCCATGCTATTCTCCTCGGGCCCGGTTGAGGGTGTGGAGCCCGGGCCTGAGGCACCACCAGGACCACGTGACTGGGGGCTCCAGGCACGCGGCCTGCATCCAGAGGCCGGGATTTGCGGCCTTCCGTGGCTGCGCACATGCCGCAGCCTGCTCCCTGCAGGCCTGAGTCAGGCCTTCATCTACCGCGCGTCCTGCGGCCCGGAGGCCTGGTGCACGGCCTACCCAGCGGGCTCCGCATGCCCGGCCAGTTCCCCTGACTCCCGCCCCGGTTCGACTCCAGCGTTGGATCGCGGTCAGGGTGTGGTGGGAGGCCTGTGAATACATCCGGGCGGCGGGTGGCTTCCCGGCACCGTTCCAGGTCCCCCCGCGGCCGGCCCCTGTGGTAAGTGGGCCACGTGGGGTACCGTGGTACCGCCGTTGGGGGTGCGTGGGGGGTCCCCTTGTGGGTCGGGAGCCTCCTCTGCCAGTGAGGAAGGCTCCCGGTACTCTCTTTCCTGTGCCCTCCCCCTCCCATGTGGCTGCTGTGAGTGGGTCCCCTGGGGGGCCCATCTTCCCACTGTCAGGGCCCCCGGGATCCTCTCATCCTTTTCTGTCCTCTCCCCCCCTACCCCCTTTCAGCTCTGTGGGTTATCTTCCTCCTTTCCTGCTCCCTCCCCTCCCCTCCCTTTCCCTCTTTTCCCCTCTCCTGGTTCCTATTCTGCCCTATCTGGGTCCCCTCTGTTCTCCACCCCCCCCCTCCTACCTTGCCTGGACCCCCTTCCCCTCCCTGCAGGTCACTTACCTCGGCCATCTCGTCTTCTCCACTGCTCTCTTCTCAGGACTCTGCTGCTGTTTCAGGACACGACCAGCAGGTGGCGCCTGGATCACAGCTGATGGCTTTTCTGGATGCTGGAACTGCTGTTTCTTTGCCTCAGCCTTCTGTGAGCACAGTGCCGGGTTTGGATCACCAGGCTGCGACCGGTGAGTTAATTTCCCCTCCTCTTTTTAGCGCTTCGCATGCCTACGTTGTTCCTTCTTTTCTTCAGTCCGGTCCTTTTAGCACAAAAAAAAAAAAGACATAACTAAATATATAAATTAATAAATAAATCAATATATACATACATAGATTGCAATAAAAAAAAAAAAAAGGAAGGAAGCAAAAAAAATAAAAATAACAAATAAGACAGAAATAAAATGTAAATTCCCGAATGGCATAACAAAACAAAACAAAAAATAAAAACAAAAAATACAATCAAAGAGAAACTGAACTAGACTCCAAAAATTGGGTACATGGACGCAGCTTCCCCTACCCCCCTTTCATTTTCAGTATGTGTCATGTGTTTCGGTATGCTTTCTTGCAGTATCCGGCGCAGCTGATAGCGCCGGCGATGCCTCCCAGGTTCATGTGACCCTGGGTGTTGCTGAGCTACTATGGCCCGCTTGGCCTGCACGCGATTCCAGGGAGCAGATGGGATGGGGGCTTTTATTGCAGGTATGTTCCCTCCTGCCACGGGGGGTCCATTGCCTCAGATGGACATTGGGGGGCTCCAGGAGGGTCGTGGGGAGCATGCTGTGGTCAGTTGAACCCCATGGCGCATATTCGGATGCACCCTGTGTTCTGGATAGCGTGGTCGGGGAGATGGCTCCCCGAGAATGTGCTGCGTGGTTCTGCGGTCAGGACTTTCTCAGGGCGCATGTCATCCCTGAGATGAGCTGGGTTGGTGGAGGTACGTTTTGCACTTTCGTCAACGGTTGGCGGTGCGGCCCTTCTTGGCCCGGGACCGGATGGACTTCGGCCTCTGGTTTTACTTGGGGCTCGCCTGGAGCCTCAACACGATGCGTTTTCATCCTCTCTGCAATCTGTGGGGATGGGGGACGTGGGTGCTCTCGGTACAGGACCCTCAGTCCATGTGAGAGCTCCATTGGGCGGGTGGGTCCAGTTCACCAAGAATGCTCGATGAGCTTACTTCCTCAATCGTTTAGTGTGCCCCTCAAGTCCGCTCTGCGGGTCCCCCCTTTGGGTTGAGGTGTCCATGGAGGGGCGAGGTCGATATCGCCAGATTCCTTATCTACTCAATTGTCGTTTACTTCCAGGGGCTAAGTTTGGGATGGTAGCTCAGCGCAATGGTCTGAGTGGGTGGGGCACTGGGACTTTGCTGGCGGAGGCAGCTGTGGAATTTGTTTTCCGGCTGCTGCCGGTACGTCAGTCGGGTTATTGCTTCCGGGCTGTTTTCTGACGGTCGGGTTTAGGTGGCTATGTGCCTCCAGGGGAGTTGCTCCCGATGTCGCTTATGTGTGGGGCCATCAGTGTCGGACGTCCGCACTCTGCTGCTGCAGGGTTTTCTTGGGGTAGTGTTTTGGAGTTTCGGAGTTCCGTGGCCCAGGCCATGTCCGTGGGTCGGGATACGTGCTGTAGTCTCATGGATAGTGGGGTCGATTTCTGCAAGGGGAACATTGGTTGCCCCTGGCTGCGGTTTGGGTCATCAGGCAGGAGGCGTTGGGGTTTTGCTGGGCGTTGTGGTTTTCGGCTGCGCTACCCCTGGGCTGGGCTTTGCCTGTTGTGGTTGCCCTTGGGACTGTATGGGGTTCCTTCAGGGCCTTGACTGTGGCTTGTGCAATCTGGCCCCCTAACTTCTTTCCGATGACTTCCGACTGTTTGCCGTGCAGCAGGTTTGGGGTTTTTGGGCCATGTTGGGCTCTCAATGGTGTGTTGACTCCTGCCCATTACGGTGACGAGCATTGGGGCTCTGGCGGACTCTGGTGTTCTTGGAGCTTCCCCTTTCTAGGGGCATGGTAGGCATGGGGTACCCAGCTCATGAACAGGTGGGGTGGTTTTCCTTTGGGACCATCGTGGGGTGGGGCTGGCTGTCTTTATCATGTGACAGTACCCTCTACCCCGGTTGTGCTCTGGTTGCGGCGCCTGGCTCTGCGCTGTTTTAAGCGAGGGGCGGCTGGTCAGGGTTTTTTTTGTCCGGGTATTCCCGATGGCATGGCCGATGCTCTGTCTTGTTCATTATAGGGCGTACTTCGGGCGGAGGTGTCGCGGGGTTGATTTATAGGGCAGTGGAGGTGTGGTCGCTTGGTCCAACGGTCTGATGAAGCTGGTCTGTGGGTTGATCTCTGAGGCGGCGTGGGGCCCTCTCTAGTAAGGTGGGAGTGATCGGGATGGATGGAAACATTTCCTTGGGGTTTACAGGAGTGGACTGCTCATCTACATGTTTGGTCCCGTCTATTTCGGGCGTTGGGAGCGATTTCTGCGACTAGCAGGGCTCGGCTTCCTGTTCATGTTATGGTCGTCGGCACGTGGGTCTGTGTTTTTGGTGGAGTTGGGTAAGCGTAGGGATGGACTTCCTTCAGGTTTCAACACTCGACGCTGTTGTCATTGGGAAGGGTTAGTCGGTTGCGGTTGGCTGATTCGTCGATAGAATCTGTGCAATTCTTGGATGTTGCGGGGTTGACTTTCTGCATCCTCCTGAGGTAGGTGGAATGCACGGGGTAATGGTTGGGCTCCTACCATGCTGTAATGGGTTTACAGGATAGTCTGAAATATACCGTTCCGATCGGGGGCGGTGCAGGGTTCCGTCATTTGCCTGTTTTCATTGGGAGTGCTGTTCCGTCCCCTAGATTATTCGGCCTCCTCACCCTGTTTGGTTCTCGGAGATGGGTTTTCACCCCACGTCCATTTAGTTGGGGTGTTCTTCTTGGGAGCACGAATTCCTGGATAAGGATGGTGGGGAATTCAAGGGGCATTTATTTTGGTTGGGGGCGGCTACGGACACCGCCAGGCTGGGCGTGCCTGCGCCAATGGTTCAGAGGTCTCGAATGGTGGGAGTCAGGGTGGTGGGTTCCTTGGGTTCGCCTTGATGGTCTCTGACTGGATTTATCTCCGTAGTTACGGCCCCCCCCACCCCGGACTGGTGATGGTGGGATTTACGTGTGTAATTTGGGCCAAGAGGCAGCTGCGAGTGGTTGGATCTTCCACCTTCGGGAGCGGAGGTTCGGTGGTCTGGCACCGGATACATGAAGGGGGTGTGGCTCCTCCTCATACGGGGTCAGCTGTCCCGCCTCATGGGGTACCAGGGGTTTTGTCATCCCCGGGTGGAATGACATGGGTCGGTGACGGTTTAGGACTTGGTTGCTCTTCGATCTGGTCATGTTACGCATTATGTTTCTTCCCCGAGGTTCTCAGGGGCTAGGCTGCGCCTATCGCCCTTTCCTGTTGGCAGTGCGCTCCGCAATGTGAGTGCCCTGGTGCGCTGCCGTCGGTCATCGGACTAGATGGGTTTCTAGGTTTGTCGTGGCCATAACTTTAAAAAAAAATGAAAAAAATAAACACTTCCTTTTGGGTTTGCCCAAATGTGGCCTAGTTATCTCGAAGGGAGGGGTGCGCTTGCTGGAGGTCAGACTTGGCCTCTGTTAATCTAGCGCTGCAAGAAGTGGTGGAACAGGCCATGGCTGGTTGTGGTGGGGTCCCCCGCTGATTTTAGGCGTAAAACAGCGGGGTTGTGGCGGGGGTATGTCCTTGCCAATTGAGTTTGAGGTTACGTTTAAGTATATGGAATGAGATGAACAAGTTTTTGAAGGTCTCAAACCTCCCCTGCTTTAAAGGTTAAACTTTAGGTTGCCTGAGGTCTCGTGCCCATCGAGCGTGGATAAGGTCAGCTGATGGCGGGCATTGGAATATATGATTTTTATGACAAGGTGGGAGGTGAGAGAGAGTGGTGATTAGGAACCACTCTATGTTTATTGGCAAGGACGGTTGGGTCATTGTATAACACTGTGTGGAGTTATATATGTATATATGTTAATTTATGCTTATTTATGTCTAACGTTTTGGTTACAGAAAAAAAGAGATTTAATAAATAAAGTTATGGATTTGTTATGCAGTAATTTAGTTTGTGATAATAAATGCTGTGCTTGTTTCATCCATACTAAGTGGTCTGTCGTTACTGGGGGGTTGAATGGGGTTAGATTTTGTTCTAGGCTGCATCGCGATTCCCCACTACGTACATACAAGAGTTCCCACTCTGAATCCCTCCTCCCGCGTGGTCTGTGTGTTAGCTGGGAGGAGTGACCGGGGAATCACTTCCTCCCAGCTCTGTGATGAAATTACAGGGGGCCCGGTCGTGCTGTTAAAGCACCAAGCGCTGACCGGGCCCCCTTACAATCCACATCCATCGGGTGGCCCTGACAGCATGGGCCACCCGATGGACCTCTCCATATGCGGCCCTGCCGGCTCGCACCTGCCCGCCCGCAAAATTAGGAAATCCCTACCGCCCACCTGGAATCCTGAAACGCCCACTAGTGGGTGGTAGGGACCAGGTTAACAACCAATGGTCTAGGCGATATGTACTCAACCTATGCCTAAGTTCAGAAGGCACTGGTTATATATGTGAGAAGGTGAGAGGTTGATCCAAGCTGGATATATCCAGCCCCATGCCAGTAAGTAGTCCAACATGAGTGATCAACAGACTCAGGGACTCAAAGAGTCTAAATCCTTCCCTACAGGTGAGAAAAGGAAGGACCACTTGTTGTTGTTACTCAGACAGTGGTCGGTCTCCTGTCCGTGTGAGCGAAGTAGTGGGGTATCACCCCTTTTTGCTCTCTGCCTAGGCAGGCATGTAAGAGTAGGTTTTTGCTCTTGAGGAAATCAAGTGCTCGGAGAGTGCCCATTCTCCATCCGTTGTTCTCCTCCCCGATCTCCCTTCTAAGGTTGAAATAAGAAGGCTGCTTGCCCAATAACGATCAAATATTTTGTCAAGTCACCATAGGATCAGCTTAATACCATCACGCTGTTACTTATCAGGTTGTATATGCTGTTTACCATGCCATTGACACACACTGCAAAAAACGGGCAATCTGCTGCCTCACCCGCCGGGTGCTGATCACACTAGTCCGCACCGGAAATGCAGGAAAAAATCGGTTCAAATGCATTGCTGGCTCCTGTAAGTGTCTGATTTATTTACGCCTGAAAAATTTAGGCGTGCTGGTAGTTGGTGAGTCTGATATAGCGATCAGGCTGGGAGCACACGTGTAATGTGTTTATCCACCATGCCCATCAGGCCCCAACCCTCTTCATCACATTTATTAAAGTATTTAATGCTGTATTACTATCAACTGAGAGAGAGTGCGGTATTACTATCAACTGAAAGAGAGTGCTGTATTACTATCAACTGAGAGAGAGTGCTCTATTACTATCAACTGAGAGAGAGTGCTCTATTACTATCAACTGAGAGAGAGTGCTGTATTACTATCAACTGAGAGAGAGTGCTGTATTACTATCAACTGAGAGAGAGTGCGGTATTACTATCAACTGAGAGAGAGTGCTGTATTACTATCAACTGAGAGAGAGTGCTGTATTACTATCAACTGAGAGCAGGGGCGGACTGAGAACCCTCAGGGCCCCCGGGCAAAATAAATCAAGGGCCCCCTTACAGGCCCCACCCATACTCCGCAGCAAGCGCCACCCATGTCCCGCCTCCATGCACCGCCTCCAGCCACACCCTACACAATCTTTAGACACAAGGAACAAAAGTGCAATAATCCCTTCAAGGCCCCAGTAGAGACTACAATTGAGGGCTAATGGGCCATGGAGGGGGGTCTTTCTAGCAGAGGCTATCTCAGTGTCCTTTAGAGAGTGTGTTAGAAAGAATCCCCTCCAGGCCCTATTAGAGACTACACTGGAGTCTAACAGGCTTCGAAGGGGGTCTTTCTAACAGAGGCCATCTCAGTGTCCCTGCTGGAAACAGTCGCCTCCAGGCCCCAGTAGAGACTACAATTGAGGGCTAATGGGCCATGGAGGGGGGGGAGCATTCTAGCAGAGGCTATCTCAGTGTCCTTTAGAGAGTGTGTTAGAAATAATTTTCTCCAGGTCCCATTAGAGACTACAATGGAGTCTAATGGGGCCTGGAGGGGGGTCTCTCCAACACTCTGGTTCCTATTCACAATATAGCAACACAACATAGCTGATACCTAGGCCAAGTTGGCTCCTCTTACCTTAATTACTGTTGCTGGCTGGCAGTCTGTGGGCTTGCTGGAAGGCTGTGGGCTTACTGGCTGCGGCTGGCAGGCTGTGGGCTTGCTGGCAGGCTGTGGGCTTGCTGGCTACTGCCGGCAGGCTGTGGGCTTGCTGGCTGCGGCTGGCAGGCTGTGGGCTTGCTGGAAGGCTGTGGGCTTACTGGCTGCGGCTGGCAGGCTGTGGGCTTACTGGCAGGCTGTGGGCTTACTGGCTACTGCCGGCAGGCTGTGGGCTTGCTGGCTGCGGCTGGCAGGCTGTGGGCTTGCTGGCTGCGGCTGGCAGGCTGTGGCTTGCTGGCTGGCAGGCTGTGGCTTGCTGGCTGCAGTTGGCAGGCTGTGGGGTTGCTGGCTTTAAGCCTAACTGGTGGCCTGTAGGCTGGCTGGCTGTCTACTGGCCAGCCTGTGGGCTGGCTGGCCTGTGGGTTTGCTGGCTTGCTGGCTACTGGGGCACTCGTATATTATTTAAAGAAATAATCCATGCACAATAACCACTACTACTCTGTGTAGTCGTTATGGCGCCAGGAGGGCCGGGCCCCCCTCCCAGAGTAAGTAGTCAAACCGTTTAAGAACAGTTTGACAACTTACCTGGGGTCTGCTGGGATATGAGGCTGTAGTAGGGTATAGGAGCAGTGGTGCAATGTGTAAGGGGTGCAGTCTGTGTGAAAGGTTCAGTGTGTGTGAGGGGGTGTAGTGTGTGAATGTGTAGGGTGTGTGGGGCAATGTGTGTACGAGGGGGCTGTGTATGTGTGTGGCAATGTTAGTATGGGGGCTGTGTGTGTATGGGTGGGCAGTGTATGTGTGTGTGTGTGAGGCAATGTGTGTAAATGTGTATGGTGTGTGTGGGGGCAGTGTGTGTGTATGGTGTGTGTGGGGGCAGTGTGTGTGTATGGGGGGCAGTGTGTGAATGTGTATGGTGTGGGGGCAGTGTGTTTATGGGGCTAAAGTTCACTCTCACCACTGCGACCACCAGGAATACCTGGTGGTCACAGTGTTGAGAGTGAACTCTAGCCCGTAGCTCCAGGGCTAGAGTTTACTCTTGCAAGAGCCGTAACGATGCCGTGGTAACCGCGGCAACGATCTGTGCTCGCGCAAGAAGGACCCAGAGGAGCTGCAGGCTGAGCTCCCGGGTCCTCTCTTCCTCCCTCCCCTGCCGGCTGCCCGCACGGTGCCTGTGGACAGGGGAGGGGGCAATTGCCCTCCTCTTACTCCCCCCTCCCCCTCTTCTTACCCCCCTCCCCCTCTTCTTACCCCCTTCTTACTCCCACTCTCTTCTTACCCCCATTCTTACTCTCCCCTCTTCTTACTCCCCCCTCCCCCTCTCCTTACTCCCCCTTCTTATTCTCCCCATCTTCGTACTCCCCCTCCCCCTCTTCTTACTCCCACCACTTCTTACTCCTCCCTCTTCTTACTCCTCCGTCTTCTTACTCTCTCCCCGCTCTTCTTACCACCCTCCCCCCTCTTCTTACCCCCCTTCCTCTTTTTACTCCCCCCTCCCCTCTTCTTACCCCCTTTACTCCCCTCTCTTCTTAATCTCCCCTCTTCTTACCCCCTCCCCCCTCTTCTTACTCTCCCCTCCCCCTCTTCTTACTCCCCCCTTCCTCTTTTACTCCCCCTCTTCTTACTCCCCCTCCCTTCTTACCCCCTCTCTCTCTTCTTACCCCCTCCCTCTTCTTACCCCCCTCCCTCTTCTTACCCCCCTCTCTTCTTACCCCCTCCCTCTCTCTTCTTACCCCCCTCCCTCTCTCTTTTTACCCCCCCTACTCCCCTCTCTCTTTTTACCCCCCTCCCTCTCTCTTTTTACCTCCCTCCCTCTCTCTTTTTACCCCCCTCCCTCTCTTTTAACCCCCCCTCTCTCTTTTAACCTCCCCTCTCTCTTTTAACCTCCCCTCCCTCTCTCTTTTAACCCCTCCTCTCTCTTTTAACCCCCCTCCCTCTTTTAACCCCCCCTCCCTCTCTCTTTTAACCCCCCTCCCTCTTTAAAACCCCCCTCCCTCTCTCTTTTAACCCATCTCTTTTAACAACCCCCCCTCTCTTTTAACCCCCCTCCCTTTTAACCCCCCTCCCTCTCTCTTTTAACCCCCCCTCCCTCTCTCTTTTTACCCCCCTCCCTCTCTCTTTTTACCCCCTCCCCCCTCTCTCTTTTTACCCCCCCTCTCTTTTAACCCCCCTCCCTCTCTCTTTTAACCCCCCTCCCTCTCTCTTTTTACCCCCCCTCCGTCTCTCTTTTAACCCCCCCCCCCTCCCTCTCTCTTTTAACCCCCCCTCCCTCTCTCTTTTTTTTTTTTTTTTACTTATTTAATATTTTATTCTTTTTCTTATTATATAAAACATATACAGCATGATATGCATTACCATTTTCTCATATTGCAATTACGTGATAAAAAAATTCAAGTGTATACATATCTAACATACAAAACATTGACTATACATTAACAAAGATAAACAATAAACAAAAAGTCCAGACTGAGGGCTCTCTTGAGTCAGATTAGATTTTAATTTAGTAATTTTACATTCCTATTATAGCATCAAGCTATCTTTATATCAACTGTAAGCAGGGTTTATCTATAGACTAATTTTCCTGTATGATACCTAGCCAGTTTTTCAAAGTACTTGGTTCTTTAACTATCCCTATCTCCATTTTCAACTGATAGATTAATTGTGATTTTACTTCCTCCCATATTGGGATTTCTCTGGCTTTCCATTTCCTAGCAATTGATATTTTAGCTGCTAACAGTGTATGGACTATCAGGACAACATATTGATCCAAATTCTGAGCCATATATAGTTGTAACAGAAATAACTGTGGTTTCTTGTCAACCTTAATTCCTGTCCATGATTCAATATTCATAGTTACCATATCCCAAAATCTTTTTATCACACCACATTCCCACCATATATGTAGCATTCCTGCCTTATGTTCCCCGCAGCGCCAGCATTTATCCGATGCATCCGGGTACATTTTAGCAAGTTTATCTGGCGTTAAATACCATCTATTCATGATTTTGTATTGGAGTTCCACTAAGTTCAGACAGTGTACATTTTTTATGGTCAAATTCAGTGCTTTCATCCAGTCATCGTAACTTATGTTATTGTCTAATTCCTTCTCCCATTTTGATATCACTAGGCCAATAATTTCTTCCGGGTCAGTTCCGATTAAATTAAAACACTTTGAGACTAACTTTTTAATAATAGTATGGTCTTTTAATAATTGTTCCAGTATTAAATGTTTCGCTGAATAATTTTTTATTAAGTGCTCTTTAAGATACCCCTTAATTCTCATATAGGTAAATATCTCTTTAGCTTGTAGCTTATATTCGTCTGTTAAAGTATTAAAATCTTTTATCTTACCATTATCTATTATATTGTTGATTTTGTTAACCCCTGCATTGATCCAGCTCTGGATGTTTAGATCCATTATATTTTTTTGCAGCTGTCTAAAATCAGTGCTAGTAAGCAGTTTGTCTTGTAAGTCTAGATCTTTTCTTAATTTATACCATATGGGGATTAAATTGTTTAGGATCAAGCCCTTATCATAATTACCCTGTCTAAGGTTTTTTCTATGGTCTGTCTTCCAGAAAAGAGAATATATATCCTCCTTTATTTCATCGTTAAGTAGACTCTGTTCCATTTTAAACCAAATTTGTTCTTTTGCTAAATCGGATTGGGTTATTATTGCTTGTGCTATGTTACAAACTCTCCAAGTATGGTTTAATTGTGGGATTCCCAGTCCCCCCGATTTTATCTTTAATTTTGAATGGTTTCTACTTAATCTAGGACGTTTTTGACCCCAAATAAATTTATTAATAATTGATTGTGCTAAAGATAGCCAGCTTTCTGAACAATAAAGGGGTAGCATGCGGAAGAGATACACCCACTTTGGGTATATATAGAATTTTATAATATTTATTCTCCCCCACCATGATACTTCAATTCCCTTCCAATTATTCAGAGTTTTTGCTGTATCTTTCATTAGCCTTAAAAAATTTTGTTCCATCATATTATTCGGTTCATTAGTAATTTCTATGCCCAAAACTTCCATGGTTTTTTTTTCACAATTAAATCCGAATTTGTCAAATAACTTTTGTTTAATATTCAACGTGAGATTGAATGAAAGTGCTGTAGACTTGCTTAAGTTTAATTTATATCCTGAATAGAATGAATATTCCTCTATGGAATCCATGACCTTTTCCATGGATTTCACGGGGTTTCTCAGAGTAAGTACCACATCGTCTGCATACATTGTAAGCTTTAATGATTCCTTCTCTAGTTCTATTCCTTTTATAGAGTCATCCGCTCTGATTTTGTGTGCTAATGGTTCAAGACTAATCAGGTATAAGAGTGGGGACAGGGGACAACCCTGTCTTGTTCCATTTGTTAACTGGAACCAATCGGAAGAAAATCCGCTTCCCACTACCCTAGCCGTTGGAGTTGTATATAAAGCCATGATAGCCCTGGTGATATTACCTTGAATTCCAAAGCCAGATAGGGCTTTCTCCAGAAACTCCCACCTTACCCTGTCAAAGGCCTTTTCGGCATCTAATGACAGGGCAAGGAGGGGGATCTTGTGTCTGGTTGCCAAATCTGCCACATCTATCAGTCTCCTAATATTAGAAGTTGGGGCTCTACTGGATATAAACCCCACCTGGTCTTGATGAATAATACTAGTTATTACGTTAGATAACCTGTCTGCTAGAACAGAAGAGTAGATTTTAATATCGCTGTTAAGTAATGAAATAGGTCTATAATTTATTACTAATTCCAAATTTTTCCCAGGCTTTGGAATTGGAACTATATGGGCTTTTAATAATTCGCTGGGGATATTTCCGTATGACATAAAGTCATTAAATAGTTTGGTAAGAGGTTCTATTATATTACCCCTAAAGGTTCTATAAAAGCAGTTACTGAACCCGTCGGGACCTGGTGCTTTTTTTGATTTTAATTTTTTAATTGCAGATTCTACTTCATTTTGTAGGACAGGTTCATTTAATACTTCCAGTTGAGCCTCTGTTATACGCGGGAGTTTGAGTTCTGTAATGAATTTGGAAATATCATCAGTACTGTTTCCCCCGGGTAGATTATATAATTCTGCGTAATATTTTTGAAATGCGTTACCGATCTTCTCTGGCGACAGGACTACTTCTTCTCCGTTTATTTTTATTTTAGAAATAATTTTTTTAATTTTTTCCTTTTTTAATCTATTTGTTAGTAGTTTATCCGCTTTATTCCCTTTATAATACCAGTTTCTTCTTAAACGTTCTAACGCAAGGTTGGATTTGTTTATCAATATATTATTAATACTCTCCTTTATTTTTTTTAATTCTTTACTTATTTCAAACGATGTTTTTTTTTTATTCTGTTTTTCCAATCTATCATGATCTATATAAAGTTGTGCCAAGTTTTGTAAGTTTCTTTTTTTTCCCTCTGTGCCCATTTTTATAAAGCTTCCCCTGATTGTACATTTAAACGCACACCAGAGCGTAGATAAGGAGATCTCAGAATTATTATTTTCTCTGAAATAGTCTTCTATAGCCTTTTGTATTGTGTCCACATTTTGGTTTTTTTTAACAGGTATTCATTCAATCTCCAGTTAGATCTAGTTTTGGCAAATTCTTCTTTGATTTCCAATATTAGAGCATTATGATCTGACCATGGGATATTAGTGATCAGAATTTTCTTGACCCTTCTAACGATATTTATTTCTGTCAATATGTAATCTATTCTTGAATATACCTGATGCGGGAAGGAAAAACAAGTATAATCCCTTTCCATAGGATGCCATATGCGCCAAATATCCATAAGACCTGCCTTTTTAATTACCTCGTTAAATTTTTGGGAGGATTGTTCTAACTGTCTCTTGTTCTCATTTGTTTTTAATTTATTTCTGTCCATATCAGGGTCTAGTATACAGTTAAAGTCTCCCATATATATTATTTTCCCTTGTTTAATTTTTTCGACTTTATTCACCAGTTTATTTAAAAACCTTATGGGAGCTTTATTGGGGGCATATAGATTTACAATTGTGTATCTCTGATTGTTTATCTCTCCAATTATTATGAGAGTCCTTCCTTCGTCATCTGAAACTTGGTGAATTAACTTAAAATCTATCTTCGCAGAAATTATAATTGCTACTCCTCTTTTCTTGTTCTTGGGCATAGAGGATCTAAAAATATGTGGGAACTCTTTTGAGCTAAACCTATCTTTGTCATTTTTTAGCCAGTGTGACTCTTGTATTCCACATATATGTATTGACTCTTTCCTAATAAAATCGGTGAGGATAACTCTTTTCTGCGGTGTATTTAACCCCCTTACATTGAGAGATGCTATTCTAAGCATACCTTAATTCTATCTGACCCTTTTCCCCTCAGTCTGGACAACCAAAAAATAACATAACATACAAGACATTGCACCCCTACATTTAACATTAAAATAAATGGTTCCTTTCCCATAGGAGCCATAAATATCCCTGCGTTCCTTCCCCCTGTATATCAGGAGGGAAGTAATTTACAGTTTAACCACCCTATATGGTTAGGTGATGGGATATACTAACAATTCTATCAAACATGTACGAAATCTGCGAGTTACCCTGAGTTCAAGCGGAGATAATAATATGAGAAAAAAAAAAATTCTTACATTCTTTACCAAAATTCCTTCTCTCTCCTCTGTCTTTTCCCCTATATTATTTATCTTTAGTGCTCATGTACCAATATTATTTACTTAAAGTGTAATAAACTCTCTCTGTTTATTATTTATTTAATTTCCCTATCCTTCTCCCTTACTATTTATACTACTAATATCTATTTTTCAGTGCTCAAGTGCTCCCCTCCCTTGAATTTTACTTCTTTTTACCTGGAACTACTATCATTTATTTGTGTGATATTCAAAAGTATCTTATATTCCTTCACTTCTAACCCCCTTTGTCTTACTCATCCTCTTCCTCTCTATTTCCTTTCTTTCTATATATCTTTAATATTGTGTGAATTATTTAACCATATGATTTTCTGTTTCTCTAATTGTGTTATCTCAGTTCAATTCACCTCGTGTTAATTTCTGTAGAGAAAATTATATTAGCTACCCTACTTTCCTAATTTTCTTATTCTTTGTTTCAAAACGCGTCTTTGTATAGACTGCTTATCAATGTTACCAACCATACTCTCTCTTCCAGGGAAAACGATAGAGGGGGAAAGACACAGGGGGGAAGTCTAATGTAGACCCATACATCTATTATTTAAAGGTTTCCTGAATCCATTTTTGCAAACTCTGAACTTCTCTAAACATTTCCACTTTTTCTCCATACGTGAATCTTAATCCAACTGGGAACAACCAAATATACTTAATTCCCATTTCTCTCAATTTAACAGTGCAAGATGTGAAATTTTTTCTAGCCATTCTGGTACTTCTAGATAGGTCGTTAAATATTTTGATGGATTCATATTTAGAGTCCTGTAGGGACTTGGATCTCATTGCCCTCATGATTTCTTGTTTAAGTCTATATGAGTTTAAAGCTGCGATGACGTCTCTTGGATACTGGGCTGGAATATTGCTTGGATTTGGGATTCTATGTATTCTTTCCGTACAAAATTGGCTATTGTTCTGCTGGACCCCCAAAAATTTACAAAACTCTTTTAGGAATTCGTCAAGTCCTCCTGAAGTCACTTCTTCTTGGATTCCTCTTATTCTGATGTTGTTTCTCCTTGCTCTATCTTCGTTTTCCGAAATCTTGGCTTCCATTATCGCCATTTTTTTTTCCATCTGTATAATTCTTTCTTCATTTAAACCTTGTTGTAGTTTTATATGATCCATTTTGTCTTCCATTAGGTTTATTCTGCCCATTATTTTGGCTATCTCTGTTTTAAAACCCCCCATCATTAGGTGTATCTCTTTCTTTATATTTTCTAGTTGCGCTTGTAAGCATTCATTCAAGAGATCTTTTCCAATCAGGCCAACGTCTTTACTTAGAGAGTCCGACATTTCATGCTCGGGGTTTGTTTGTATTATAGATTGCATTATGGGTTGGGCTGCTCCATTTATACTGTTTCTTCTTTCTGCCTTCTCCTTATCTTGGGGTGAGAAATAGTTTGAGAGTCTTTTTTCATTTCTTTGGTCGAGTTTTTTTTCTCTTTTGTTTCCCAGCTTAAGTTCACTTTTTTTGTTTGCCATTATTGCGCTTTCTTGTATGGAGTTAATAAGAGCAGGATAGTATGTATCAAAAAGTATATATAAAAAAAAAAAAAAATTATTTGATTGTTCCGTCTTCCTTTCGCTTGATTGTGTCCGGTATCTTGAGTTCAGGGACTAGGGTCTCACGGCGTTCCACGGCTTTCGATTGTTCTCTGGCGTTTTATTCTTAAGCTCCAGTTATCTTAATATTCGTTCTTAACATCTTAACATTCAACAAGTGAGCTTTAGAGCTTTTAGAGCATTTAGAAAGAAAAAAATATAATTTTATCCAATTAACCCACAGCTCTCCAGATAGCTCCAGGCCATTTACAAAATAGTAATTTTCCCTCTTGAATGTCTATTTTGAACGTGTACATGGGACTTAACGATATTCCATACTATTCCATATATTGTGTGTTATTCCATTTTTTTTTTTTTCCGTCTTAGCTATTTTATGGATAATGATTAAGTTAAGCACGCTTATCCAGAAGAGATAACTCTCTCAGCCAGAATTCGTTTGGAACCTTTGCACGCTCCTGTTAACGGATTTTTCAATAATAATAATAGGTTAGACACATATCTCCAGTGGGAACGAGTCTCACAACCGGGATTAATTTGGAGCCTTTCCCACGCTCCTATTAATGGACTTTTCCTTAGGTCTATATATCAGTATATATCTGCTGAAATTAGTTTGGAACCTTTGCTCAACCTTTGCACACTCCTATTGGTGGAGTTTTCAGTAAGTCTGTATATCTGTATATATCCCGTATTTATCAAGTCTACGTTCAATATGCCCGTGAAAGGGATAAAATAGTTTTCTGTTGATTATGCAGACATTATTCAGCTTGTTTATATACTTTTTATATACTTGCAGTTAGATTGTCTTCTGCCTGTTATTTATGCCATTTTTTAGGCTTGCTGCCGTACTGGATGTTCCGAATTGCTCGTCTGTCCGACCACCACGTGTATCTGCACGTTCGTTCCCCTTTACTGCATAGACGCTAACTTCAGTCTTCACTGTCCTGGATCTCTATGCCACCGGAGACTCTCCTGTGCTATCTGGACACTGTCAGCCGCGTGTCCACTCATCCGTCGCCAGCTACCGCCAACTGCCGCCATAGACCCTCGGCCTCAGGTACCTCGCGGCTTCCTTATCTTTTTCGCGGCTTTTCCCCTCACCTTCCGCGGGACGTGACCGGCGTGCGTCGTCACGTCATCGCCCCTCCCCCCCTCCCTCTCTCTTTTAACCCCCCCTCCCTCTCTCTTTTAACCCCCCTCCCTCTCTCTTTTAACCCCCCTCTCTCTTTTAACTCCCCCCTCTCTCTTTTAACTCCCCCCCCTCCCCTCCCTCCCTCTCTCTTTTTACCCCCTCCCCGTAGCGTGGCCGAGAGGCTCTGCGTCCGCGGTGCCGACCGGATTGATAGGAAGGTGCACACACACTGAGTGTGCACCTTCCTATCACTCCGGCCGGGCACCGTGGACCGCACAGCAGCTCGGCCACGCTACAGGGGAGGGGAGGTGAGAAGCTGCAGCCGCCTGAGGCTCTTAAGAGAGCACTCAGGCGGCAGCAGCATTTAAAGGGGCGGCCGGGCCCCTAGATGGCGGGCCCCCCTCCCGGCCGGGCCCTCGGACCATGTCCGAAGTGCCCGACCGGTCAGTCCGCCCCTGACTGAGAGAGAGTGCGGTATTACTATCAACTGAGAGAGAGTGCGGTATTACTATCAACTGAGAGAGGGTGCTGTATTACTATCAACTGAGAGAGAGTGCTGTATTACTATCAACTGAGAGAGAGTGCTGTATTACTATCAACTGAGAGAGAGTGCGGTATTACTATCAACTGAGAGAGAGTGCGGTATTACTATCAACTGAGAGAGGGTGCTGTATTACTATCAACTGAGAGAGAGTGCGGTATTACTATCAACTGAGAGAGAGTGCTGTATTACTATCAACTGAGAGAGAGTGCTGTATTACTATCAACTGAGAGAGAGTGCTCTATTACTATCAACTGAGAGAGAGTGCTGTATTACTATAAACTGAGAGAGAGTGCGGTATTACTATCAACTGAGAGAGAGTGCTGTATTACTATCAACTGAGAGAGGGTGCTGTATTACTATCAACTGAGAGAGAGTGCTGTATTACTATCAACTGAGAGAGAGTGCTCTATTACTATCAACTGAGAGAGAGTGCTGTATTACTATCAACTGAGAGAGAGTGCTGTATTACTATCAACTGAGAGAGAGTGCTCTATTACTATCAACTGAGAGAGAGTGCTGTATTACTATCAACTGAGAGAGAGTGCGGTATTACTATCAACTGAGAGAGAGTGCTGTATTACTATCAACTGAGAGAGGGTGCTGTATTACTATCAACTGAGAGAGAGTGCTGTATTACTATCAACTGAGAGAGAGTGCTGTATTACTATCAACTGAGAGAGAGTGCTGTATTACTATCAACTGAGAGAGAGTGCTGTATTACTATTGTAACGGAATGCAGTATATTAGTCCACGATATCCGTTGGTATCTTCAGGTAATCCACAGTCAGAGCAGAAAGCACAGCAATATTCCCCAATCCTCCCAATAACCGGACGAAACACAGTTTGGGAGTCAACTAACTTGCTTTATTCACAGACCTCCATATTTATGCAGTTCCCCATGCAAGGGGTTTCCTTACAGATGTTACAGGGGATTTCTCCCATCAGGCATTGTAATTATCCCAACAGGCATTGCTGCACGAGAGGGATACTCCCACTAAAATGGACGATTAAGTGGATTATCCCCTCGTGTAGCAAAACCGACAATTTATATAGAAATCCATATTTTATACAATTTTACTCGCTTTTAGACGAATGACCGTTCGGTAGATAGCTGGGGTCGGCGGGCACATTTAGTGAGAATACCGCTCCAATCCCAGCTAAACTAACCGAACGCCGCACAAAATACATTAAAACATTGAGTTCGGTTTAAAAGTACCGAACATCTATGGGGAACAGAATGTGCCGAACGCGGAACTCCCGAACGCTCTGGAAGTCCAGCGGTGTTCGGATCATTGAGTAGCCGTTTTCAGTTCCAGGCTCTCGAGGACCGAACACCGCTGCAGAGACAAAGGATCCAAGATGGCCGACCGCCGCATGGTCGGTAGCCGAACGACGGCCACCTAGGAGAGCCCTTAATTACCGATTGCAACATTGTTGCAATCGGTTAATTGGTGCCACACGACTGGTGAGTGGGTGGTCTACCTGGGGAGCCCGCATTCGTATGGCGAACGGCCTGGATAGCCGTGTTTCGTCAAACGAAAGGGATTTGTATGCTGGCAGCGTACGGCTGCCAGCATGGGAACGGCCATAATACGGTACATATACAGTTTAAAATACACAGCATATATTCAGCCTACGGACAACCTTTAATACTACAGTCCAGAAGTGGCTAGGTTTGCCACAACTATCAACTGAGAGAGAGTGCGGTATTACTATCAACTGAGAGAGAGTGCTGTATTACTATCAACTGAGAGAGAGTGCTGTATTACTATCAACTGAGAGAGAGTGCTGTATTACTATCAACTGAGAGAGAGTGCTGTATTACTATCAACTGAGAGAGAGTCCTGTATTACTATCAACTGACAGAGAGTGCGGTATTACTATCAACTGAGAGAGAGTGCTGTATTACTATCAACTGAGAGAGAGTGCGGTATTACTATCAACTGAGAGAGAGTGCTGTATTACTATCAACTGAGAGAGAGTGCTGTATTACTATCAACTGAGAGAGAGTGCTCTATTACTATCAACTGAGAGAGAGTGCTGTATTACTATCAACTGAGAGAGAGTGCGGTATTACTATCAACTGAGAGAGAGTGCTGTATTATTATCAACTGAGAGAGAGTGCTGTATTACTATCAACTGAGAGAGAGTGCGGTATTACTATCAACTGAGAGAGAGTGCGGTATTACTATCAACTGAGAGAGAGTGCTGTATTACTATCAACTGAGAGAGAGTGCTCTATTACTATCAACTGAGAGAGAGTGCTGTATTACTATCAACTGAGAGAGAGTGCTGTATTACTATCAACTGAGAGAGAGTGCTGTATTACTATCAACTGAGAGAGAGTGCGGTATTACTATCAACTGAGAGAGGGTGCTGTATTACTATCAACTGAGAGAGAGTGCGGTATTACTATCAACTGAGAGAGAGTGCGGTATTACTATCAACTGAGAGAGAGTGCTGTATTACTATCAATTGAGAGAGAGTGCTGTATTACTATCAACTGAGAGAGAGTGCGGTATTACTATCAACTGAGAGAGAGTGCGATTTTACTATCAACTGAGAGAGAGTGCTGTATTACTATCAACTGAGAGAGAGTGCTGTATTACTATCAACTGAGAGAGAGTGCGGTATTACTATCAACTGAGAGAGAGTGCTGTATTACTATCAACTGAGAGAGAGTGCTGTATTACTATCAACTGAGAGAGAGTGCTCTATTACTATCAACTGAGAGAGAGTGCTGTATTACTATCAACTGAGAGAGAGTGCTGTATTACTATCAACTGAGAGAGAGTGCGGTATTACTATCAACTGAGAGAGAGTGCGGTATTACTAGCAACTGAGAGAGAGTGCGGTATTACTATCAACTGAGAGAGAGTGCTGTATTACTATCAACTGAGAGAGAGTGCTCTATTACTATCAACTGAGAGAGAGTGCTGTATTACTATCAACTGAGAGAGAGTGCGGTATTACTATCAACTGAGAGAGAGTGCGGTATTACTAGCAACTGAGAGAGAGTGCGGTATTACTATCAACTGAGAGAGAGTGCGGTATTACTAGCAACTGAGAGAGAGTGCTGTATTACTATCAACTGAGAGAGAGTGCTCTATTACTATCAACTGAGAGAGAGTGCTGTATTACTATCAACTGAGAGAGAGTGCGGTATTACTATCAACTGAGAGAGAGTGCGGTATTACTAGCAACTGAGAGAGAGTGCGGTATTACTAGCAACTGAGAGAGAGTGCGGTATTACTATCAACTGAGAGAGAGTGCTGTATTACTATCAACTGAGAGAGAGAGCTGTATTACTATCAACTGAGAGAGAGTGCTGTATTACTATCAACTGAGAGAGAGTGCGGTATTACTATCCACTGAGAGAGAGTGCTGTATTACTATCAACTGAGAGAGAGTGCTGTATTACTATAAACTGAGAGAGAGTGCTGTATTACTATCAACTGAGAGAGAGTGCGGTATTACTATCAACTGAGAGAGAGTGCTGTATTACTATCAACTGAGAGAGAGTGCTGTATTACTATCAACTGAGAGAGAGTGCGGTATTACTATCAACTGAGAGAGAGTGCATTATTACTACCAACTGAGAGAGAGTGCGGTATTACTATCAACTGAGAGAGAGTGCGGTATTACTATCAACTGAGAGAGAGTGCTGTATTACTATCAACTGAGAGAGAGTGCTGTATTACTATCAACTGAGAGAGAGTGCGGTATTACTATCAACTGAGAGAGAGTGCGGTATTACTATCAACTGAGAGAGAGTGCTGTATTACTATCAACTGAGAGAGAGTGCTGTATTACTATCAACTGAGAGAGAGTGCTGTATTACTATCAACTAAGAGAGAGTGCGGTTTTACTATCAACTGAGAGAGAGTGCTGTATTACTATCAACTGAGAGAGAGAGTGCGGTATTACTATCCACTGAGAGAGAGTGCTGTATTACTATCCACTGAGAGAGAGTGCTGTATTACTATAAACTGAGAGAGAGTGCGGTATTACTATCCACTGAGAGAGAGTGCTGTATTACTATCAACTGAGAGAGAGTGCGGTATTACTATCAACTGAGAGAGAGTGCTGTATTACTATCAACTGAGAGAGAGTGCGGTATTACTATCAACTGAGAGAGAGTGCGGTATTACTATCAACTGAGAGAGAGTGCTGTATTACTATCAACTGAGAGAGAGTGCGGTATTACTATCAACTGAGAGAGAGTGCGGTATTACTATCAACTGAGAGAGAGTGCTGTATTACTATCAACTGAGAGAGAGTGCTGTATTACTATCAACTGAGAGAGAGTGCTGTATTACTATCAACTGAGAGAGAGTGCGGTATTACTATCAACTGAGAGAGAGTGCGGTATTACTATCAACTGAGAGAGAGTGCTGTATTACTATCAACTGAGAGAGAGTGCGGTATTACTATCAACTGAGAGAGAGTGCGGTATTACTATCAACTGAGAGAGAGTGCTGTATTACTATCAACTGAGAGAGAGTGCTGTATTACTATCAACTGAGAGAGAGTGCTGTATTACTATCAATTGAGAGAGAGTGCTGTATTACTATCAACTGAGAGAGAGTGTGGTAATACTATCAACTGAGAGGGAGTGCTGTATTACTATCAACTGAGAGAGTGCTGTATTACTATCAACTGAGAGAGAGTGCGGTATTACTATCAACTGAGAGGGAGTGCTGTATTACTATCAACTGAGAGAGAGTGCTGTATTACTATCAACTGAGAGAGAGTGCTGTATTACTATCAACTGAGAGAGAGTGCGGTATTACTATCAACTGTGCGAGAGTGCGGTATTACTATCAACTGAGAGAGAGTGCTGTATTACTATCAACTGAGAGAGAGTGTGGTAATACTATCAACTGAGAGGGAGTGCTGTATTACTATCAACTGAGAGAGTGCTGTATTACTATCAACTGAGAGAGAGTGCGGTATTACTATCAACTGAGAGGGAGTGCTGTATTACTATCAACTGAGAGAGAGTGCTGTATTACTATCAACTGAGAGAGAGTGCTGTATTACTATCAACTGAGAGAGAGTGCGGTATTACTATCAACTGAGAGAGAGTGCTGTATTACTATCAACTGAGAGAGAGTGCTGTATTACTATCAACTGAGAGAGAGTGCTGTATTACTATCAACTGAGAGAGAGTGTGGTAATACTATCAACTGAGAGGGAGTGCTGTATTACTATCAACTGAGAGAGTGCTGTATTACTATCAACTGAGAGAGAGTGCGGTATTACTATCAACTGAGAGGGAGTGCTGTATTACTATCAACTGAGAGAGAGTGCTGTATTACTATCAACTGAGAGAGAGTGCGGTATTACTATCAACTGAGAGAGAGTGCGGTATTACTATCAACTGAGAGAGAGTGCTGTATTACTATCAACTGAGAGAGAGTGTGGTAATACTATCAACTGAGAGGGAGTGCTGTATTACTATCAACTGAGAGAGTGCTGTATTACTATCAACTGAGAGAGAGTGCGGTATTACTATCAACTGAGAGGGAGTGCTGTATTACTATCAACTGAGAGAGAGTGCTGTATTACTATCAACTGAGAGAGAGTGCTGTATTACTATCAACTGAGAGAGAGTGTGGTATTACTATCAACTGAGAGAGAGTGCGGTATTACTATCAACTGAGAGAGAGTGCTGTATTACTATCAACTGAGAGAGAGTGCGGTATTACTATCAACTGAGAGAGAGTGCGGTATTACTATCAACTGAGAGAGAGTGCTGTATTACTATCAACTGAGAGAGAGTGCTGTATTACTATCAACTGAGAGAGAGTGCGGTATTACTATCAACTGAGAGAGAGTGCTGTATTACTATCAACTGAGAGAGAGTGCTGTATTACTATCAACTGAGAGAGAGTGCGGTATTACTATCAACTGAGAGGGAGTGCTGTATTACTATCAACTGAGAGAGAGTGCTGTATTACTATCAACTGAGAGAGAGTGCTGTATTACTGTCAACTGAGAGAGAGTGCTGTATTACTATCAACTGAGAGAGAGTGCGGTATTACTATCAACTGAGAGGGAGTGCTGTATTACTATCAACTGAGAGAGAGTGCTGTATTACTATCAACTGAGAGAGAGTGCTGTATTACTATCAACTGAGAGAGAGTGCTGTATTACTATCAACTGAGAGAGAGTGCGGTATTACTATCAACTGAGAGAGAGTGTGGTAATACTATCAACTGAGAGGGAGTGCTGTATTACTATCAACTGAGAGAGTGCTGTATTACTATCAACTGAGAAAGAGTGCGGTATTACTATCAACTGAGAGGGAGTGCTGTATTACTATCAACTGAGAGAGAGTGCTGTATTACTATCAACTGAGAGAGAGTGCTGTATTACTTTCAACTGAGAGAGAGTGCTGTATTACTATCAACTGAGAGAGAGTGTGGTAATACTATCAACTGAGAGGGAGTGCTGTATTACTATCAACTGAGAGAGTGCTGTATTACTATCAACTGAGAGAGAGTGCGGTATTACTATCAACTGAGAGGGAGTGCTGTATTACTATCAACTGAGAGAGTGCTGTATTACTATCAACTGAGAGAGAGTGCTGTATTACTATCAACTGAGAGGGAGTGCTGTATTACTATCAACTGAGAGAGTGCTGTATTACTATCAACTGAGAGAGAGTGCGGTATTACTATCAACTGAGAGAGAGTGCTGTATTACTATCAACTGAGAGAGAGTGCTGTATTACTATCAACTGAGAGAGAGTGCTGTATTACTATCAACTGAGAGAGAGTGCTGTATTATTATCAACTGAGAGAGAGTGCTGTATTATTATCAACTGAGAGAGAGTGCTGTATTACTATCAACTGAGAGAGAGTGCTGTATTACTATCAACTGAGAGAGAGAGTGCTGTATTACTATCAACAGAGAGAGAGTGCGGCATTACTATCAACTGAGAGAGAGTGCTGTATTACTATCAACTGAGAGAGAGAGAGAGTGCTGTATTACTATCAACTGAGAGAGAGTGCGGTATTACTATCAACTGAGAGAGAGTGCTGTATTACTATCAATTAAGAGAGAGTGCTGTATTACTATCAACTGAGAGAGAGTGCTTTATTACTATCAACTGAGAGAGAGTGCGGTATTACTATCAACTGAGAGGGAGTGCTGTATTACTATCAACTGAGAGAGTGCTGTATTACTATCAACTGAGAGAGAGTGCGGTATTACTATCAACTGAGAGAGAGTGCTGTATTACTATCAATTAAGAGAGAGTGCTGTATTACTATCAACTGAGAGAGAGTGCGGTATTACTATCAACTGAGAGAGAGTGCTGTATTACTATCAACTGAGAGAGAGTGCTGTATTACTATCAACTGAGACAGAGTGCTGTATTACTATCAACTGAGAGAGAGTGTGGTAATACTATCAACTGAGAGGGAGTGCTGTATTACTATCAACTGAGAGAGTGCTGTATTACTATCAACTGAGAGAGAGTGCGGTATTACTATCAACTGAGAGGGAGTGCTGTATTACTATCAACTGAGAGAGAGTGCTGTATTACTATCAACTGAGAGAGAGTGCTGTATTACTATCAACTGAGAGAGAGTGCGGTATTACTATCAACTGAGAGAGAGTGCGGTATTACTATCAACTGAGAGAGAGTGCTGTATTACTATCAACTGAGAGAGAGTGTGGTAATACTATCAACTGAGAGGGAGTGCTGTATTACTATCAACTGAGAGAGTGCTGTATTACTATCAACTGAGAGAGAGAGCTGTATTACTATCAACTGAGAGAGAGTGCTGTATTACTATCAACTGAGAGAGAGTGCGGTATTACTATCCACTGAGAGAGAGTGCTGTATTACTATCAACTGAGAGAGAGTGCTGTATTACTATAAACTGAGAGAGAGTGCTGTATTACTATCAACTGAGAGAGAGTGCGGTATTACTATCAACTGAGAGAGAGTGCTGTATTACTATCAACTGAGAGAGAGTGCTGTATTACTATCAACTGAGAGAGAGTGCGGTATTACTATCAACTGAGAGAGAGTGCATTATTACTACCAACTGAGAGAGAGTGCGGTATTACTATCAACTGAGAGAGAGTGCGGTATTACTATCAACTGAGAGAGAGTGCTGTATTACTATCAACTGAGAGAGAGTGCTGTATTACTATCAACTGAGAGAGAGTGCGGTATTACTATCAACTGAGAGAGAGTGCGGTATTACTATCAACTGAGAGAGAGTGCTGTATTACTATCAACTGAGAGAGAGTGCTGTATTACTATCAACTGAGAGAGAGTGCTGTATTACTATCAACTAAGAGAGAGTGCGGTTTTACTATCAACTGAGAGAGAGTGCTGTATTACTATCAACTGAGAGAGAGAGTGCGGTATTACTATCCACTGAGAGAGAGTGCTGTATTACTATCCACTGAGAGAGAGTGCTGTATTACTATTGTAACGGACCGTTTCACTTACAAGAGGATAAAACCCAGTTTAGGCGATAATCCCCTTTCCAGATGCACAGGCAGCTACTGCAAACACCATTCTCCCGACTGGAACCACACGAACACTGGAACAGCTGAACAAGAAAAGCAGACATCGGCTTACACTCTTGGCAGTCAGCATACAATCCCATTCCCCCAAAGACCGAGACGACACATCGCTTTGAGGGTTAAGCAAGAACTCTAGACTGGGACACCCAGTCTGGCTTTTATTTCCAACTCACACATACAGGCCACACCCAGGGGGAGGCATAAAAGAACCAATGACATAGATGTTACCTCCCACACATCCCCTCCCCTTAGTGTGACACATAATCCCATTATGCATACAGAGTAAAATATACTTTTACACAACTTTCATAACTTTAAAACCATACATCACATTCACATAAAAATCCATATCCACAATCAATCCATTCAGGGGAACAACATATTAAAAAATGGCATGAATCCGACCAGGGGTTTAAAAGTTACTAAAAGTATCTTTTATTCCCCCTGGCTCAAACAGTAAAAGTAAAACATCCCCACAATGCATCCTGGCTTCCTCCCTTCTGCCCTGGAGATAATTGGAGAAGAAATCTAATTATCCAGGCCTAGAGGCAGACTCCATTAACCACATGGTTGCAAAAAGACAGTAAAAGACATAAACTTACATACTGATACATTTAACACATAAAACACACATTTCTACATATCCCCAGTTTAACTGAACACATAAATACCTACATAATATTTAAGACAGTATTACTGTGATATGTTACAAAGTCTTAAAGGGACATTAGTCCCAAAAGTCCCAATATGTCCATTGCTGATTTTAAAGGGCCAGTAGCAGCAATATAAATTATTACATGCCCAAATATAGTGTTTATAGAGCAATATGTCCATGGGCCGTAGTCGCAGGGCAGGAGGCTAGCAGCCAGGCCTCTCCAGTTCCCAGTGGCGAAGCTGGTTTCGCCACATTTCTCCCCTTTGCCAATTAGACTAACAGGGTACCTGACTTTCTGCCGGTCAGTGCCCTGGTTAGTCCAGCAACCCACCCACAAAACAGAAATAACCGAGCAGCCCACCCACACTAACCGGTTACTACATCTGGGGGAGGAAGAATTTTGTCCAAGTTCTGGGGTTTCACCACTGCTGGGTGGGAGACGGGTAGGCTGCCTTGGTGGGTTGCTGAGGGGGCAGAGACCAGCGGTACTCTGTCCTGTTGCCAGCACTACCACGGGAGTAGTCTGGTGGGCGCCTGGTTGCTGGAGACTGGCTGTCTCCCCTTTAGGTGCACAGCTCGACTGCCGGAGGGGGAGACTGACTGTCTCCCCTTTGGATCCATCACACTGAGGCTGGGGAACAGGACCGACCGTCCCTATCCCTTGTGCTGTAAGTGCAGAGACTACGGTCCCATCTGCACAGTTGTGGGGCTTAACATCTCCCCTCGGTGGGTTAGGTTGCCGTGGGAGAGAGGGTGTAACAAGCTCCTCTCTCTGGATGGCAAACTGCCGCTGGGGAGGGAGGACACTGCTCTCCTCTCCCTTTACTTCACACTGCCTTCCTGGCACATCACTTTGCTGCTGGGGGGCAGGAACAACAACCTCTGCCCCCTGTAACTCAGCCTGCCGCTGGGGAGGAAGGACGACACCTTCATCTCCCTGGGGTACACACTGCCGCTGGGGAGGGAGGACGCTGCTCTCCTCTCCCTTCACTTCACACTGCCTTCCTGGCACATCACTTTGCTGCTGGGGGGCAGGAACAACAACCTCTGCCCCCTGTAACTCAGCCTGCCGCTGGGGAGGAAGGACGACACCTTCATCTCCCTGGGACTTACTCTGTCGCTGGGGATCTGGGCCTGCTGCCCACCATCCCGTTGGGCCCGGTGGAGAGACCTCGGTCCCATCTCCACCTGCCTGTTGTGGTTCCTCACAGGACCAATCTTGTTGGATCCTCTGCGTCCTTAGCAGCATGAGGTACGCCTGTACATCGTCGTAGACCCGGGATGCCATCTGCACCGCTCGGGCTGGTGAGAATAGAGCCATCCTGCTCCTGTATTCCCTGATAAACTCGGATTCCTCCTTCTCCCTTGGAGGTGCTGCAGCAGCTGCGACTCTGTCTCCTTCCATTTTCTTATTTCCTTTGTAGCTAGGGTCGCTGTACGGATACTAGCGTTGCCCTCAATTTGTAATCCAGAAATGGTGTTGTCTGTAGCTGTCCCTCTGGTTGTAGGAACGATCCCGCCGCTTGCCACCAATTGTAACGGACCGTTTCACTTACAAGAGGATAAAACCCAGTTTAGGCGATAATCCCCTTTCCAGATGCACAGGCAGCTACTGCAAACACCATTCTCCCGACTGGAACCACACGAACACTGGAACAGCTGAACAAGAAAAGCAGACATCGGCTTACACTCTTGGCAGTCAGCATACAATCCCATTCCCCCAAAGACCGAGACGACACATCGCTTTGAGGGTTAAGCAAGAACTCTAGACTGGGACACCCAGTCTGGCTTTTATTTCCAACTCACACATACAGGCCACACCCAGGGGGAGGCATAAAAGAACCAATGACATAGATGTTACCTCCCACACATCCCCTCCCCTTAGTGTGACACATAATCCCATTATGCATACAGAGTAAAATATACTTTTACACAACTTTCATAACTTTAAAACCATACATCACATTCACATAAAAATCCATATCCACAATCAATCCATTCAGGGGAACAACATATTAAAAAATGGCATGAATCCGACCAGGGGTTTAAAAGTTACTAAAAGTATCTTTTATTCCCCCTGGCTCAAACAGTAAAAGTAAAACATCCCCACAATGCATCCTGGCTTCCTCCCTTCTGCCCTGGAGATAATTGGAGAAGAAATCTAATTATCCAGGCCTAGAGGCAGACTCCATTAACCACATGGTTGCAAAAAGACAGTAAAAGACATAAACTTACATACTGATACATTTAACACATAAAACACACATTTCTACATATCCCCAGTTTAACTGAACACATAAATACCTACATAATATTTAAGACAGTATTACTGTGATATGTTACAAAGTCTTAAAGGGACATTAGTCCCAAAAGTCCCAATATGTCCATTGCTGATTTTAAAGGGCCAGTAGCAGCAATATAAATTATTACATGCCCAAATATAGTGTTTATAGAGCAATATGTCCATGGGCCGTAGTCGCAGGGCAGGAGGCTAGCAGCCAGGCCTCTCCAGTTCCCAGTGGCGAAGCTGGTTTCGCCACAACTATCAACTGAGAGAGAGTGCGGTATTACTATCAACTGAGAGAGAGTGCTGTATTACTATCAACTGAGAGAGAGTGCGGTATTACTATCAACTGAGAGAGAGTGCGGTATTACTATCAACTGAGAGAGAGTGCTGTATTACTATCAACTGAGAGAGAGTGCGGTATTACTATCAACTGAGAGAGAGTGCTGTATTACTATCAACTGAGAGAGAGTGCTGTATTACTATCAACTGAGAGAGAGTGCTGTATTACTATCAACTGAGAGAGAGTGTGGTATTACTATCAACTGAGAGAGAGTGCGGTATTACTATCAACTGAGAGAGAGTGCTGTATTACTATCAACTGAGAGAGAGTGCGGTATTACTATCAACTGAGAGAGAGTGCGGTATTACTATCAACTGAGAGAGAGTGCTGTATTACTATCAACTGAGAGAGAGTGCTGTATTACTATCAACTGAGACAGAGTGCTGTATTACTATCAACTGAGAGAGAGTGTGGTAATACTATCAACTGAGAGGGAGTGCTGTATTACTATCAACTGAGAGAGTGCTGTATTACTATCAACTGAGAGAGAGTGCGGTATTACTATCAACTGAGAGGGAGTGCTGTATTACTATCAACTGAGAGAGAGTGCTGTATTACTATCAACTGAGAGAGAGTGCTGTATTACTATCAACTGAGAGAGAGTGTGGTATTACTATCAACTGAGAGAGAGTGCGGTATTACTATCAACTGAGAGAGAGTGCTGTATTACTATCAACTGAGAGAGAGTGCGGTATTACTATCAACTGAGAGAGAGTGCGGTATTACTATCAACTGAGAGAGAGTGCTGTATTACTATCAACTGAGAGAGAGTGCTGTATTACTATCAACTGAGAGAGAGTGCTGTATTACTATCAATTGAGAGAGAGTGCTGTATTACTATCAACTGAGAGAGAGTGTGGTAATACTATCAACTGAGAGGGAGTGCTGTATTACTATCAACTGAGAGAGTGCTGTATTACTATCAACTGAGAGAGAGTGCGGTATTACTATCAACTGAGAGGGAGTGCTGTATTACTATCAACTGAGAGAGAGTGCTGTATTACTATCAACTGAGAGAGAGTGCTGTATTACTATCAACTGAGAGAGAGTGCGGTATTACTATCAACTGTGCGAGAGTGCGGTATTACTATCAACTGAGAGAGAGTGCTGTATTACTATCAACTGAGAGAGAGTGTGGTAATACTATCAACTGAGAGGGAGTGCTGTATTACTATCAACTGAGAGAGTGCTGTATTACTATCAACTGAGAGAGAGTGCGGTATTACTATCAACTGAGAGGGAGTGCTGTATTACTATCAACTGAGAGAGAGTGCTGTATTACTATCAACTGAGAGAGAGTGCTGTATTACTATCAACTGAGAGAGAGTGCGGTATTACTATCAACTGAGAGAGAGTGCTGTATTACTATCAACTGAGAGAGAGTGCTGTATTACTATCAACTGAGAGAGAGTGCTGTATTACTATCAACTGAGAGAGAGTGTGGTAATACTATCAACTGAGAGGGAGTGCTGTATTACTATCAACTGAGAGAGTGCTGTATTACTATCAACTGAGAGAGAGTGCGGTATTACTATCAACTGAGAGGGAGTGCTGTATTACTATCAACTGAGAGAGAGTGCTGTATTACTATAAACTGAGAGAGAGTGCGGTATTACTATCAACTGAGAGAGAGTGCAGTATTACTATCAACTGAGAGAGAGTGCTGTATTACTATCAACTGAGAGAGAGTGTGGTAATACTATCAACTGAGAGGGAGTGCTGTATTACTATCAACTGAGAGAGTGCTGTATTACTATCAACTGAGAGAGAGTGCGGTATTACTATCAACTGAGAGGGAGTGCTGTATTACTATCAACTGAGAGAGAGTGCTGTATTACTATCAACTGAGAGAGAGTGCTGTATTACTATCAACTGAGAGAGAGTGTGGTATTACTATCAACTGAGAGAGAGTGCGGTATTACTATCAACTGAGAGAGAGTGCTGTATTACTATCAACTGAGAGAGAGTGCGGTATTACTATCAACTGAGAGAGAGTGCGGTATTACTATCAACTGAGAGAGAGTGCTGTATTACTATCAACTGAGAGAGAGTGCTGTATTACTATCAACTGAGAGAGAGTGCGGTATTACTATCAACTGAGAGAGAGTGCTGTATTACTATCAACTGAGAGAGAGTGCTGTATTACTATCAACTGAGAGAGAGTGCTGTATTACTATCAACTGAGAGAGAGTGCTGTATTACTATCAACTGAGAGAGAGTGCGGTATTACTATCAACTGAGAGGGAGTGCTGTATTACTATCAACTGAGAGAGAGTGCTGTATTACTATCAACTGAGAGAGAGTGCTGTATTACTGTCAACTGAGAGAGAGTGCTGTATTACTATCAACTGAGAGAGAGTGCGGTATTACTATCAACTGAGAGGGAGTGCTGTATTACTATCAACTGAGAGAGAGTGCTGTATTACTATCAACTGAGAGAGAGTGCGGTATTACTATCAACTGAGAGAGAGTGCTGTATTACTATCAACTGAGAGAGAGTGCGGTATTACTATCAACTGAGAGAGAGTGCGGTATTACTATCAACTGAGAGAGAGTGCTGTATTACTATCAACTGAGAGAGAGTGCTGTATTACTATCAACTGAGACAGAGTGCTGTATTACTATCAACTGAGAGAGAGTGTGGTAATACTATCAACTGAGAGGGAGTGCTGTATTACTATCAACTGAGAGAGTGCTGTATTACTATCAACTGAGAGAGAGTGCGGTATTACTATCAACTGAGAGGGAGTGCTGTATTACTATCAACTGAGAGAGAGTGCTGTATTACTATCAACTGAGAGAGAGTGCTGTATTACTATCAACTGAGAGAGAGTGTGGTATTACTATCAACTGAGAGAGAGTGCGGTATTACTATCAACTGAGAGAGAGTGCTGTATTACTATCAACTGAGAGAGAGTGCGGTATTACTATCAACTGAGAGAGAGTGCGGTATTACTATCAACTGAGAGAGAGTGCTGTATTACTATCAACTGAGAGAGAGTGCTGTATTACTATCAACTGAGAGAGAGTGCTGTATTACTATCAATTGAGAGAGAGTGCTGTATTACTATCAACTGAGAGAGAGTGTGGTAATACTATCAACTGAGAGGGAGTGCTGTATTACTATCAACTGAGAGAGTGCTGTATTACTATCAACTGAGAGAGAGTGCGGTATTACTATCAACTGAGAGGGAGTGCTGTATTACTATCAACTGAGAGAGAGTGCTGTATTACTATCAACTGAGAGAGAGTGCTGTATTACTATCAACTGAGAGAGAGTGCGGTATTACTATCAACTGTGCGAGAGTGCGGTATTACTATCAACTGAGAGAGAGTGCTGTATTACTATCAACTGAGAGAGAGTGTGGTAATACTATCAACTGAGAGGGAGTGCTGTATTACTATCAACTGAGAGAGTGCTGTATTACTATCAACTGAGAGAGAGTGCGGTATTACTATCAACTGAGAGGGAGTGCTGTATTACTATCAACTGAGAGAGAGTGCTGTATTACTATCAACTGAGAGAGAGTGCTGTATTACTATCAACTGAGAGAGAGTGCGGTATTACTATCAACTGAGAGAGAGTGCTGTATTACTATCAACTGAGAGAGAGTGCTGTATTACTATCAACTGAGAGAGAGTGCTGTATTACTATCAACTGAGAGAGAGTGTGGTAATACTATCAACTGAGAGGGAGTGCTGTATTACTATCAACTGAGAGAGTGCTGTATTACTATCAACTGAGAGAGAGTGCGGTATTACTATCAACTGAGAGGGAGTGCTGTATTACTATCAACTGAGAGAGAGTGCTGTATTACTATAAACTGAGAGAGAGTGCGGTATTACTATCAACTGAGAGAGAGTGCAGTATTACTATCAACTGAGAGAGAGTGCTGTATTACTATCAACTGAGAGAGAGTGTGGTAATACTATCAACTGAGAGGGAGTGCTGTATTACTATCAACTGAGAGAGTGCTGTATTACTATCAACTGAGAGAGAGTGCGGTATTACTATCAACTGAGAGGGAGTGCTGTATTACTATCAACTGAGAGAGAGTGCTGTATTACTATCAACTGAGAGAGAGTGCTGTATTACTATCAACTGAGAGAGAGTGTGGTATTACTATCAACTGAGAGAGAGTGCGGTATTACTATCAACTGAGAGAGAGTGCTGTATTACTATCAACTGAGAGAGAGTGCGGTATTACTATCAACTGAGAGAGAGTGCGGTATTACTATCAACTGAGAGAGAGTGCTGTATTACTATCAACTGAGAGAGAGTGCTGTATTACTATCAACTGAGAGAGAGTGCGGTATTACTATCAACTGAGAGAGAGTGCTGTATTACTATCAACTGAGAGAGAGTGCTGTATTACTATCAACTGAGAGAGAGTGCTGTATTACTATCAACTGAGAGAGAGTGCTGTATTACTATCAACTGAGAGAGAGTGCGGTATTACTATCAACTGAGAGGGAGTGCTGTATTACTATCAACTGAGAGAGAGTGCTGTATTACTATCAACTGAGAGAGAGTGCTGTATTACTGTCAACTGAGAGAGAGTGCTGTATTACTATCAACTGAGAGAGAGTGCGGTATTACTATCAACTGAGAGGGAGTGCTGTATTACTATCAACTGAGAGAGAGTGCTGTATTACTATCAACTGAGAGAGAGTGCTGTATTACTATCAACTGAGAGAGAGTGCTGTATTACTATCAACTGAGAGAGAGTGCGGTATTACTATCAACTGAGAGAGAGTGTGGTAATACTATCAACTGAGAGGGAGTGCTGTATTACTATCAACTGAGAGAGTGCTGTATTACTATCAACTGAGAAAGAGTGCGGTATTACTATCAACTGAGAGGGAGTGCTGTATTACTATCAACTGAGAGAGAGTGCTGTATTACTATCAACTGAGAGAGAGTGCTGTATTACTATCAACTGAGAGAGAGTGCTGTATTACTATCAACTGAGAGAGAGTGTGGTAATACTATCAACTGAGAGGGAGTGCTGTATTACTATCAACTGAGAGAGTGCTGTATTACTATCAACTGAGAGAGAGTGCGGTATTACTATCAACTGAGAGGGAGTGCTGTATTACTATCAACTGAGAGAGTGCTGTATTACTATCAACTGAGAGAGAGTGCTGTATTACTATCAACTGAGAGGGAGTGCTGTATTACTATCAACTGAGAGAGTGCTGTATTACTATCAACTGAGAGAGAGTGCGGTATTACTATCAACTGAGAGAGAGTGCTGTATTACTATCAACTGAGAGAGAGTGCTGTATTACTATCAACTGAGAGAGAGTGCTGTATTACTATCAACTGAGAGAGAGTGCTGTATTATTATCAACTGAGAGAGAGTGCTGTATTATTATCAACTGAGAGAGAGTGCTGTATTACTATCAACTGAGAGAGAGTGCTGTATTACTATCAACTGAGAGAGAGAGTGCTGTATTACTATCAACAGAGAGAGAGTGCGGCATTACTATCAACTGAGAGAGAGAGTGCTGTATTACTATCAACTGAGAGAGAGAGAGAGTGCTGTATTACTATCAACTGAGAGAGAGTGCGGTATTACTATCAACTGAGAGAGAGTGCTGTATTACTATCAATTAAGAGAGAGTGCTGTATTACTATCAACTGAGAGAGAGTGCTTTATTACTATCAACTGAGAGAGAGTGCGGTATTACTATCAATTAAGAGAGAGTGCTGTATTACTATCAACTGAGAGAGAGTGCTGTTTTACTATCAACTGAGAGAGAGTGCTGTATTACTATCAACTGAGAGAGAGTGCTGTATTACTATCAACTGAGAGAGAGTGCTGTATTACTATCAACTGAGAGAGAGAGTGCTGTATTACTATCAACTGAGAAAGAGTGCGGTATTACTATCAACTGAGAGAGAGTGCTGTATTACTATCAACTGAGAGAGAGTGCTGTATTACTATCAACTGAGAGAGAGTGCTGTATTACTATCAATTAAGAGAGAGTGCTGTATTACTATCAACTGAGAGAGAGTGCTGTATTACTATCAACTGAGAGAGAGTGCTGTATTACTATCAACTGAGAGAGAGTGCTGTATTACTATCAACTGAGAGAGAGTGCGGTATTACTATCAATTAAGAGAGAGTGCTGTATTACTATCAACTGAGAGAGAGTGCTGTTTTACTATCAACTGAGAGAGAGTGCTGTATTACTATCAACTGAGAGAGAGGGAGCTTTATTACTATCAACTGAGAGAGAGTGCTGTGTAACGGAATGCAGTATAATAATACACGATATCCGTTGGTATCCTCAGGAAATCCACAGTCAGAGTAGAAAGCACGGCAATATCCCCAATCCTCCCAATAACCGGACGAAACACAGTTTGGGAGTCAACTAACTCGGTTTATTCACAAGCTGGCATATTTATGCAGTTCCTCATGCAAGGGGTTTCCACACAGATAATCCAGGGGATTTCTCCCAACATGCATTGTGACTTTCCCAACAGGCATTGCTGCACGAGAAGGATACTCCCACTAAAATGGACGATTAAGTGGATTATCCCCTCGTGCAGCAAAACCGACAATTGACTTTAAAATACATAATTCACACAATATTCGGTACTTTGGAATAACCGAACGTTCGGTAGATAGCTGGGGTCGGAGCGCACACTTTGTGAGAATACCGCTCTGATCCCAGCTGAATTGACCGAACGCCGCACATAATACATTTAAACATGGAAGTTGGTCTAAAAGTACCGAATAAGTACGGGACACATAATGTACCGAACGCGGAACTCCCGAACGCTCTGGAAGTCCAGCGGTGTTCGGATCATTGAGTAGCCGTTTTCAGTTCCAGGCTCTCGACGACCGAACATCGCTGCAGAGACAAAGGATCCAAGATGGCCGAGCGCCGCATGGTCGGTAGTCGAACGACGGCCACCTAGGAGAGCCCTTAATTACCGATTGCAACAATGTTGCAATCGGTTAATTGGTACCACACGACTTGTGAATGTGTGGTCGACCTGGGGAGCCCGTATTCGTACGGCGAACGGCCAGGATAGCCGTGTTTCGTCATACGAATGCTTGTATGCTGGCAGCGTACGGCTGTCAGCATGCGAACGGCCATAGCACAACACATATACATTTAACGGAACACATTATACATTCAGCCTACGGACAACCTATACTGCATATAGCTCAGAAGTGGCTAGGTTTGCCACAATGCTCCCCCAGAACCAAGCCGGCATACACAGTCTGATCCCAACGGATCGGCTTGGGGATGTCCGGGAGAGTACTCACAGATCACTTCTCGAGTTCAGTCTGTCTGGATATCCCGTCAGCGTTACCGTTTTGTTTTCCGGGCCGATAATGAATGGTAAAGTCAAAGGGCTGCAGCGCCAAACTCCAGCGCAGCAGCCGGGCATTGTCTCCAGATACACGGGTTAGCCACACTAACGGGTTGTGATCTGTGAGTAAGGAAAAAGGTTGTCCGTACAAATATGGCTGTAACTTTTTGAGGGCCCACACCACGGCCAGGCATTCTTTCTCAATGGCAGCGTAGCTCACTTCACGCGGCAGCAACTTGCGGCTTAAGTAGGCTACGGGGTGTTCTCCGCCATCGGCTCCCACTTGGCTCAGTACTGCCCCCAATCCAAACATTGAAGCGTCTGTGTGAACAAGAAATCTTTTAGTTGGATCAGGAGCAGTTAACACAGGAGCATTAGTTAGAGCCGTTTTGAGTTGCTGGAATGCCTGCTCACACTCTGGGGCCCAGACAACCTGTCGGGGTAGGTTATTTTTAGTCAAGTCCGTTAGGGGTTTGGCCAGGGTGCTATAGTCTGGAACAAACTTCCGGTAGTAGCCGGCCATCCCTAAAAACGCCAGCACCTGAGTCTTAGTCCTGGGGGTAGGCCACTTTGCTACGGCCTCAATCTTGGCTGGCTCGGGTCTCTGCTGCCCACACCCTACTCGGTGTCCCAGATACTGCACCTCAGCCATACCTATGTGGCACTTGCTAGGCTTTAACGTTAACCCAGCCTCCCCAATACGATCTAGGATCGCCCCTATATGGTGTAGGTGGTCTTCCCAGGTCTGGCTAAAGATGGCTATGTCATCTAGATAGACACAGGCATACTCCTGGAACCCGTCTAGTAGCCGATCTACCATCCGCTGAAAGGTAGCCGGAGCGTTTTTCATTCCGAAAGGCATGACCTTGAACTGGTACAGGCCAAACGGAGTGACACACGCCGACTTGGGGATGGCGTCATCGGCTAGCGGAATTTGCCAGTACCCCTTACACAAGTCAATGGTAGTGAGATACTGGCCCCTTGCCATCTTATCTAACAGCTCGTCTATCCGGGGCATCGGGTAGGCATCAGACACCGTTTTGTCATTTAGCCTCCGGTAGTCGACACAGAACCTGGTGGTGCCATCCTTTTTAGGTACCAGGACTACCGGCGATGCCCAGGGGCTATCGGAGGGTTCGATAACCCCTAGCTGTAACATTTCATCTAGCTCGGCTTTCATATGGGTACGGACTGATTCCGGAACCCTATATGGAGCCTGCCTCATAGGTAGCTGTTCCAGGGTGTCTACTCGGTGGGTGGCTAGCGGAGTGTAACCAGGTAAATTGGAGAAGGTAGCTCCTTTGGCTTCAATCAGCGCTTGTACCTGGGCACGCTCCTGGGGGCTGAGCCGCTCCCCCAGCTGAACTCCCTGGGAGGGCTCTATCGGTGCCTCGGGTTCTAGTAGGTCAGGTAAGGGTAAGTTCTCCTGATCCTCTAAGGAGGAGGCACATATTGCCGTCACATCCTCGATCCTCTCATGGTAGGGTTTGAGCATGTTCACGTGGAGCATGCGTCTCTTCCCTACCCCTGAGCAGGGGCCGATCACATAGGTAGTGTCGCATCGCTGCTCCACTACCTGGTATGGGCCTTGCCAGATGGCCTGCAGCTTGTCTGTGCGGACGGGTTTTAAAATTAAAACCTTCTGTCCCACCTGAAAGCTGCGGTCTCGGGCTCCTCTATCGTACCAGCGTCGCTGTCGTTGCTGGGCCGCCTGGAGGTTGGTGTGTACAGCCTGAGTGAGCGCCTCCAGACGGTCCCTGAACTCCAGTACGTAGGATATGATAGGGGTTTCGTTGGTAGTACTCTCTCCCTCCCAATGTTCCCTAATCAAGTTCAAGGGTCCCCGCACCCTTCTCCCAAATAGTAACTCAAACGGGGAGAATCCTGTCGACTCCTGGGGAACCTCTCTATAAGCAAAGAGTAGGTGAGGCAGAAACCTCTCCCAGTCTTTGTGGGTCTCCCCGAACGTCCGAAGCATCTGCTTCAGCGTCCCGTTGAACCTCTCACATAGCCCATTGGACTGGGGGTGGTAGGCGGAATTAACTATTGGCTTAATGCCACATACATTCCACATATGTTGGGTAACTTTGGCCGTAAATTGGGTACCTCGGTCCGAGATTATCTCTTGGGGAAACCCTACCCGGGAAAACACTTTCATTAACGCTTCCGCTACGGTCTCCGAATGGATATTAGTGAGGGCCACAGCTTCGGGGTACCTGGTGGCGTAATCCACTACAGTTAAAATGTATCTTTTGCCAGAGGGACTGGGTTTTGGCAGGGGCCCTACGATATCCACCGCTACTCTGCTGAAGGGTTCTGCGATAATGGGTAGGGGACATAGCTTGGCCTTGTGGCGATCCCCTCGTTTACCTACTCGCTGGCAGACGTCGCAAGAGGTGCAATACTGGCGCACATCCTGAGAGATCCCGGGCCAGAAGAAGGCATGCGTTAAGCGGTATCGGGTACGGGTTATCCCTAGGTGTCCTGACAAGGGGATATCATGAGCAATTCTAAGCAGCTCCTGCCTATACTTTTGCGGTACAACTAGCTGTTTGTTAGTCAGGGTGACAGACCCCCCCACATCTTTTGTCGTGACACGGTATAACAACTCTTTCTCCCAGATGTACCGCTCCCCCTCTAGCCCTGCTTGGTCTGTTTGTGCCCGGTCCCTATATACTTGGAGGGTGGGATCGGTCTGGACTTCGGTCGCAAAGGTAGTCGGGGTATCCCAGGGCATGGGGGTCGGTTGGGGGACATGGTCTCTTACCTGAGCCTCAGAGTGTATCGGTGTAGCCGTGGTGCGAGCCTGTTGCCGGGTGGTTACGGGGTGTGCCTCCTGGTAGGGAGCCTGGGGAATAAAAGCGGAAGTCATTTGGCCTAAGTCATTCCCCAGCACAACATCTGCAGGTAAATTCTGCATAAGCCCCACTTCCACAGTCCCCTCTCCCACACCCCAATCCAAGTGTACTTTGGCAGTAGGTAGCCGGTATACTGCTCCCCCGGCCACCCGTACTGCCACTGAACCGCCAGTGTGGGTTGCGCCTGGTACCAAATGTGGTGCAACCAAAGTTAAAGTGGCTCCCGAATCCCGGAGCCCTTGTACCTCCTTCCCCTCTAGGGTTACTAGCTGCCGATGATGTTGTCGGTTGTCGGTGGCTCGGACCGACATTACTTCGTGGAGCACCCCTAGAGGCTCCTCAATTTGAGCGCTCAGCAATTCTTGGGTGGCGGGTGCTACCTGGTAATGGTGCGCAGCAGCCCTTGGTGCCAAATTTTGTCGCACCTGATTCCAAGCTTGCCGGCTCCGGTTTTGGGTGCACTCCCGAGAAATGTGTCCCCACTGCTTGCAGGTGTGACACTGAATGTTAGCCCGGCCGTTGTATCGGGAGGGGGGTGGTGGAGTATTCAGTGCTGGCCTGTGCAGGGGTACAGTGGGGCCGGTAGGAGTAAAATTATTGGGTGGCCCTGTAATCCGAGGGAGAGTCTTATTCTGTGATCCGTGATGCCTCCTGGCATCAAAATGCTGATCCGCCAACCTAGCGGCTTCGGGTAGGGTGAGTGGTTTACGGTCTCTCACCCATTCTTGTGCTTCTGGGGACAAACCATTAAAAAAACTGTTCCAGTAGCATAAGCTGTCGCAACTCCTCCATATTAGTAGCGTTGCTGGCCTGTATCCAGCCTAGTGATGCTTGATCCAGCTTGTGCGCCCACTCTGCGTGAGAATCTTTCTCAGGTTTGTGCAAGCCCCTGAACTTGCGCCGGTATGCCTCTGGGGTAATAGCATACCTCTCAAAGATCGCCCTCTTTACTTTAGGGTAATCTTTGCTGTCCTCTCGAGGTACAGCACGGTAGGCTTCAGCTGCCCTACCCGATAATTTGCCTGCCAGCAGCGGCACCCATACTGCGGGTTCCAAATCGTGCAAATCGCACAGCCGCTCAAAATCCTGTAAGTACCCATCGTCCTTTTCTTTACAAAACGCTTTAAATGCATGATGTGGGACTTTGGGCTTTACCTGTCCATAGGTGGAGGCCGTAATAGATTCTGCCCTAGGCGGTGTCTCAGGGGTGCAGGTCGCCATCAGATAATCCTGTACATCCGATACCATCACGGTCAATATTTCCAACGGTACTGGTTGCGGCAGAAACGCCAACCTGGTTCGTAGCTCTTTCTGGAATGGGGTCTCTTCCATGGCTGGTGGAGGTGTAGCGCTGCGGGCTCTGTCTCCCTCCATCAGTTCAGCGATCAGCACGGCCTTAGATTTGTTGCTGGCTATCTTGCCCCTGGCTTCCAGTAGCTCTTTTAAAGTCTGTCGTTTCAGTATGGTATATTCAATCTCCATACGAATTGCCCTTGCTTTCCTTGTTCGGTAGTTCCAGTTTACACGAACGCTGCTTTTCGGCTGTAAGGTTCGGATCCCGTCGCTTGCCACCAATTGTAACGGAATGCAGTATAATAATACACGATATCCGTTGGTATCCTCAGGAAATCCACAGTCAGAGTAGAAAGCAAGGCAATATCCCCAATCCTCCCAATAACCGGACGAAACACAGTTTGGGAGTCAACTAACTCGGTTTATTCACAAGCAGCATATTTAACCCCTTAATGACACATGACATGTGTGACACGTCATGATTCCCTTTTATTCCAAAAGTTTGGTCCTTAAGGGGTTAAGCAGTTCCCCATGCAAGGGGTTTCCACACAGATAATCCAGGGGATTTCTCCCAACATGCATTGTGACTTTCCCAACAGGCATTGCTGCACGAGAAGGATACTCCCACTAAAATGGACGATTAAGTGGATTATCCCCTCGTGCAGCAAAACCGACAATTGACTTTAAAATACATAATTCACACAATATTCGGTACTTTGGAATAACCGAATGTTCGGTAGATAGCTGGGGTCGGAGTGCACACTTTGTGAGAATACCGCTCTGATCCCAGCTGAATTGACCGAACGCCGCACATAATACATTTAAACATGGAAGTTGGTCTAAAAGTACCGGATAAGTACGGGACACATAATGTACCGAACGCGGAACTCCCGAACGCTCTGGAAGTCCAGCGGTGTTCGGATCATTGAGTAGCCGTGTAGCGGAGAGCTGATTTCTCGCAGCTATTCTCCACTTTAGATCCAAGGAAGGCTCAGGAACAAGTCATTAGTAAATCCACAGCAGAGTTTCCAGCAGGTAAAAAGTTACAGAAATATCCCCACAGCACTCCCAATAACTGGACGACACACAGTTTCAGGAGTAGAACTGACAATCGTTTATTCCAAGGTTTCTTATAAAGCCTGCTCCCATGCAAGGGAGGGAACTACAGTAATTATGACAGTAACCAATGCAGTGCTTGTTACCTCCCACACATCTCCTCCCCTCAGAGAGCGTCATAATCCCCTTAACTTGTACAGTGCTTTACCCCAAACTTGGATGTACCCCTAAACCATCACATATCCTTAATATTAGGGTACCGCTAGGTAGCCCTGATCTGGGTGAATATAATATCCAAAATTCACCCAGATCGGACCAGTGGTTCGGCAGTTACAGGAAGGTGAAGTTTGACCGACCGCACACGAGTTGGTATCCGAAAAGGGTTCCATGAGAATGGGCCCTGCGGTCGGTCTCCGTTCGGCAGTTAAAACAGACATTTATAACTGCCATCCATACTTTAATTCCCCTAGATAGTGATTCCCTCATTCGGTACTTTGTAACTACCGAATGGGGATTCGTTAACTCTCTCCGTTCGGCAGTTACGGAGCTCTGGAGGTCTCAGCGGTGTTTGGTTGTTTGAGTGTCCGATTTGAGTTCCAGACACTCGACGACAAAACACCGCTGAGATTTTCATGCGTAAGATGGCCGCCGCCACGTGTACGCATGCCGAATGGCGGCCACCCAGACACACTGTTAATGAGCCGGTTAACTTGCGGCTTGGAGAGAATGTGAACCTTAATTGCTGGCACACTTCTCTCCGGGGTGGTCTCTCCGTTCGGTAGTTTCCAGAAGTATATAGTACGGATGGAAACTACCGAATGACATACAATTCACATATTACATAGGCGAATAGCAATTTCAACATAGGTAAAAATATAACAATTACAGTCACACAGGCATTTTGCAGGACAGGCTTACTGCGTTCCGCTACACTGCTCCCCCTTGCCCACAAGCCGGCATACACAGTCTGATCCCACACGGATCGGCTTGGGGATGACCGGGGTGCTCACGGATTATTTCTCCAGATCAGTTTGTCGTGACAACCCGTCGGCGTTCCCATTTTGCTTACCCGGGCGGTATTGAATGTTAAAGTCAAAGGGCTGCAGCGCCAAACTCCAGCGCAGCAGCCTGGCATTGTCCCCAGCCACCCGGTTCAGCCAGACCAACGGGTTGTGATCCGTGAGCAAAGAAAAAGCCTGTCCATACAAATAGGGTTGTAATTTCTTCAAGGCCCACACCACAGCCAGGCATTCCTTCTCGATGGCGGCGTAGCTTACTTCCCGAGGTAAAAGTTTGCGACTGATGTAAGCCACGGGGTGTTCTCCGCCATCGGCCCCGACTTGGCTCAGTACTGCCCCCAATCCAAACATAGAAGCGTCTGTGTGAACAAGAAAACGTTTAGTTGGATTGGGAGCGGCCAAGACAGGGGCATTAACCAGTGCATCTTTCAAGTGTTGGAATGCCTGCTCACACTCCGGGGTCCAGGTTACTTGGCGGGGAAGGTTTTTACGTGTCAGGTCAGTGAGGGGTTTGGCCAGGGCACTATAATTGGGCACAAACTTCCGGTAATACCCTGCTGTCCCTAGGAAGGCTAATACCTGGGTTTTAGTTTTCGGGGTAGGCCACTGTGCTACTGCCTCTACTTTGGCTGGTTCCGGTTTTTGTTTACCACAGCCCACTCTGTGGCCCAGGTACTGTACCTCCGCCATCCCAATGCTACATTTCGCGGGTTTTAAGGTCAAGCCAGCTTCCCTGATCCTGTCTAGAACCGCTCCTATATGGGCCAAGTGTTCCTGCCAAGTATCGCTAAATATGGCAATATCATCGAGATACGCGCAGGTATAGTCTTGGAACCCATCTAGGAGGCGGTCCACCATCCGTTGGAAGGTAGCCGGCGCGTTTTTCATCCCAAACGGCATGACCTTAAATTGGTACAAGCCGAATGGGGTGACAAAGGCGGACTTAGGGATGGCGTCCGGGGCCAAGGGAATCTGCCAATACCCTTTACACAAATCAATAGTGGTAAGGTATTGACCCCTGGCCATCCGGTCTAGTAACTCATCTATCCTAGGCATCGGGTATGCGTCGGATACGGTTTTCTCATTCAATCTCCTGTAGTCCACGCAAAAACGGGTCGTGCCGTCCCGCTTTGGTACGAGGACTACTGGAGAGGCCCAGGGGCTATCGGAGGGCTCAATGACTCCTAACTGAATCATCTCTTCAATTTCCTTGCGCATATTCTCCCGTACCGCTTCAGGGATGCGGTACGGAGTCTGGCGCATGGGAAGTTGGCCAGGGGTTTCTACTCGGTGGGTAGCCAGAGGGGTGTATCCAGGTACATTAGAAAAGGTCTCCTGCTTTTCTTGCAGTAGTTGTTGTACCTCGATACGCTCCTGTGGGCTTAACCGATCCCCCAGTACAACTGCTCCTAAATCCCCAGCCATCTGTCCGTCCTCTAACAGATCGGGGAGGGGTAGGCTGTCGCCTTCTTCAGAGGTGGGGGCGCAGATAGCTGTCACCTCCTCTGATCGCTCTTGGTAAGGCTTCAGCATGTTCACATGGATCATGCGTCGCCCCCCATTCCCTGCGCAGTGGCCAATTATATACGTGGTGTCACACCGTTGCTCTACCACCTTATAAGGGCCTTGCCAGGCGGCCTGTAGCTTATCGTGTCGGACAGGTTTTAAAATTAAAACTTTCTGTCCGACCTGAAAGCTACGGTCCCTGGCGCCTCTATCGTACCAGGTGCGCTGACGCGTCTGAGCGGCCTGTAGGTTTTCCTTTACCGTCTTTGTGAGAGCTTCCAGGCGATCTCGGAGGGCCAACACATATGGTACAATAGGGGTGCCGTCAGCGCTACGGTCTCCCTCCCAGTGTTCTCTAATCAAGTCCAGGGGTCCCCTTACTCTCCTCCCGAATAGCAGTTCAAAGGGAGAAAATCCCGTAGATTCTTGCGGCACCTCCCTGTAAGCAAACAGTAAGTGCGGCAGGAATTTTTCCCAGTCTCGGTGGGTCTCTGCGAAGGTTCGGAGCATCTGTTTTAAGGTGCCATTGAACCGTTCGCAGAGCCCATTAGTCTGGGGGTGGTACGGGGCACTAATGATGGGCTTAATCTTACAGAACTTCCAGAGCTGTTGGGTGACCTCTGCCGTGAACTGAGTGCCCTGATCCGAGATGATCTCCCTGGGTAACCCCATCCGGGAGAAAATCTGCATCAGCGCCTCAGCCACCGTCTCTGCATGGATATTAGTTAAGGCTACCGCCTCGGGGTAGCGAGTGGCGTAGTCCACTACGGTCAAAATGTACCGTTTGCCTGATGGGCTAGGCTTCCGGAAGGGGCCTACAATGTCTACTGCAACCCTATGAAAGGGTTCCTCAATTATGGGTAGGGGGTGCAGCTTTGCCTTACGCTTATCCCCCCTCTTTCCTACCCTCTGGCACGTATCGCAGGTGTTACAATACCTGCGCACCTCCTGGCTAATCCCTGGCCAGAAGAAACTTTGGGTCAGCCGATATCTGGTACGGCTGACCCCCAAATGTCCGGATAGCGGAATATCGTGCGCTATCCGGAGTAATTCGGTTCGGTACCTCTGCGGTACCACGAGCTGTCTTGCAGTTATGGGTTCTGACCCAGCTATCTCTTTACTTGTTTCCCGGTATAATAACTGCCTGTCCCATACAAATCTTTCCCCCTCCGCCCCAGGTTGGATAGAGGTGACCTTGTCTCGATATACTTGTAAGGTAGGGTCAGTGATCACCTCGGCTACAAACTCGTCAGGAGGGGCCCACGGCATACAGTCTAGGGAAGGGGAGGAATCTCTTACCTGGACCTCCGGCAGTGCGTTGTTGTTGTGCTGGGTGCGGGCCTGTTGCCTGGTGACTACTGGGTGTGCTTCCTCAGTAGTTTGTGGTTCAAAGGCGGAGGTGAGTTTGCCCAGATCATTCCCTAGGACCACCTCAGCAGGTAATTGCGGCATTAGTCCCACTTCCACATTCCCAAACCCCGCACCCCAATGCAAATGTACCCGGGCTGTGTCTAGCCGATACACGGCTCCCCCTGCAACCCTGACAGCCACAGTCTTATTCAGTTTGGCTTTGTCCGAAACCAAATGACTTTGCACCAGGGTGATGGTGGCTCCCGAGTCTCTGAGCCCCTGCATAGGCTTCCCTTCGAGATATACGGTCTGCCTATGGTGCTGTCGATTATCCGCCTGTGCTTGTAAGGGATTGGCCTCATGCAGCACTTCCCATTGTTCCACAGTCGTAACTGGAACGGCAGAGCTGTAGGGAAGTGGTACCTCATCTTGGTAGTGATGCGCGGCTGCTCTCGGTGGTGGTGGTGGAGGCCCTGGTCGGATCCAGGTGTTGCGGTCTCTAGACTGTGGACACTCTCGTTGGAAATGTCCCCACTTCTGGCATCGGTGGCATTGCACAGAAGCAGGTGTGCGGTATCTCTGCTGTGCTGCTGCTGGTGCTGGTGGAGGGAGTTGTCTTGGTGGGGGTTGAGGGTTAGGAGAGAAGGAATTCCCCCCTAGTGGCCGCATGGCAGGTTTGGTACTCACTGCCTTGGTCTGTCTGCGAGCGTCCATAAAATCATCTGCCTTTTTGGCAGCCTCGGTGAGGGTGGTGGGGTTGCGATCCCTCACCCATTCCTGTAGTTCTGAGGATATCCCCTCATAAAACTGCTCCAACAGCAGCATTTGTAACAAGTCCTCCATGGACCGCGCTTTACTGGACTGCATCCACCCAAGAGCTGCCCTTTCTAGTCGGCAAGCCCACTCTGCGTGCGAATCTTTGTCCGCCTTTTTCAATTCCCTGAAGCGCCTCCGGTATGCCTCTGCTGTTATTGCATACCGGGCCAGGATAATTTCTTTTACCCGGTTATAGTTCCTAATTTCAATATCAGGCACAGTGCGGTAAGCTTCAGCTGCCCTTCCTGACAGCCGTCCTGCTAATATGGGTACCCACTCTTCCCTTGGTATGTTATGCAGCGTACACAGTCTCTCAAAGTCTTGGAGGAAGGCATCTATATCCTCCTCTGCTTCCACATACGTTTTAAAAGCTTGATAGGGAATTTTGGGCTTACCCTCTTGTGTCACAGCTCCTGCTGCACTTCTTTCCGGTGTTTGTGGTCTCCTATTTCTCATCACAAACTCCTGCACCTCTGTCATTGTTTTAGAGATGATCTCTGTTGGTGGGTTTTCCCCATAAAAGGCCAGTCTGAATTGTAAGTGCCTTTGGAACTCCTCCTGTTCTGTTTCAGGTCTTTGTTCCGTGGCCTGGACCTCTTCTGCTCTGTACTCTGCCATTACTTCGGTGATAAGCGTTGCTTTGGATTTGCTGCTGGCAGAAACACCTTTCGCTTCCAGAAGGTCTTTCAATGTGGTTCTCTTTAGCGTAGAAAGGTCAATCTCCATTAATCCTTGTTCCTCTGTGAGTCTGGATCCCAGCGCTGCCAACCAATGTAGCGGAGAGCTGATTTCTCGCAGCTATTCTCCACTTTAGATCCAAGGAAGGCTCAGGAACAAGTCATTAGTAAATCCACAGCAGAGTTTCCAGCAGGTAAAAAGTTACAGAAATATCCCCACAGCACTCCCAATAACTGGACGACACACAGTTTCAGGAGTAGAACTGACAATCGTTTATTCCAAGGTTTCTTATAAAGCCTGCTCCCATGCAAGGGAGGGAACTACAGTAATTATGACAGTAACCAATGCAGTGCTTGTTACCTCCCACACATCTCCTCCCCTCAGAGAGCGTCATAATCCCCTTAACTTGTACAGTGCTTTACCCCAAACTTGGATGTACCCCTAAACCATCACATATCCTTAATATTAGGGTACCGCTAGGTAGCCCTGATCTGGGTGAATATAATATCCAAAATTCACCCAGATCGGACCAGTGGTTCGGCAGTTACAGGAAGGTGAAGTTTGACCGACCGCACACGAGTTGGTATCCGAAAAGGGTTCCATGAGAATGGGCCCTGCGGTCGGTCTCCGTTCGGCAGTTAAAACAGACATTTATAACTGCCATCCATACTTTAATTCCCCTAGATAGTGATTCCCTCATTCGGTACTTTGTAACTACCGAATGGGGATTCGTTAACTCTCTCCGTTCGGCAGTTACGGAGCTCTGGAGGTCTCAGCGGTGTTTGGTTGTTTGAGTGTCCGATTTGAGTTCCAGACACTCGACGACAAAACACCGCTGAGATTTTCATGCGTAAGATGGCCGCCGCCACGTGTACGCATGCCGAATGGCGGCCACCCAGACACACTGTTAATGAGCCGGTTAACTTGCGGCTTGGAGAGAATGTGAACCTTAATTGCTGGCACACTTCTCTCCGGGGTGGTCTCTCCGTTCGGTAGTTTCCAGAAGTATATAGTACGGATGGAAACTACCGAATGACATACAATTCACATATTACATAGGCGAATAGCAATTTCAACATAGGTAAAAATATAACAATTACAGTCACACAGGCATTTTGCAGGACAGGCTTACTGCGTTCCGCTACAAGCCGTTTTCAGTTCCAGGCTCTCGACGACCGAACACCGCTGCAGAGACAAAGGATCCAAGATGGCCGACCGCCGCATGGTCGGTAGTCGAACGACGGCCACCTAGGAGAGCCCTTAATTACCGATTGCAACAATGTTGCAATCGGTTAATTGGTACCACACGACTTGTGAATGTGTGGTCGACCTGGGGAGCCCGTATTCGTACGGCGAACGGCCAGGATAGCCGTGTTTCGTCGTACGAATGCTTGTATGCTGGCAGCGTACGGCTGTCAGCATGCGAACGGCCATAGCACAACACATATACATTTAACGGAACACATTATACATTCAGCCTACGGACAACCTATACTGCATATAGCTCAGAAGTGGCTAGGTTTGCCACATGCTGTATTACTATCAACTGAGAGAGAGTGCTGTATTACTATCAACTGAGAGAGAGTGCTGTATTACTATCAACTGAGAGAGAGTGCTGTATTACTATCAACTGAGAGAGAGTGCTGTATTACTATCAATTGAGAGAGAGTGCGGTATTACTATCAATTGAGAGAGTTCGGTATTACTATCAACTGAGAGATGGTGCTGTATTACTATCAACTGAGAGAGAGTGCGGTATTACTATCAACTGAGAGGGAGTGCTGTATTACTATCAACTGAGAGAGAGTGCGGTATTACTATCAACTGAGAGAGAGTGCTGTATTACTATCAACTGAGAGAGAGTGCTGTATTACTATCAACTGAGAGAGAGTGCTGTATTACTATCAACTGAGAGAGAGTGCTGTATTATTATCAACTGAGAGAGAGTGCTGTATTACAATAAACTGAGAGAGAGTGCTGTATTACTATCAACTGAGAGAGAGTGCTGTATTACTATCAACTGAGAGAGAGTGCTGTAATACTATCAACTGAGAGAGAGTGCTGTGTTACTATCAACTGAGAGAGAGTGCTGTATTACTATCAACTGAGAGAGAGTGCAGTATTACTATCAACTGAGAGAGAGTGCTGTAATACTATCAACTGAGAGAGAGTGCTGTATTACTATCAACTGAGAGAGAGTGCTGTATTACTATCAACTGAGAGAGAGTGCGGTATTACTATCAACTGAGAGAGAGTGCTGAATTACTATCAACTGAGAGAGAGTGCTGTATTTCTATCAACTGAGAGAGAGTGCGGTATTACTATCAACTGAGAGAGAGTGCTGTATTTCTATCAACTGAGAGAGAGTGCTGTATTTCTATCAACTGAGAGAGAGTGCTGTATTTCTATCAACTGAGAGAGAGTGCGGTATTACTATCAACTGAGAGAGGGTGCTGTATTACTATCAACTGAGAGAGAGTGCGGTATTACTATCAACTGAGAGAGAGTGCGGTATTACTATCAACTGAGAGAGAGTGCGGTATTACTATCAACTGAGAGAGAGTGCTGTATTACTATCAACTGAGAGAGAGTGCTGTATTACTATCAACTGAGAGAGAGTGCTGTATTACTATCAACTGAGATAGAGTGCTGTATTACTATCAACTGAGAGAGAGTGCTGTATTACTATCAACTGAGAGAGAGTTCTGTATTACTATCAACTGAGATAGAGTGCTGTATTACTATCAACTGAGAGAGAGTGCGGTATTACTATCAACTGAGAGAGAGTGCTGTATTACTATCAACTGAGAGAGAGTGCGGTATTACTATCAACTGAGAGAGAGTGCTGTATTACTATCAACTGAGAGAGAGTGCGGTATTACTATAAACTGAGAGAGAGTGCTGTATTACTATCAACTGAGAGAGAGTGCGGTATTACTATCAACTGAGAGAGAGTGCTGTATTACTATCAACTGAGAGAGAGTGCGGCATTACTATCAACTGAGAGAGAGTGCGGCATTACTATCAACTGAGAGAGAGTGCTGTATTACTATCAACTGAGAGAGAGTGCGGTATTACTATCAACTGAGAGAGAGTGCTGTATTACTATCAACTGAGAGAGAGTGCTGTATTATTATCAACTGAGAGAGAGTGCTGTATTACTATCAACTGAGAGAGAGTGCTGTATTACTATCAACTGAGAGAGAGTGCTGTATTACTATCAACAGAGAGAGAGTGCGGTAATACTATCAAGTGAGAGAGAGTGCTGTATTACTATCAACTGAGAGAGAGAGCTGTATTACTATAAACTGAGAGAGAGTGCTGTATTACTATCAACAGAGAGAGAGTGCGGTAATACTATCAAGTGAGAGAGAGTGCTGTATTACTATCAACTGAGAGAGAGTGCTGTATTACTATCAACTGAGAGAGAGTGCTGTATTACTATCAACTGAGAGAGAGTGCTGTATTACTATCAATTGAGAGAGAGTGCGGTATTACTATCAATTGAGAGAGAGTGCGGTATTACTATCAACTGAGAGAGATTGCTGTATTACTATCAACTGAGAGAGAGTGCTGTATTACTATCAACAGAGAGAGAGAGTGCGGTAATACTATCAAGTGAGAGAGAGTGCTGTATTACTATCAACTGAGAGAGATTGCTGTATTACTATCAACTGAGAGAGAGTGCTGTATTTCTATCAACTGAGAGAGAGTGCTGTATTTCTATCAACTGAGAGAGAGTGCTGTATTTCTATCAACTGAGAGAGAGTGCGGTATTACTATCAACTGAGAGAGGGTGCTGTATTACTATCAACTGAGAGAGAGTGCGGTATTACTATCAACTGAGAGAGAGAGAGCTGTATTACTATCAACTGAGAGAGAGTGCTGTATTACTATCAACTGAGAGAGAGTGTGGTATTACTATTGTTACGACACTCACCGCCTGGGGAATGAAGCCGCCGTTTAGTCAATAATCCCCTTTCTCCAGAAATGCAATTCCAGTATAATCGATCATAAAACTCCCGAACGGAGCATACGAATGCGGTAACTCCCGATCAGCAATCCATCCGAAATCCTTCCACAGCTAGAAATAAACGAAAACGCTGTCCCAATAGTCAATCCCTCCACAAACGAGACAAAGCTCCGTCTTGAAGGTCAAGCAGTAATCTGTTTAATGGGGGCTACCTGCCCAGTATTTATGCAGGTCTCCACCAGGTAGACACTCCCCTAGGGGACCTGGTGGAAGACTGTAAAATATATTAGACAGTAGCCAATCACAGTGGCTATAACACAAGCCCTTCCCATTTTACCCATAATACATCTTTTCCTATCCTGGAGATAATTAGGGAGAAACCTAATTAACTCTGAGGATAGGAACCATCGCCATTTTAAAACCAAACACAAAAAATGCAATAAAATACATAAAATCAGAAGTACCGAATATATAGTGTTCGTGCAACGTATCCCCAGATAGCCTGGATCTGAGGGCATATTCCTACCGAATAGCGCTCAGGTCCGATGTACATAGTCCAATCGCCATGGAGTCAAAGTCTCTCATAAGTCCTTCGGTATACGAATGACTCCATGGGACGGCTATCTGGGTAAGTTCATACGGATGAAAGAAACTCCCGAACGGACCAGTGTTCGTATGCCTCCAAGGGAATAGAAGGGGAGACGTCCGTCTCTAGCGGTGTTCGGTAGATAAAGAGTCCGTTTTTAGATCCATGGGTTTTGCACCGAACACCGCTGATTCGCCTCGTGTCCAAAATGGTCGCCGCCTCGTGTTCGGCATACGAACGACGACCACCCGTACGGATGGAATGGAGAGGTGTTTGCGGTTAACCACAACGTTCTAATTTGTGGTCAAGGTGTTAATGAGCCGCACTCTCCTCTCCTGGGTGGCCGATGTTCGGTAGTTTCAATCGGTACTTTAGAAAACGTACGAACAAAAGCATACGGACAGGAAATCCACGAATCCAATGCAAACAGACGCAAACATTCTTTCTCCACTGCCGCATAACTCACTTCCCGGGGTAACAGCTTTCGACTGAGATATGCGACAGGGTGTTCTCCTCCATCCTCCCCGACCTGGCTTAGCACAGCCCCCAGTCCATACATGGAAGCATCTGTATGGACGAGAAAACGTTTGTTAGGAACTGGGGCAGCCAGGACAGGGGCATTCACGAGAGCCTGCTTAAGTGCTTGAAACGCAGCTTCACAAGCTGGAGACCACAGGACCTGCTTAGGGAGGTTTTTCTTAGTCAGGTCTGTCAGGGGTTTAGCTATAGAGCTGTAGTCGGGGACAAAGCGTCTGTAATACCCTGCTGTCCCTAGGAAGGCCAATACCTGGGTCTTAGTGATAGGTGTGGGCCAGTTCGCTACTGCCTCTATCTTGGCTGGCTCTGGTCTCTGGCTCCCACACCCCACCCTGTGACCCAAGTATTGTACCTCAGCCATGCCTAGATGACACTTCTCTGGCTTCAATGTCAGGCCCGCGGCCCGAATTTTATCCAGTACTACCCCTACGTGCACCAGGTGTTCCTCCCAGGACCCACTGTAGATCGCAATATCATCCAGGTATGCACAAGCAAATTCCTGGAATCCATCAAGGAGCCTGTCCACCATACGTTGGAAGGTAGCTGGGGCATTCTTCATCCCAAATGGCATAACCTTAAATTGGTATAAGCCAAATGGGGTGACGAAGGCCGACTTGGGGATAGCGTCCTTGGCCAGGGGAATCTGCCAGTAGCCCTTACACAGGTCTATGGTGGTCAGATAGCGTCCCCTGGCAATGCGGTCTAACAATTCGTCTACCCGGGGCATCGGGTAGGCGTCAGTGGTGGTCCGCTCGTTGAGCCTCCTGTAGTCCACACAGAACCGGGTGGTCCCATCTTTCTTAGGCACCAGGACTACAGGGGAGGCCCAAGGGCTATCGGAGTGCTCGATGACCCCAAGCTGGGTCATCTCCTCTATCTCCTTCCGCATTCCTTCTCGGACTGCTTCAGGGATACGGTAAGGGGGCTGTCGTAAGGGGTTCTGTCCAGGGGTCTCTACCTTATGTACAGCTAGGGTAGTGTAGCCGGGTTCTTGGGAGAACGTCGCCTGCTTCTCCCACAGAAGCTGTTTCGCCTGTCCTTTCTCTGCGGGGCTTAACCTGTCCCCTAGCTGTACGAGGTCAGTCAGATCCGTCTGGGAACCTCTCGCTAATAAGTCGGGTAAGGGTAAGCTTTCGGTATCGTCTGCAGCGGGGGCACATACTGCAGCTACATCCTCAGGTCGTTCCTGATACTCCTTTAGCATGTTCACATGAAAGGATCGCTGGATCCTGTCATCTGAACAGCTGGCTATAAGGTAGGTAGTATCACACACCTGAGCTAACACTTTATACGGGCCCTGCCAAGATGCCTGCATCTTGTTCGCCTTCACAGGTTTGAGCACTAGCACCTTCTGCCCAACCTGGAAGACTCGCTGCCGGGCACCCCGATCGTACCATTCCCTCTGTCTCCCCTGGGCCACCTGGAGGTTCTCTCTTACCATCAGAGACAGTTTCTCCATGCGGTCCCGGAGTTCCAGAACATATGGCACTATGGGGGTCCCTTCCTGCTCCGTCTCCCCCTCCCAGTGGCCTCTAATGAGATCTAGGGGTCCGCGGACCCTTCTCCCATAAAGCAGCTCAAAGGGGGAGAACCCAGTAGTTTCCTGGGGCACCTCTCTGTAGGCAAACAACAGATGAGGCAGGAATCGCTCCCAGTCTCGGCAAGTGTCAGAAAAGGTCCTCAGCATCTGTTTGAGGGTGCCATTAAATCGCTCGCAGAGACCGTTAGTCTGTGGATGGTATGGGGAACTAAGTATCGGTTTAATGCCGCATACCCTCCACAGCTGCTGGGTGAGCACAGCGGTAAATTGGGTTCCCTGGTCAGGGAGGATCTCTTTAGGGAACCCGACCCTGGTAAAAATCCTAACCAGGGCATCAGCAACTGTCTCTGCCTCTATGTTAGACAGCGCTACTGCCTCTGGATAGCGAGTGGCATAGTCCACCACGGTGAGAATGTATTTCTTACCAGATGGACTAGCCCTGGCCAGTGGACCCACAATATCAACGGCTATGCGGGCAAAGGGCTCCCCAATAATAGGCATTGACATAAGCCTACCTTTTGGGTGGTCCCCCCGCTTCCCTACCCGTTGACAAGTGTCACACGTGCTACAATATATCCGCACAGCCTGGTTAATCCCTGGCCAAAAAAAATTCTGCATAATCCTATGGCCTGTGCGGCGGGACCCTAGATGTCCGGCTAGTGGAACATCATGCCCTATCCGCAGAATCTCCTGCCGGTATTTCGTGGGCACTACCAGCTGTCGATTCGGTGGAGGGGCAACACTTTTCTGGGACGGCTTAGGGATCCGATATAACCTGTCCCCCACCCACTCATACCGCTCCCCCTCTGCTCCTTCTTCTCCAGTGTCTGCTCTGCTCCTATACCTCTGGAGAGATGGATCTGTCTGTGTTTCCCTCCCGAACTCCTCTGGGGAATCCCAACTAGCTAACGTCTGCCCTGGGGTGTCAGTCGGGGAATCGGTTCTTACCTGGGTCTCAGCAGCAGGTGGGCCGGTTCCAGCAGCACGGGTCTGAGCACGGGTAGTCACTGGATTGGCTTCGGCAGGTCCCATAGCAGCATAGGCAGAAATCAGAGGGGCCAAATCATTTCCCAGCAAAACATCGGCAGGCAAGTCCTTCATAACCCCCACATTCACATGTCCAGCTCCCACTCCCCAGTCCAAATGGACCCGGGCAACAGGCAGGCGGAACACGGCGCCTCCTGCCACCCTTACTGCTACAGTATTCCCGGTATGTTGGTGTTCCGAAACCAGGTTCTTTTGGAGCAGGGTCATAGTAGCTCCGGTGTCTCTTAGACCCGTGACCACTTTCCCATTCAACTTAACGGTCTGCCTGTGGTGTTGGCGGTTGTCCTGCTGAGCTGCTTGTACTGGGTCTGCTTCGTGAAGGAAACCCCAAAACTCCTCCTGCTCAAGGCAGTGAGCAGAAGGCTGAGGTGGCTGCTGGGCTCCGCCGGCTGGTTTTCTCCAGGACTGTGCTTGGTTGGCACTGTTTAAGGGGCATTCTGGTCTTTTATGTCCCATCTGCTTGCATCCATAGCACTGGATCTGGTTGGAGTAACCCCGGTTGTTGAATCGGGCTGACTGCCCATGGTTGGTTGCTGGCGGCATAGTGGGGGTACGTTGTGCTGGGGGGTGGTATACATGGGTGGTTGGAGGTGCTGCCGGTTTGTACTCCACTCGGGCAGGGACCTTGGCTGCTGTCTGATCGAGCTTACGTGCATCAGTGTATTCGTCAGCCAGACGAGCAGCTTCATGGAAGGTAGCGGGTTTACGGTCCCTGACCCACTCACGAACTCCTGCAGGTAACTTGTTGTGGCGAAACCAACTTCGCCACTGTGGGCTGGAGAAGCCTGGCTGCTAGCCTCCTGCCCGCTGACTATGGCCCCTGGACATATTGCACTTTAAAGACTATATTTGGGCATGTACTAATTTATATTGCTGCTACTGGCCCTTTAAAATCAGCGATGGACATTTTGGGACTAATGTCCCTTTAAGACTGTGAAGCATATCCTATTGTACTGCCTGTATATTGTATATGTATTTATGTATGCAGTTAACCTGGGTGATATGTATGCAGCATTCAACTGATTGTTCGGTAGAATCACTCCATTCATTATATTGAGTGAAACTACCGAACAACCAGACCACCCAGGACTAAGTGTGCCTCCAATTACCGTTTGCAACAATGTTGCAAACGGGTAATTGGCAATCAGTGCAGTGTGGTCTTTGTCCTCTGGGTGGCCGCCATTCAGGAAACCAACACGTGGCGGCGGCCATCTTTAACTACCGAACAGCGGTGTTTTGCCGTCGAGTGTCTGGAACTGAAATCGGACACTCGACTAGGCAAACACCGCTGAGACCTCCAGACTTCCAGGATTTCGTGGGGAAACTACCGAACGGCCCGCCGTTCGGTAGAAAGAAACGTACGAACTAGGGGATTCATGCGAACTCCCCTTAGTCTCTATAACACCAGTAATTCGTATGTTTCATTCACCTGTTTGTGACCGACCGCAGGGCCAAAATGCATGGAACTGTTTTCGGATACTTTACCCATGCGGTCGGTCAATACGTTAAAGTCCCATAACTCCTGAACCATGTATCCGAATGGGCTGATTCTTGCATATGTTGTCCCCCTGAATAAGGGCTATCAGGGGATACCTGTTTTGGAGGTGTAGCATATGTATTTGGGGTACATCCAGGAATTGGGGAAAAAGGTGTACAGTATAATTGTGTTAAGTGTTAATCTAAGGGGAGGAAATGTGTGGGAGGTACATCCATGTGATTGGTTAATTTCATCTTCCCCCTGGGAGTGTCCTGTATGTACTTGTTGGTAATAAAAGCCAGACTGGGTGTCCCAGTCTTGAGTTCCTGCTTAACCCTCAAAATGAAGTGTCGTCTCGTTCTTGGGGGGGATTGGATTGTAAGCTGACTGCCAAGAGTGTAAGCCGATTGTATGCTTTTCTTGTTCAGCTGTTCCAGTTCGGAGTGTTATTTCGTATCCAGCTCGTGAGTTCTGATGTTCTGCAGTAGCTGTGCCTGTCTATGGAAAAGGGGATTATCGCCTAAACAGATTTTTCCCTTTTATGCTGAAACGGTCCGTTACACTTGTCAAAGCAGTGTTCTAGCAGGAACACTTGCAGCACCTCTTCCCCAGTTACCGCTCGGCACCCTGTCATCCAGTGGGCTGCCGTGCGGTGTACCCGGCATGCCCATTCCACATAGGAATCACCAGCCTGTTTATTAGTGTCCCGGAATCGCCTCCGGTACGCCTCAGGCGTAACAGCGTACCGGGCCAAAAGGGCATCTTTTACTGCCCGGTAACTAGTGAGTTCCTCCTCTGGGATGGCCCGAAAAGCTTCACTGGCCCGGCCGGATAATTTCCCAGAGAGGATAGGAACCCATTCTTCTGCGGGCACCTGGTGTAAAGCACACTGTCGTTCAAAGTCCGCCAGGAACCCGTCTATCTCTCCTTCAGTCTCAATAAAATTTCTAAAAGCAGCAAATGGTACCTTTTTCTTCCCATTATTATTAGGGGGTACCTCTGCTGCTGCAGCTCCTCTCCTCTGGAGCGCCTGTTGTGCTGCCACTGCGGCTTGTACTTGCACCACAATATCCGCTGCAGGGTTGGGGCCAAAGTGTGACAGCCTTATCTGAACTGCCCGGTTAAACGCTATCTCCTCGGGTGTTAAGTCCAGCAGGCCCGGCACATTAGCTATCTCCATTCCCTGTGCCGTATCCATCTCTACCAATATAGCAATAATCTCTCTTTTCTTGAGATTGCTCGCTGATCGTCCTCTGCGCTCCAAAATGTCTTTAAGGGTAGCACGCCTTAACTCCTCATATTGCATTTCCAATCCGGGGTGTGTAGCTGGCCTTCAGGGCGGTGGGATTCATCCCGTCGCTTGCCACCAATTGTTACGACACTCACCGCCTGGGGAATGAAGCCGCCGTTTAGTCAATAATCCCCTTTCTCCAGAAATGCAATTCCAGTATAACCGATCATAAAACTCCAGAACGGAGCATACGAATGCGGTAACTCCCGATCAGCAATCCATCCGAAATCCTTCCACAGCTAGAAATAAACGAAAACGCTGTCCCAATAGTCAATCCCTCCACAAACGAGACAAAGCTCCGTCTTGAAGGTCAAGCAGTAATCTGTTTAATGGGGGCTACCTGCCCAGTATTTATGCAGGTCTCCACCAGGTAGACACTCCCCTAGGGGACCTGGTGGAAGACTGTAAAATATATTAGACAGTAGCCAATCACAGTGGCTATAACACAAGCCCTTCCCATTTTACCCATAATACATCTTTTCCTATCCTGGAGATAATTAGGGAGAAACCTAATTAACTCCGAGGATAGGAACCATCGCCATTTTAAAACCAAACACAAAAAATGCAATAAAATACATAAAATCAGAAGTACCGAATATATAGTGTCCGTGCAACGTATCCCCAGATAGCCTGGATCTGAGGGCATATTCCTACTGAATAGCGCTCAGGTCCGATGTACATAGTCCAATCGCCATGGAGTCAAAGTCTCTCATAAGTCCTTCGGTATACGAATGACTCCATGGGACGGCTATCTGGGTAAGTTCATACGGATGAAAGAAACTCCCGAACGGAACAGTGTTCGTATGCCTCCAAGGGAATAGAAGGGGAGACGGCCGTCTCTAGCGGTGTTCGGTAGATAAAGAGTCCGTTTTTAGATCCATGGGTTTTGCACCGAACACCGCTGATTCGCCTCGTGTCCAAAATGGCCGCCGCCTCGTGTTCGGCATACGAACGACGACCACCCGTACGGATGGAATGGAGAGGTGTTTGCGGTTAACCACAACGTTCTAATTTGTGGTCAAGGTGTTAATGAGCCGCACACTCCTCTCCTGGGTGGCCGATGTTCGGTAGTTTCAATCGGTACTTTAGAAAACGTACGAACAAAAGCATACGGACAGGAAATCCACGAATCCAATGCAAACAGACGAACCAGCAATACAGGTCTATGCAGCAGGGTTCGTCACAACTATCAACTGAGAGAGGGTGCTGTATTACTATCAACTGAGAGAGAGAGAGAGCTGTATTACTATCAACTGAGAGAGAGTGCTGTATTACTATCAACTGAGAGAGAGTGCTGTATTTCTATCAACTGAGAGAGTGCGGTATTACTATCAACTGAGAGAGAGTGCTGTATTACTATCAACTGAGAGAGAGTGCTGTATTTCTATCAACTGAGAGAGAGTGCGGTATTACTATTGTGGCGAAACCAGCTTCGCCACTGTGAACTGGAGAGGCCTGGCTGCTAGCCTCCTGCCCTGCGACTACGGCCCCTGGACATATTGTACTGGAAAAACTATATTTGGGCATGTAATAATGTATATTACTGCTACTGGGCCTTTAAGGGCCATCCGTGGATCTATGGGGACTTTTGGGATACTGTACCTTTAAGACTGTGGAGCGTAGTACAGTAATCCTGCCTTTAATATTTTAATGTCATGTATGTATTTTTGTATGCAGTTTAACCTGGGATATGTATGCAGCATTCACCTGATTGTTCGGTAGAATCACTCCATTCATTGTATTGAGGAAACTACCGAACAACCAGACCACCCAGGACTAAGTGTGCCTCCAATTACCGTTTGGAACAATGTTGCAAACGGGTAATTGGCAATCAGTGTAATGTATTCTTTGTCCTCTGGGTGGCCGCCATTCGGGAAACAAACACGTGGCGGCGGCCATCTTAAACTACCGAACAGCGGTGTTTTGCCGTCGAGTGTCTGGAACTAAAATCGGACACTTGACTAGGCAAACACCGCTGAGACCTCCATACTCCCAGAAATTCGTATAGACACTACCGAATGACCCGCCGTTCGGTAGAAAGAAACATACGAACTAGGGGATTCATGCGAATTCCCCTTAGTCTCTATAACCCAAGTAATTCGTCTGTTTCATTCACTTGTTTGTGACCGACCGCAGGGCCAAAATGCATGGAACTGTTTTCGGATACTTTACCCATGCGGTCGGTCAAATCTTTGGAACCTCATATCTCCCGAACCATTCATCCGAATGACCTGATTCTTGAATATGTTGTTCCCCTGAATAAGGGCTATCAGGGGATACCTGTTTTGGAGGTGTAGCATATGTATTTGGGGTACATCCAGGAATTGGGGAAAAAGGTGTACGGTATAATTATGTTAAGTGCTAATCTAAGGGGAGGAAATGTGTGGGTGGTACATCCATGTGATTGGTTAAATTCATCCTCCCCCTGGGAGTGTCCTATATGTACTTGGTTGTAATAAAAGCCAGACTGGGTGTCCCAGTCCAGAGTTCTTGCTTAACCCTCAAAGCGATGTGTCGTCTCGGTCTTTGGGGGAATGGGATTGTATGCTGACTGCCAAGAGTGTAAGCCGATGTCTGCTTTTCTTGTTCAGCTGTTCCAGTGTTCGTGTGGTTCCAGTCGGGAGAATGGTGTTTGCAGTAGCTGTCTGTGCATCTGGAAAGGGGATTATCGCCTAAACTGGGTTTTATCCTCTTGTAAGTGAAACGGTCCGTTACAACTATCAACTGAGAGAGAGTGCTGTATTTCTATCAACTGAGAGAGAGTGCTGTATTTCTATCAACTGAGAGAGAGTGCGGTATTACTATCAACTGAGAGAGAGTGCTGTATTACTATCAACTGAGAGAGAGTGCTGTATTACTATCAACTGAGAGAGAGAGAGCTGTATTACTATCAACTGAGAGAGAGTGCTGTATTACTATCAACTGAGAGAGAGTGCTGTATTTCTATCAACTGAGAGAGAGTGCTGTATTTCTATCAACTGAGAGAGAGTGCGGTATTACTATCAACTGAGAGAGAGTGCTGTATTACTATCAACTGAGAGAGAGTGCTGTATTACTATCAACTGAGAGAGAGTGCTGTATTATTATCAACTGAGAGAGAGTGCTGTATTACTATCAACTGAGAGAGAGTGCTGTATTACTATCAACTGAGAGAGAGTGCTGTATTACTATCAACTGAGAGAGAGTGCTGTATTACTATCAACTGAGAGAGAGTGCTGTATTACTATCAACTGAGAGAGAGTGCGGTGTTACTATCAACTGAGAGAGAGTGCGGTATTACTATCAACTGAGAGAGAGTGCTGTATTACTATCAACTGAGAGAGAGTGCTGTATTACTATCAACTGAGAGAGAGTGCTGTATTACTATCAACTGAGAGAGAGTGCTGTATTACTATCAACTGAGAGAGAGTGCTGTATTACTATCAATTGAGAGAGTGCGGTATTACTATCAACTGAGAGAGAGTGCTGTATTACTATCAACTGAGAGAGAGTGCTGTATTACTATCAACTGAGAGAGAGTGCGGTATTACTATCAACTGAGAGAGAGTGCTGTATTACTATCAATTGAGAGAGGGTGCTGTATTACTATCAACTGAGAGAGAGTGCTGTATTACTATCAACTGAGAGAGTGCTGTATTACTATCAACTGAGAGAGTGCTGTATTACTATCAACTGAGAGAGAGTGCTGTATTACTATCAACTGAGAGAGAGTGCGGTATTACTATCAACTGAGAGAGAGTGCTGTATTACTATCAACTGAGAGAGAGTGCTGTATTACTATCAACTGAGAGAGAGAGAGCTGTATTACTATCAACTGAGAGAGAGTGCTGTATTACTATCAACTGAGAGAGAGTGCTGTATTTCTATCAACTGAGAGAGAGTGCTGTATTTCTATCAACTGAGAGAGAGTGCGGTATTACTATCAACTGAGAGAGAGTGCTGTATTACTATCAACTGAGAGAGAGTGCTGTATTACTATCAACTGAGAGAGAGTGCTGTATTATTATCAACTGAGAGAGAGTGCTGTATTACTATCAACTGAGAGAGAGTGCTGTATTACTATCAACTGAGAGAGAGTGCTGTATTACTATCAACTGAGAGAGAGTGCTGTATTACTATCAACTGAGAGAGAGTGCTGTATTACTATCAACTGAGAGAGAGTGCGGTATTACTATCAACTGAGAGAGAGTGCTGTATTACTATCAACTGAGAGAGAGTGCTGTATTACTATCAACTGAGAGAGAGTGCTGTATTACTATCAACTGAGAGAGAGTGCTGTATTACTATCAACTGAGAGAGAGTGCTGTATTACTATCAACTGAGAGAGAGTGCTGTATTACTATCAACTGAGAGAGAGTGCTGTATTACTATCAACTGAGAGAGAGTGCGGTATTACTATCAACTGAGAGAGAGTGCTGTATTACTATCAACTGAGAGAGAGTGCTGTATTACTATCAATTGAGAGAGTGCGGTATTACTATCAACTGAGAGAGAGTGCTGTATTACTATCAACTGAGAGAGAGTGCTGTATTACTATCAAATGAGAGAGAGTGCGGTATTACTATCAACTGAGAGAGAGTGCTGTATTACTATCAACTGAGAGAGGGTGCTGTATTACTATCAACTGAGAGAGAGTGCTGTATTACTATCAACTGAGAGAGTGCTGTATTACTATCAACTGAGAGAGTGCTGTATTACTATCAACTGAGAGAGAGTGCTGTATTACTATCAACTGAGAGAGAGTGCGGTATTACTATCAACTGAGAGAGAGTGCTGTATTACTATCAACTGAGAGAGAGTGCTGTATTACTATCAACTGAGAGAGTGCGGTATTACTATCAACTGAGAGAGAGTGCTGTATTACTATCAACTGAGAGAGAGTGCTGTATTACTATCCACTGAGAGAGAGTGCGGTATTACTATCAACTGAGAGAGAGTGCTGTATTACTATCAACTGAGAGAGAGTGCTGTATTACTATCCACTGAGAGAGAGTGCGGTATTACTATCAACTGAGAGAGAGTGCGGTATTACTATCAACTGAGAGAGAGTGCGGTATTACTATCAACTGAGAGAGAGTGCGGTATTACTATCAACTGAGAGAGAGTGCGGTATTACTATCAACTGAAAGAGAGTGCTGTATTACTATCAACTGAGAGAGAGAGAGATGTATTACTATCAACTGAGAGAGAGTGCTGTATTACTATCAACTGAGAGAGAGTGCGGTATTACTATCAACTGAGAGAGAGTGCTGTATTACTATCAACTGAGAGAGAGAGAGCTGTATTACTATCAACTGAGAGAGAGTGCTGTATTACTATCAACTGAGAGAGAGTGCTGTATTACTATCAACTGAGAGAGAGTGCTGTATTACTATCAACTGAGAGAGAGTGCGGTATTACTATCAACTGAGAGAGAGTGCGGTATTACTATCAACTGAGAGAGAGAGAGCTGTATTACTATCAACTGAGAGAGAGTGCTGTATTACTATCAACTGAGAGAGAGTGCTGTATTACTATCAACTGAGAGAGAGTGCTGTATTACTATCAACTGAGAGAGAGTGCTGTATTACTATCAACTGAGAGAGAGTGCTGTATTACTATCAACTGAGAGAGGGTGCTGTATTACTATCAACTGAGAGAGAGTGCGGTATTACTATCAACTGAGAGAGAGAGAGCTGTATTACTATCAACTGAAAGAGAGTGATGTATTACTATCAACTGAGAGAGAGAGAGCTGTATTACTATCAACTGAGAGAGAGTGCTGTATTACTATCAACTGAGAGAGAGTGCTGTATTACTATCAACTGAGAGAGAGTGCTGTATTACTATCAACTGAGAGAGAGTGCTGTATTACTATCAACTGAGAGAGAGTGCGGTATTACTATCAACTGAGAGAGAGTGCTGTATTACTATCAACTGAAAGAGAGTGCTGTATTACTATCAACTGAGAGAGAGAGAGAGCTGTATTACTATCAACTGAAAGAGAGTGATGTATTACTATCAACTGAGAGAGAGAGAGCTGTATTACTATCAACTGAGAGAGAGTGCTGTATTACTATCAACTGAGAGAGAGTGCTGTATTACTATCAACTGAGAGAGAGAGCTGTATTACTATCAACTGAGAGAGAGTGCTGTATTACTATCAACTGAGAGAGTGCTGTATTACTATCAACTGAAAGAGAGTGCTGTATTACTATCAACTGAGAGAGAGAGAGCTGTATTACTATCAACTGAAAGAGAGTGCTGTATTACTATCAACTGAGAGAGAGAGAGCTGTATTACTATCAACTGAGAGAGAGTGCTGTATTACTATCAACTGAGAGAGTGCTGTATTACTATCAACTGAAAGAGAGTGATGTATTACTATCAACTGAGAGAGAGAGAGCTGTATTACTATCAACTGAGAGAGAGTGCTGTATTACTATCAACTGAGAGAGAGTGCTGTATTACTATCAACTGAGAGAGAGTGCTGTATTACTATCAACTGAGAGAGAGTGCTGTATTACTATCAACTGAGAGAGAGAGCTGTGTAACGGCTACCCAGCTAGAGAGAGGGTTTCTGCCGTTGAGGACGTCCTTTTTCCCTGCAAGCTGCTGTGGAGAAGTAGGCTGATGTAATCCCATCCACGATATCCAGAGCGAGAATCAGGTTCAGCTGCAACAGGAACAGAATAACCTTCCCAAATAATCCCCTTTCAAGAACGAGACGAGGCTACGTTATGAAGGGTCAAGATGAACTGAGGACTGGAACACCCAGCCTGCTTTTTATTAGAAAAGGGTACACACAGGACACTCCCAGGGGGAGGATAAAAACAACCAATTATGCACAGGGTAACACCCCCACGTCTCCTCCCCTCAGATAACCACATAACACAATTATAACATACAATATTTTACCCCAGTTCTGGATGTACCCCAAAAACAGGGGGTACACCTTTAAATCCGGCACCGCTTGAGAGATCTTGGTTAGGGGAACACTCTGTCCAAAAATCAGCCCGATTGGATGAATGGTTCGGGAGTTACAGCGTTTCAAAGTTTTGACCGACCGCACAGACCAACTAGCCGAAAATAGTTCCATGAGTTTTGGCCTTGCGGTCGGTCTCTGTTCGCACGGTAAAAAGGTATGAAAATCTTGCCATCCATCCGAATCGCGGGGTTCGCTGCAATCCCCATAGATGATTGATTGTAACTACCGAATGGTGGAGTGTTCGGTAGTTCCTGTGCGAACTTATGGAGGTCTGGAGGACTCAGCGGTGTTCGCCTGTTTGCGTATCCGTTTTTAGTTCCATGCGGTTACAGGCAAACACCGCTGTTCGTACACAAGATGGCCGCGAACACGTGTAAAGTCCCGAAATGGCGGCCACCTATATTTCACATACGGACTTCGCACGAAATCATGCGAACAGAGGAATGAAACGAACAAAAGACTAAGTTGTAAGGATCTGTTACACTGCTCCCCTTTTGTGGAACACTCCGGCAGACCCGGATTGATCCTTTTCAGGTCAACTTGGGGCTGTCCGGTCCCTTGTTAGGGCAATAGTTCTGTTTGTCTGGACAGACCATCGGCATTCCCATTAAACCTGCCAGGGCGGTATTGAATGGAGAAGTTGTAGGGTTGTAGTGCTAGGCTCCATCTCAACAAGCGTCCATTATCTCCAGCTACTCTGTTTAACCACACCAGGGGGTTATGGTCGGTGATTAGTGTAAATTCCTGTCCGTACAAATATGGGGTGAGTTTCTTTAATGCCCAGACCAGGGCTAAGCATTCCTTTTCCACTGCCGCGTAGCTCACTTCTCTAGGTAACAGTTTTCTACTGAGATACGCGACAGGGTGCTCGCCTCCATCTTCTCCGACCTGGCTTAGAACTGCCCCCAGTCCATACATGGATGCATCTGTATGAACGACAAATCTTTTGTTAGGGACGGGGGCAGACAGGACAGGTGCATGAATTAGAGCATTCTTTAGGGCCTGAAAGGCTGTTTCACAGGCGGGAGACCACAGGACTATCCTAGGCAAGTTCTTTTTGGTTAGGTCTGTTAAGGGTTTTGCGATGGTACTATAGTCAGGGACAAACCTCCTATAATATCCTGCGGTCCCCAAAAATGCTAATACTTGAGTTTTGGTGTGGGGTGTGGGCCAGTTAGCTACAGCTTCCACTTTAGCGGGTTCTGGGCGCTGCTTCCCACATCCCACTCGGTGTCCCAGGTACTGGACTTCTGCCATGCCGAAGTTACACTTTTCTGGTTTCAGAGTCAAGCCTGCGGCCCGAATCTGATCCAGTACGGCCTCTACATGCCTTAAGTGCTCTCCCCAGGTTTCGCTATAAATCGCAATGTCATCCAGGTACGCGCAAGCGAAATCCTGGAAGCCATCAAGGAGGCGGTCCACTAAGCGCTGAAATGTAGCCGGGGCGTTTTTCATCCCAAATGGCATGACCTTAAATTGGTACAAGCCAAATGGGGTGACAAAGGCCGACTTAGGGATAGCCTCCTTGGCCAGGGGAATCTGCCAATACCCTTTACACAAATCGATGGTGGTCAGATAACGTCCCCTGGCAATACGATCTAATAGCTCGTCTATTCGGGGCATGGGATATGCGTCTGTCAGGGTTTTGTCATTGAGACGTCGATAATCGACACAGAACCGGGTAGTCCCATCCTTTTTGGGGACTAGGACCACTGGTGAGGCCCACGGGCTGTCAGATGGCTCTATCACTCCTAGTCTTAGCATCTCCTGGATTTCCTTCCTCATCTCATCTTTTACTGCCTCAGGGATCCTATAGGGAGTTTGTCGGAGAGGAGTTTGTCCTGGGGTCTCTACATAGTGAGTTGCTAAGGGGGTGTATCCGGGCTCTTGGGAAAACGTCAACCTCTTTTCAGTCAGCAGTTGTCGGATCTGTCCCTTTTCAGCGGGGGTTAACCGCTCCCCTAGCTGTATGGTATTGAGCAGGGTCTTAGGTTCCGAGTTAGCTAATAGGTCGGGTATGGGTAAGCTGTCAGGGTCTTCAGTGGCTGGTATACATATGGCTGCTATATCCTCGGGCCTTTCTTGATATTCTTTTAATAAGTTTACGTGAAAGGACTTCTGAATCCTTTCATCTTTGCTGCTGGCAATTACATAGGTGGTGTCACATACCTGTGCTACCACTTTGTAAGGGCCCTGCCAGGAGGTCTGGAGCTTATTCCCTTTGACAGGTCTAAGCACCAGCACCTTCTGGCCTACTTGGAACGTTCGCTGGCGGGCGCCCTGATCGTACCAACGTTTCTGCCGTCCCTGGGCCGCATGGAGATGGTCCCGTGCCATCCGGGCTAACTGTTCCATACGGTCCCGCATTTCTAGCACATATGGTACGATGGGGACACCCTCATGTTCTGTCTCTCCCTCCCAGTGCTCTCGGATGAGGTCGAGAGGGCCTCGTACTCTCCGGCCATAGAGCAGTTCAAAGGGAGAGAACCCTGTGGATTCCTGTGGCACCTCCCGATAAGCGAACAGGAGGTGCGGCAAGAATCGTTCCCAGTCTTTGTATTCCGCTGTAAAGGTCCGTAGCAATTGCTTTAGGGTACCGTTAAAACGTTCACAGAGACCGTTAGTCTGAGGGTGGTACGGGGAACTAAGTAGGGGCTTAATACCACAAACCTTCCATAGCTGCTGGGTTAGGTCTGCGGTAAACTGGGTCCCTCTATCGGACAAGATTTCCTGAGGAAATCCCACTCGGGTGAATATCCCGACTAGAGCACTGGCGACAGTGTCAGCCTGGATATTCGTCAGAGCGACAGCTTCCGGGTAGCGAGTAGCATAATCCACTACGGTAAGGATGTATTTCTTACCAGAGGGACTGGGGTTAGGTAGGGGTCCCACTAGGTCGACTGCCACCCTGCTAAATGGTTCCTCGATCACAGGCATAGGTAACAGTCGAGCTTTAGGGTGATCTCCTCTCTTCCCTACCCGTTGGCATACGTCACAAGTGCTGCAGTAACGTCGTACATCCTTTGAGATCCCCGGCCAAAAGAAGGTCTGGGTGATCCTGAAGGTGGTACGGTTACCCCCTAGATGCCCTGCCAACGGAATGTCGTGGCCGATTCGAAGAAGTTCCAACCGGTACTTTCTGGGTACCACTAGTTGGCGCTTCTGCGAAGGGGGACAGCCTCTCTTTTTGCCTTCCGTCAGTCTGTACAACCTGTCCCCATCCCATAGAAAACGTTCCTGTTTGCCCTCCCTACTGTCTGCTAATTCCCGATACTTTTGGAGGGTGGGGTCCTCTCTAGTTTCCCTCCCAAACTCCTCTGGGGTGTCCCAAGCTATGGGCCTGCTTGTCGTAGTGGGGTTACATGTGGGTGCTTGGCTTACCTGGGTCTCCCGGCCTGTATTAGGGTCATCTGTGACACGGGCCTGTGAGCGGGTGGTTACGGGACAAGCGGCAGCAGGTGTGGGCAAATATGCTGAAGTCAAGGGGCCAATGTCATTTCCCAAGACGACCTCGGCAGGCAAGTTGTCCATAATGCCAACTGTGGTTTTTCCCGATCCGACTCCCCAGTCTAAGTGTACTCGGGCAGTGGGCAAGCGAAAAACAGCGCCCCCTGCAACCCGAACAGCAACAGTGCGGGTAGACACATTCTCTGGCTTTACTAGGTGTTTTTGGATCAACGTGATGGTAGCCCCGGTGTCTCTTAGGCCTTGTGCTATTTGTCCATTCACCCGAACTTCCTGCCGATGATGTTGTCGGTTATCTGGAGAAGCAGCTTGTATGGGATCTGCTTCATACAAAATCCCCAGGCATTCCTCAGGGCCCATTTCAGCTTCCACACAGTGGGCCGCAGAGGGTCGTGATGCAGGGGCCTCTGTGTTGGGAGTTGTGCGTCTCCAATTGTTGCTATTGGACCTTAGGGGACAATATCGAGCAATATGTCCGAGGATGCCGCAGTGATGGCACGTCACTTTCGACAAATCTCGGGGGTAGTTGGTAGGTCCCTGAGGACGGGGTGGTCCTGGTGGGACTGGAGCTCGAAACTCTGGGCGTGAGACAGCGGCTGGGGTACGTGGCTCTATCTTATGAGCTGGTCGTGGAGTACCCTGGCTTACTCTCCTTGTCTCGGCGTATTCATCGGCCAGCCGAGCCGCCTCATTTAAATTAGCGGGGCGCCGGTCTCGTACCCAGTCTTGTAGGTCCGCAGCCAAATTTTGGAAGAAATGTTCCATTAAGAACAATTGCAATATCTCCTCTCCGGTGTTGGCCTTACACCCTTGGACCCAATGTGATGCCACTCTTTGTAGTCGGTTGGCCCATTCCATGTGGGAGTCCACAGCTTTCTTTTTGGACTCCCGGAAGCGGCGACGGTATGCTTCTTGGGTTACCGCATACCTGGTGAGCAGTGCCTCTTTTACTGTTTGGTACTGCGTGATCTCCTCTGTAGTGAGCGCTCGAAAAGCCTCACTAGCTTTTCCTGATAGTTTTCCCGCCAGGATAGTGACCCATTGCCCTGGCGGTATTTGATGTAGCGAGCACTGTCTTTCAAAGTCCGCCAAATACCCATCAATTTCCTCTTCATTTTCCACAAAGGTTTTAAATGCAGTGAAGGGAATTTTCTTTACTGTAGTAGTGGGTAGCGGGGTAGGAACTGTCTGTGTAGTGAGCTGTCTGGCTCTTACCAGTTCCATTTCTTGATCCCTCTTGGTTTGGATCTCTTCCCTCGCTTCCCGGAACAGTTGGGTTATTAGCTCTGTAGACGTGACTGGATACAACGCTAATCTCCGCTGCACAATTGCCGTAATCACATCGTCCTCACTGATGGGTGCCATGGGTTCCGTTACCTCCATGGACCTATCCATCTCGTCCAGCTCCAGCAGGTCAGCTATCAGCTCCCTCCGTGGTCTGTTGCTGGCACTCCTACCACGATTCTCCAATAAATCCTTTAGTGTGGGTCTTTTCAGCTTGGCATACTGAGACTCCATTCAGCACTTGCTCCTTGGATAAAAGGACCATCCCACCGCTGCCACCAATGTAATGGCTACCCAGCTAGAGAGAGGGTTTCTGCCGTTGAGGACGTCCTTTTTCCCTGCAAGCTGCTGTGGAGAAGTAGGCTGATGTAATCCCATCCACGATATCCAGAGCGAGAATCAGGTTCAGCTGCAACAGGAACAGAATAACCTTCCCAAATAATCCCCTTTCAAGAACGAGACGAGGCTACGTTATGAAGGGTCAAGATAAACTGGAGACTGGAACACCCAGCCTGCTTTTTATTAGAAAAGGGTACACACAGGACACTCCCAGGGGGAGGATAAAAACAACCAATTATGCACAGGGTAACACCCCCACGTCTCCTCCCCTCAGATAACCACATAACACAATTATAACATACAATATTTTACCCCAGTTCTGGATGTACCCCAAAAACAGGGGGTACACCTTTAAATCCGGCACCGCTTGAGAGATCTTGGTTAGGGGAACACTCTGTCCAAAAATCAGCCCGATTGGATGAATGGTTCGGGAGTTACAGCGTTTCAAAGTTTTGACCGACCGCACAGACCAACTAGCCGAAAATAGTTCCATGAGTTTTGGCCTTGCGGTCGGTCTCTGTTCGCACGGTAAAAAGGTATGAAAATCTTGCCATCCATCCGAATCGCGGGGTTCGCTGCAATCCCCATAGATGATTGATTGTAACTACCGAATGGTGGAGTGTTCGGTAGTTCCTGTGCGAACTTATGGAGGTCTGGAGGACTCAGCGGTGTTCGCCTGTTTGCGTATCCGTTTTTAGTTCCATGCGGTTACAGGCAAACACCGCTGTTCGTACACAAGATGGCCGCGAACACGTGTAAAGTCCCGAAATGGCGGCCACCTATATTTCACATACGGACTTCGCACGAAATCATGCGAACAGAGGAATGAAACGAACAAAAGACTAAGTTGTAAGGATCTGTTACAAGCTGTATTACTATCAACTGAGAGAGAGTGCTGTATTACTATCAACTGAGAGAGTGCTGTATTACTATCAACTGAGAGAGAGTGCGGTATTACTATCAACTGAGAGAGAGTGCTGTATTACTATCAACTGAGAGAGAGTGCGGTATTACTATCAACTGAGAGAGAGTGCTGTATTACTATCAACTGAGAGAGAGTGCTGTATTACTATCAACTGAGAGAGAGTGCGGTATTACTATCAACTGAGAGAGAGTGCGGCATTACTATCAACTGAGAGAGAGTGCTGTATTACTATCAACTGAGAGAGAGTGCGGCATTACTATCAACTGAGAGAGAGTGCGGCATTACTATCAACTGAGAGAGAGTGCTGTATTACTATCAACTGAGAGAGAGTGCTGTATTACTATCAACTGAGAGAGAGAGCGGTATTACTATCAACTGAGAGAGAGTGCTGTATTACTATCAACTGAGAGAGAGTGCGGCATTACTATCAACTGAGAGAGAGTGCGGCATTACTATCAACTGAGAGAGAGTGCTGTATTACTATCAACTGAGAGAGAGTGCTGTATTACTATCAACTGAGAGAGAGAGCGGTATTACTATCAACTGAGAGAGAGTGCTGTATTACTATCAACTGAGAGAGAGAGCGGTATTACTATCAACTGAGAGAGAGTGCGGTATTACTATCAACTGAGAGAGAGTGCTGTATTACTATCAACTGAGAGAGAGTGCTGTATTACTATCAACTGAGAGAGAGTGCTGTATTACTATCAACTGAGAGAGAGTGCGGTATTACTATCAACTGAGAGACAGTGCTGTATTACTATCAACTGAGAGAGTGCGGTATTACTATCAACTGAGAGAGAGTGCTGTATTACTATCAACTGAGAGAGTGCGGTATTACTATCAACTGAGAGAGAGTGTGGTATTGCTATCAACTGAGAGAGAGTGCTGTATTACTATCAACTGAGAGAGAGTGCGGTATTACTATCAACTGAGAGAGAGTGCTGTATTACTATCAACTGAGAGAGAGTGCGGTATTACTATCCACTGAGAGAGAGTGTGGTATTACTATCAACTGAGAGAGAGTGCTGTATTACTATCAGCTGAGAGAGAGTGCGGTATTACTATCAACTGAGAGAGAGTGCGGTATTACTATCAACTGAGAGAGAGTGCTGTATTACTATCAACTGAGAGAGTGCGGTATTACTATCAACTGAGAGAGAGTGCTGTATTACTTTTCAACTGAGAGAGAGTGCTGTATTACTATCAACTGAGAGAGAGTGCTGTATTACTATCAACTGAGAGAGAGTGCTGTATTACTATCAACTGAGAGAGAGTGCTGTATTAATATCAACTGAGAGAGTGCTGTATTACTATCAACTGAGAGAGAGTGCGGTATTACTATCAACTGAGAGAGAGTGCTGTATTACTATCAACTGAGAGAGAGTGCTGTATTACTATCAACTGAGAGAGAGTGCTGTATTACTATCAACTGAGAGAGAGTGCTGTATTACTATCAACTGAGAGAGAGTGCTGTATTACTATCAACTGAGAGAGAGTGCTGTATTACTATCAATTGAGAGAGTGCGGTATTACTATCAACTGAGAGAGAGTGCTGTATTACTATCAATTGAGAGAGTGCGGTATTACTATCAACTGAGAGAGAGTGCTGTATTACTATCAACTGAGAGAGAGTGCTGTATTACTATCAACTGAGAGAGAGTGCGGTATTACTATCAACTGAGAGAGAGTGCTGTATTACTATCAACTGAGAGAGGGTGCTGTATTACTATCAACTGAGAGAGAGTGCGGTATTACTATCAACTGAGAGAGAGTGCTGTATTACTATCAACTGAGAGAGAGTGCTGTATTACTATCAACTGAGAGAGAGTGCTGTATTACTATCAACTGAGAGAGAGTGCTGTATTACTATCAACTGAGAGAGAGTGCGGTATTACTATCAACTGAGAGAGAGTGCTCTATTACTATCCACTGAGAGAGAGTGCTGTATTACTATCAACTGAGAGAGAGTGCGGTATTACTATCAACTGAGAGAGAGTGCTGTATTACTATCAACTGAGCGAGAGTGCTGTATTACTATCAACTGAGAGAGAGTGCGGTATTACTATCAACTGAGAGAGAGTGCTGTATTACTATCAACTGAGAGAGAGTGTGGTATTACTATCAACTGACAGAGAGTGCTGTATTACTATCCACTGAGAGAGAGTGCTGTATTACTATCAACTGAGAGAGAGTGCGGTATTACTATCAACTGAGAGAGAGTGCTGAGAGAGAGTGCTGTATTACTATCAACTGAGAGAGAGTGCTGTATTACTATCAACTGAGAGAGAGTGTGGTATTACTATCAACTGAGAGAGAGTGTGGTATTACTATCAACTGAGAGAGAGTGCGGTATTACTATCAACTGAGAGAGGGTGCTGTATTTCTATCAACTGAGAGAGAGTGCTGTATTACTATCAACTGACAGAGAGTGCGGTATTACTATCAACTGAGAGAGAGTGCGGTATTACTATCAACTGAGAGAGAGTGCGGTATTACTATCAACTGAGAGAGGGTGCTGTATTTCTATCAACTGAGAGAGAGTGCTGTATTACTATCAACTGACAGAGAGTGCTGTATTACTATCAACTGACAGAGAGTGCGGTATTACTATCAACTGAGAGAGAGTGCTGTATTACTATCAACTGAGAGAGAGTGCTGTATTACTATCAACTGAGAGAGAGTGCTGTATTACTATCAACTGAGAGAGAGTGCTGTATTACTATCAACTGAGAGAGAGTGCGGTATTACTATCAACTGAGAGAGAGTGCGGTATTACTATCAACTGAGAGAGAGTGCTGTATTACTATCAACTGAGAGAGAGTGCTGTATTACTATCAACTGAGAGAGAGTGCGGTATTACTATCAACTGAGAGAGAGTGCTGTATTACTATCAACTGAGAGAGAGTGCGGTATTACTATCAACTGTGAGAGAGTGCTGTATTACTATCAACTGAGAGAGAGTGCTGTATTACTATCAACTGAGAGAGAGTGCGGTATTACTATCAACTGAGAGAGAGTGCTGTATTACTATCAACTAAGAGAGAGTGCTGTATTACTATCAACTGAGAGAGAGTGCTGTATTACTATCAACTGAGAGAGAGTGCTGTATTACTATCAACTGAGAGAGAGTGCGGTATTACTATCAACTGAGAGAGAGTGCTGTATTACTATCAACTGAGAGAGAGTGCTGTATTACTATCAACTGAGAGAGAGTGCGGTATTACTATCAACTGAGAGAGAGTGCTGTATTACTATCAACTGAGAGAGGGTGCTGTATTACTATCAACTGAGAGAGAGTGCTGTATTACTATCAACTGAGAGAGGGTGCTGTATTACTATCAACTGAGAGAGAGTGCTGTATTACTATCAACTGAGAGAGAGTGCGGTATTACTATCAACTGAGAGAGAGTGCTGTATTACTATCAACTGAGAGAGAGTGCGGTATTACTATTGTGGCAAACCTAGCCACTTCTGAACTATATTCATTGCAGGTTGTCCGTAGGCTGAATGTATAACGTGTCCCGTTGACTGTATGTGTATTGTACTGTGACCGTTCGCATGCTGGCAGCCGTATGCCGCCAGCATACAACGCATTCGTACGACGAAACCCGGCTATCCTGGCCGTTCGCCGTACGAATGTGGACTCCCCAGGTAGACCACACATTCCCAGGTCGTGTGGCACCAATTAACCGATTGCAACATTGTTGCAATCGGTAATTAAGGGCTCTCCTAGGTGGCCGTCGATCCACTACCGACCATGCGGCGGTCGGCAATCTTGGATCCTTTGTCTCTGCAGCGGTGTTCGGTTGTCGAGAGCCTGGAACTGAAAACGGCTACTCAGTGATCCGAACACCGCTGGACTTCCAGAGCGTTCGGGAGTACCGCGTTCGGTACATTATGTGTCTGTCACGGTAATATACCCCAACACGCAGGAATAGTTCACAGTCAAGAGACAAGAAACAGTGTTCGTCTTACCGGACCTTAGAATGGCCGGACTAGGACGAGAGAAAGACAGAGTCAGAACAAGCCGAGGTCAAGGGAACAGAGAGACAGCGAAACGTAGAACAAGCCGAGGACTGGTACACAGAGGACAAAACAGCGGATAAGCAAGCAAGGATAAGGAGAGAGCGGAGTCAGGAACAAAGCCAAGGTCAAGCACCAAAAAACCAACTGAACGACACAAGCACTAAAGGGAACTGGACAGAAACCGCGATAGGGCAAGGAGCAAGGGGAAACAGGTGAGTATAAAAACCCTAAGGTTCACTTTGATTGGCTCCTGTCATATCCACGCCCCCAAAACGTGGGTGAATGGGGAATGTGGCCTGACAGGGGCCAATGGGAGACTGATTCTAATTTAGTCTCCCACTGTCCCTTTAAGAGCGCGCCCGAGACGCGCGGCGCGCTCTTAGTGTCGGGCGGGACATGTGACCGCTTCTCGCGGTCACTGCCCGCCTGACTGATCCCATCGTTGGCTGAGCCGCGCGCGGCTCGTGCAGGAGCAGGACCGCGCGCGGCGAGAAGGGAGGACCCCGGCCGGCCCCTGGAGAGGGTAAGTACCGCTACAGTACCCCCCCCTGAAGACACGCCCACCGGGCGGGGAGGAGCAGGCCTGGCAGGAAAACGAGCGTGGAAAGAACGCACAAGGCGAGGAGCGTGAACAGCGTCAGCGGAAATCCAACTGCGTTCCTCAGGCCCATAGCCCTTCCAATGTACCAGATATTGGAGGCGACCCCGAAGCAAGCGAGAGTCAATTACAGCCGCCACTTCAAACTCCTCATGGCCCTCCACCGAAACCGGAGGAGGAGGAGGGACATGCGAGTAAAACGGTTGCACAGGAGGGGTTTTAACAAGGAGGTATGAAACACGTTAGGAATGCGTAGATTTTTTGGAAGATCCAATGCATACGAGACAGGATTAACCACATGCAAGATACGAAAAGGACCAATAAAACGAGGGGCCAACTTCATAGAAGGCACACGAAGACGAATATTGCGAGTAGAAAGCCAAACCCGGTCTCCCACCGCATAGGATGGAGCCGCCCTGCGATGCTTGTCAGCGTGAACCTTCTGGCGAGCAGCTGAGGCCACCAAAGAACACTGAACCTGCTCCCAAGTATTACGTAGACTAGCCAAATGTTCGTCCAGAGCTGGCATGCCCTGTAAGGAGAATGCAGCTGGAAGAACCACGGGATGCCGGCCATACACAACGTAAAAAGGGCTGTTACCGGAGGATTCATGAGCAGCATTATTACGGGCAAACTCAGCCCAAGGAAGCAGGTCAGCCCAATTGTTCTGATGGTGGGACACGAAACAGCGAAGATACTGCTCCAGAGATTGGTTGGCACGTTCAGCAGCTCCATTAGACTGGGGGTGGTAGGCTGAAGAAAACGAGAGGGAGATACCCATCTCAGCACAAAACGCTCTCCAGAATCTGGAAATAAACTGGCTACCCCTATCGGACACGATCGAAGTGGGGATACCATGCAACCGAAACACCTGCTCGGCAAAGATAGAGGCAAGTTCCTTGGATGATGGCAATTTGACAAGAGACACAAAATGAGCCATCTTAGAAAAACGATCCACAATCATCAGGATGACAGTTTTACCATTAGAGGGAGGTAATTCAACAATAAAATCCATGGATATATTGGACCATGGCCTCTCGGGTATGGGCAACGGATGCAACAACCCACAGGGAACTCTGTGGGAGGACTTCATACTGGCACAAGTGCTACAGGCATTAACGTAATCGGTGACGTCCTTGCGCAAGGACGCCCACCAGAAATATCTAGAAACTGCTGAGACTGTCTTAGAAATACCAGGGTGTCCAGCAGTTCTAGTGTCATGATACAATGACAAGATGTCTCGTCTCTCTGGTAAATCAACGAATAGCTTATCAGCAGGCCTCTCCTCAGGAGCCAAGTTTTGTTTAGCCTGAATAGTCTGTAAGAGAGAAGACGAAATAGAAAGAACAGTAGTCGCTATTATTCTGTCAGGCGGAATGACAGGGGTAACATCGACCTCGAGTTTGTCAGTAGTCTCGAATTGTCTGGACAGAGCGTCAGCTTTAGTATTACGATCACCCGGTCTGTAAGTGATTATGTAATTAAAACGAGACAAAAACAGAGACCACCTGGCCTGCCTAGAAGACAATCTTTTTGCCTCACTAAGGTATGAGAGGTTTTTGTGATCCGTTAAAATGAGGATAGGATCCCTGGTACCCTCTAGCAGATGTCTCCATTCCTTGAGCGCCAAAATGATAGCAAGGAGTTCACGATTGCCTACATCATAATTCCTCTCTGCTTTGGACATCTGTCTGGAAAAGAAGCCACAAGGGTGTAACGGCTTTTCAGGTGAATCTCTTTGAGACAAGATAGCACCTACCCCTATCTCAGAAGCATCAACCTCGAGAATAAAGGGCAGTGAAGGGACAGGATGCTGTAAAACAGGAGCAGAGGCAAATGTAGCTTTCAAGAATTCAAAGGCCTCGAGTGCTTCTGGTTTCCAGACATGAGTATTACCATCCTTCTTGGTCATTCTGGTTATAGGCGCTACAATGGCAGAAAACCCTTTAATAAAACGCCTATAATAATTAGAGAACCCCAGAAAACGCTGAATGGCTTTCAAACCCTGGGGCAGAGGCCACTCCATAATGGCAGACAGTTTCTTGGGATCCATACGAAAACCCTTGGCAGAGATTATATAACCCAAGAATTGGACTTCAGATTGATCAAATGAACATTTTTCGAGTTTGCAATAGAGGCCGTTAACCAGAAGAGTTCTCAACACTAATTTAACATGCATGTGATGAGTCTGTAAATCATTAGAATAAATTAATATGTCGTCCAAGTATACTATAACGAATGTATGTATAAATTGACGTAGGACATCATTAATAAATTCTTGAAAAACTGCTGGGGCGTTACAAAGACCAAAGGGCATCACTGTGTACTCGTAGTGGCCACTCCTGGTATTGAAAGCAGTCTTCCACTCGTGATCCTTTTTGATACGTATGAGGTTGTAAGCACCCCTAAGGTCCAATTTAGTAAAAACTGTGGCCTGTTTAAGCCTATCAAAAAGTTCTGTGATCAAAGGTATGGGGTACGCATTTTTGACGGTGATTTTGTTAAGGCCCCTATAGTCAATACAAGGCCTTAATTCGCCATCTTTCTTAGACACAAAGAAGAACCCAGCCCCTGCCGGGGAAGAGGATCTTCTTATAAATCCCTTCTCAAGAGATTCCTTGATATATTCCTCCATAACCAGATTCTCCTGAGGAGATAAAGGATATATTCTCCCTTTGGGAGGCATCGTACCAGGTAATAAATTAATTGCACAATCGTAAGGCCTGTGAGGTGGCAATCTTTCAGCCTCCCTTTTATCAAAAACAGATTTAAGAGACAGGTACTGAGAGGGTATGACCGTAGGCACGGGGGGAATATGAGTAGAATTCAAAGGGGTGACTTTAACAACACAAGACTCTTGGCAAGAATCACTCCAAGAAACTATTTGTCCTGACTCCCAATCAATAGTGGGATTATGAGTACGTAACCAAGGATACCCTAACACGAGGTGAGAGGAAGGAGAAGTAATGATCTGAAACCGAATGGTCTCAGAGTGTAACACCCCTGTAGACATATGTAGGGGAACAGTCTCATGTGTGATAATAGGAGAGCATAATGGTCTACCATCTATGGCCTCAACGGCCAAGGGTGTCTCCTTCTCTCTGGTGGGTATGTTATTCTCCTTGACAAAACTGGAATCAATAAAGTTTTCGGCCGCTCCGGAATCAACCAGTGCTAGTATATTCCCTGCTATGCAGTTACTATCAAGGTGCAGGGAAACAGGAAGAAGTAGCTTATTAAGAGGCAAATCTGAGGACTGTGATGTCACACCCAAGGCCAGTCCTCTATACGGCCTTAGGTGCGAAAGTTTCCCGGACGCACGGGACATTCTTGTCTCATATGACCCCTCCTACCACAATAAAGACAAAGTCCCTCCTTTCTCCTATAAAGCTTTTCAGCGTCGGTAAGTTTAGCAACCCCTAACTGCATAGGTTCCTCCTCAGAACCTTTAGATCCCTCGGGAGTCTCAGCTCTAGGGGAGTTAAGGGGAACAAAATGTCTATTTCTGGACCTGGTATATAACCTGTCACGGATCCTGTTATCTATATCGATAAGATAGTCAATCAGGTCCTCCAGCGGTACAGGGAGGTCCTTAGCTGCTACCTCATCTAAGATAGTATCAGACAGACCTTCCATAAAGGCAGTAGTAAGGCCATTATTAGTCCAATCTACCTGTGAGGCAAGGGTCCGGAACTGAATAGCATAATCGGCTACAGATTTAGATCCTTGCTTTATTCTCATTAATGCCCTGGCGGCATTTTTTGACCTTTTAGTCGTGTCAAATGTTCTACGGAACGCTGTGAGGAAGCTATTAAAGTCGTGTACCATAGGCCCATTAGCCTCCCAAATCGGATTTGCCCATTCTAGCGCCTTATCCGTAAGCTGGTGCATAAGAAAACCCACCTTAGATCTGTCTGTGGGAAATGAACGTGGGTACATTTCGAAGTGGAATTCTACTTGATTAAGGAATCCCCTACATGTCTTAGCGTCCCCTCCATACCTAGGTGGCGGGGTTAGATGTGCAGAGGCATTAGACATATTAGCAGTGTCCGGTATAGGGTTTACAGGAGGCGTAGGTACAGGTACCGGAACAGATCTGGATAACAGTGTCTGGATGGCTTGAGCCATTTGATCCATACGGTGATCCTGTTCTGCGAATCTAGCCTCATGAGTGACCATCTGTTGACCTAAACCTGCGGGGTCCATGGCCCTATCGTAATGTCACGGTAATATACCCCAACACGCAGGAATAGTTCACAGTCAAGAGACAAGAAACAGTGTTCGTCTTACCGGACCTTAGAATGGCCGGACTAGGACGAGAGAAAGACAGAGTCAGAACAAGCCGAGGTCAAGGGAACAGAGAGACAGCGAAACGTAGAACAAGCCGAGGACTGGTACACAGAGGACAAAACAGCGGATAAGCAAGCAAGGATAAGGAGAGAGCGGAGTCAGGAACAAAGCCAAGGTCAAGCACCAAAAAACCAACTGAACGACACAAGCACTAAAGGGAACTGGACAGAAACCACGATAGGGCAAGGAGCAAGGGGAAACAGGTGAGTATAAAAACCCTAAGGTTCACTTTGATTGGCTCCTGTCATATCCACGCCCCCAAAACGTGGGTGAATGGGGAATGTGGCCTGACAGGGGCCAATGGGAGACTGATTCTAATTTAGTCTCCCACTGTCCCTTTAAGAGCGCGCCCGAGACGCGCGGCGCGCTCTTAGTGTCGGGCGGGACATGTGACCGCTTCTCGCGGTCACTGCCCGCCTGACTGATCCCATCGTTGGCTGAGCCGCGCGCGGCTCGTGCAGGAGCAGGACCGCGCGCGGCGAGAAGGGAGGACCCCGGCCGGCCCCTGGAGAGGGTAAGTACCGCTACAGTGTCCCGTACTTATTCGGTACTTTTAAACTCACCTTGATGTTTAAATGTATTATGTGCGGCGTTCGGTCAATTCAGCTGGGATCGGAGCGGTATTCTCACAAAGTGTGCGCCCCGACCCCAGCTATCTACCGAACGTTCGGTTATTCTAAAGTGCCGAATATTACGGGAATTATGTATTTTAATGTCAATTGTCGGTTTTGCTGCACGAGGGGATAATCCACTTAATCGTCCATTTTAGTGGGAGTATCCTTCTCGTGCAGCGATGCCTGTTGGGAAAGTCACAATGCATGTTGGGAGAAATCCCCTGGAATATCTGTATGGAAACCCCTTGCATGGGGAACTGCATAAATACGCTGCTTGTGAATAAACCGAGTTAGTTGACTCCCAAACTGTGTTTCGTCCGGTTATTGGGAGGATTGGGGATATTGCCTTGCTTTCTACTCTGACTGTGGATTTCCTGAAGATACCAACGGATATCGTGTACTAATATACTGCATTCCGTTACAATTGGTGGCAAGCGACGGGATCCGAACCTTACAGCCGAAAAGCAGCGTTCGTGTAAACTGGAACTACCGAACAAGGAAAGCAAGGGCAATTCGTATGGAGATTGATTATACCATACTGAAACGACAGACTTTAAAAGAACTATTGGAAGCCAGGGGTAAGATAGCCAGCAACAAATCTAAGGCTGTGCTGATCGCAGAACTGATGGAGGGAGACCAAGCCCGCAGCGCTACACCCCCACCAGCCATGGAAGAGACCCCATTCCAAAAAGAGCTACGAACCAGGTTGGCGTTCCTACCACAACCATTACCGCTGGAAATAATGACCGTGATGATATCGGATGTACAGGATTATCTGATGGCCACCAGCACACCAGCAACACCGCCTAGGGCAGAGTCTGTTACTGCCTCCACCTACGGACAGGTAAAGCCCAAAGTCCCACATCACGCATTTAAAGCGTTTTGTGAAGAAAAGGACGAAATCGATGGGTATTTGCAGGATTTTGAGCGGCTGTGCGATTTGCACGATTTGGAACCCGCCACATGGGTGCCGCTGCTGGCAGGCAAATTATCGGGTAGGGCAGCTGAAGCCTACCGTGCTGTACCCCGAGAGGACAGCAAAGATTACCCTAAGGTAAAGAGGGCGATATTAGAGAGGTATGCTATTACCCCAGAGGCGTACCGGCGGAAATTCCGGGGCTTGCGCAAGCCTGAGAAAGATTCACATGCAGAATGGGCGCACAAGCTGGACCAAGCATCACTAGGCTGGATACAGGCCAGCAACGCTACCAACATGGAGGAGTTGAGGCAGTTAATGCTGCTGGAACAGTTTTTTAATGGTTTGTCCCCGGAAGCACAAGAATGGGTGAGGGACCGTAAACCACTCACCCTACCCGAAGCCGCTAAATTGGCGGATCAGCATTTTGATGCCAGGAGGCATCACGGTGCCCAAAATAAGACTCTCCCTCGGATTACAGGGACACCCAATAATTTTATCCCTACCAGCCCCACCGTACCCCTGCACCGGCCAGCACTGAATACTCCACCACCCCCCTCCCGATACAACGGCCGGGCTAACATTCAGTGTCACACATGCAAACAGTGGGGGCACATTTCTCGAGAGTGCACCCAAAACAGGAGCCGGCAAGCTTGGAATCAAGTGCGACAAAATTTGGCACCCAGGGCTGCTGCGCACCATTACCAGGTAGCCCCCGCCACCCAAGAATTGCTGAGTGCTCAAATTGAGGAGCCTCTAGGGGTGCTGCATGAGGTAATGTCGGTCCGGGCTACCGACAACCGACAACATCACCGGCAGCTAGTAACCCTGGAGGGGAAGGAGGTACAAGGGCTCCGGGATTCAGGAGCCACTCTAACTTTGGTTGCACCACATTTGGTACCAGGCGCAACCCACACTGGCGGCTCAGTGGCAGTACGGGTGGCAGGGGGAGCAGTATACCGGCTACCTACTGCCAAGGTTCATTTGGATTGGGGTGTGGGAGAGGGAACTGTGGAAGTGGGGCTGATGCAGAATTTACCTGCAGATGTTGTGCTGGGGAATGACTTGGGCCAAATGACTTCCGCTTTTATTCCCCAGGCTCCGTACCAGGAGGCACACCCCGTAACCACCCGACAACAGGCTCGCACCACGGCTACACCGATACACTCTGAGGCTCAGGTAAGAGACCCTGTTCCCCAACTGACCCCCATGTACTGGGATACCCCGACGACTTTTGCGACCGAAGTCCAGACCGATCCCACCCTCCAAGTATATAGGGACAGGGCACAAACAGACCAAGCAGGGCTAGAGGGGGAGCGGTTCATCTGGGAGAAAGAGTTGCTATACCGTGTCACGGCAAAAGATGTGGGGGGGTCTGTCACCTTAACTAATAAACAGCTAGTGGTACCCCAGAAATATAGACAGGAGCTGCTGAGAATTGCGCATGACATTCCCTTGTCAGGACACCTAGGGATGACCCGTACCCGATACCGTTTGACCCATGCCTTCTTCTGGCCCGGGATCTCTCAGGATGTGCGCCAGTATTGCACCTCCTGCGACGTCTGCCAGCGTGTAGGTAAACGAGGGGATCGCCACAAGGCCAGGCTATGCCCCCTGCCCATCATAGCAGAACCCTTCAGCCGAGTAGCGGTGGATATCGTAGGGCCCTTGCCAAAACCCAGTCCCTCTGGCAAAAGATATATCCTAACTATAGTGGACTACGCCACCCGGTACCCCGAAGCTGTAGCTCTCTCTAATATCCACGCTGAGACCGTAGCGGAAGCCTTAATGAAGGTATTTTCCCGAGTAGGGTTTCCCCAAGAGATCATCTCAGACCGAGGTACCCAATTTACGGCCGAAGTTACCCAACATCTGTGGAAGGTGTGTGGCATTAAGCCAATAGTTAATTCCGCCTACCACCCCCAGTCCAATGGGCTATGTGAGCGGTTCAACGGGACGCTGAAGCAGATGCTTCGGACGTTCGGGGAGACCCACAAAGACTGGGAGAGGTTTCTGCCTCACCTACTCTTTGCTTATAGAGAGGTTCCCCAGGAGTCAACAGGATTCTCCCCGTTTGAGCTACTATTTGGGAGGAGGGTGCGGGGACCCTTGAATTTGATTAGGGAACACTGGGAGGGGGAGAGTCCCACTAACGAAACCCCTATCATATCATACGTCCTGGAGTTCAGGGACCGTCTGGAGGCGCTAACTCAGGCTGTACACACCAACCTCCAGGCGGCCCAGCAACGCCAGCGACGCTGGTACGATAGAGGAGCCAGGGACCGCAGCTTTCAGGTGGGACAGAAGGTCTTGATCTTAAAGCCCGTCCGCACCGATAAGCTGCAGGCCATCTGGCAAGGCCCATACCAGGTAGTGGAGCAGCGATGCGACACTACCTATGTGATCGGCCCCTGCTCAGGGGTAGGGAAGAGACGCATGCTCCACGTGAACATGCTCAAACCCTACCATGAGAGGATCGAGAATGTGACGGCAATCTGTGCCTCCTCCTTAGAGGATCAGGAGAACCTACCCTTACCTGACCTACTAGAACCCGAGGAACAGATAGAGCCTTCCCGGGGAGTCCAGCTGGGGGAGCGGCTAAGCCCCCAGGAGCGTGCCCAGGTACAGGCGCTGATTGTAGCCAAAGGGACTACCTTCTCCAATTTACCTGGGTACACTCCGTTAGCCACCCACCGAGTAGAGACCCCGGGACAGCTACCTATGCGCCAGGCTCCATATAGGGTTCCGGAATCAGTCCGTACCCATATGAATGCCGAACTAGACGAAATGCTGCAGCTAGGGGTTATCGAACCCTCCGATAGCCCCTGGGCATCGCCGGTAGTCCTGGTACCTAAAAAGGATGGCACCACCCGATTCTGTGTCGACTACCGGAGGCTAAATGACAAAACGGTGTCTGATGCCTACCCGATGCCCCGGATAGACGAGCTGTTAGATAAGATGGCACGGGGCCAGTACCTCACTACCATTGATTTGTGTAAGGGGTACTGGCAGATTCCTCTAGCCGATGACGCCATCCCCAAGTCGGCGTTCGTCACCCCGTTTGGCCTGTACCAATTCAAGGTCATGCCTTTCGGGATGAAAAACGCTCCGGCTACCTTTCAGCGGATGGTAGATCGGCTACTGGACGGTTTTCAGGAGTATGCCTGTGCTTATCTAGATGATATAGCCATCTTTAGCCAGACCTGGGAAGACCACCTACACCACATAGGGGCGATCCTAGATCGCATTGGGGAGGCTGGGTTAACACTAAAACCTAGCAAGTGCCACATAGGTATGGCCGAGGTACAGTATCTGGGCCACCGTGTAGGATGTGGGCAGCAGAGGCCTGAGCCAGCCAAGATTGAGGCCGTAGCAAAGTGGCCTACCCCCAGGACTAAGACCCAGGTGCTGGCGTTCCTAGGGACGGCCGGCTATTACAGGAAGTTTGTCCCCGACTATAGCACCCTGGCCAAACCCCTAACGGACCTGACCAAAAAGAACCTTCCCCGACTGGTTGTCTGGGCCCCAGAGTGTGAGCAGGCATTCCAACAACTCAAAACAGCTCTCACCAATGCTCCTGTGTTAACTGCTCCTGATCCAACTAAAAGATTTCTTGTTCACACAGACGCTTCCATGTTTGGATTGGGGGCAGTACTGAGCCAAGTGGGAGCCGATGGCGGAGAACACCCCGTAGCCTATCTAAGCCGCAAGCTACTACCCCGGGAAGTGAGCTACGCCGCCATCGAGAAAGAATGCCTGGCCGTGGTGTGGGCCCTTAAAAAGTTGCAGCCATATCTGTACGGACAACCTTTTTCCTTACTCACAGATCACAACCCGTTAGTGTGGCTAAACCGTGTGTCTGGAGACAATGCCAGGCTGCTGCGCTGGAGTTTGGCGCTGCAGCCCTTTGACTTTACTATCCATTACCGGCCAGGAAAACAAAACGGTAACGCTGACGGGTTATCCAGACAGACTGAACTCGAGAAGTGATCTGTGAGTACTCTCCCGGACATCCCCAAGCCGATCCGTTGGGATCAGACTGTGTATGTAAACCTAGCCACTTCTGAACTATATTCATTGCAGGTTGTCCGTAGGCTGAATGTATAACGTGTCCCGTTGACTGTATGTGTATTGTACTGTGACCGTTCGCATGCTGGCAGCCGTATGCCGCCAGCATACAACGCATTCGTACGACGAAACCCGGCTATCCTGGCCGTTCGCCGTACGAATGTGGACTCCCCAGGTAGACCACACATTCCCAGGTCGTGTGGCACCAATTAACCGATTGCAACATTGTTGCAATCGGTAATTAAGGGCTCTCCTAGGTGGCCGTCGATCCACTACCGACCATGCGGCGGTCGGCCATCTTGGATCCTTTGTCTCTGCAGCGGTGTTCGGTCGTCGAGAGCCTGGAACTGAAAACGGCTACTCAGTGATCCGAACACCGCTGGACTTCCAGAGCGTTCGGGAGTACCGCGTTCGGTACATTATGTGTCCCGTACTTATTCGGTACTTTTAAACTCACCTTGATGTTTAAATGTATTATGTGCGGCGTTCGGTCAATTCAGCTGGGATCGGAGCGGTATTCTCACAAAGTGTGCGCCCCGACCCCAGCTATCTACCGAACGTTCGGTTATTCTAAAGTGCCGAATATTACGGGAATTATGTATTTTAATGTCAATTGTCGGTTTTGCTGCACGAGGGGATAATCCACTTAATCGTCCATTTTAGTGGGAGTATCCTTCTCGTGCAGCGATGCCTGTTGGGAAAGTCACAATGCATGTTGGGAGAAATCCCCTGGAATATCTGTATGGAAACCCCTTGCATGGGGAACTGCATAAATACGCTGCTTGTGAATAAACCGAGTTAGTTGACTCCCAAACTGTGTTTCGTCCGGTTATTGGGAGGATTGGGGATATTGCCTTGCTTTCTACTCTGACTGTGGATTTCCTGAAGATACCAACGGATATCGTGTACTAATATACTGCATTCCGTTACAACTATCAACTGAGAGAGGGTGCTGTATTACTATCAACTGAGAGAGAGTGCGGTATTACTATCAACTGAGAGAGAGTGCTGTATTACTATCAACTGAGAGAGAGTGCGGTATTACTATCAACTGAGAGAGAGTGCTGTATTACTATCAACTGAGAGAGAGTGCTGTATTACTATCAACTGAGAGAGAGTGCGGTATTACTATCAACTGAGAGAGAGTGCTGTATTACTATCAACTGAGAGAGAGTGCGGCATTACTATCAACTGAGAGAGAGTGCGGCATTACTATCAACTGAGAGAGAGTGCTGTATTAGTATCAACTGAGAGAGAGTGCTGTATTACTATCAACTGAGAGAGAGTGCGGCATTACTATCAACTGAGAGAGAGTGCTGTATTACTATCAACTGAGAGAGAGTGCGGCATTAATATCAACTGAGAGAGAGTGCTGTATTACTATCAACTGAGAGAGAGTGTGGTATTACTATCAACTGAGAGAGAGTGTGGTATTACTATCAACTGAGAGAGAGTGTGGTATTACTATCAACTGAGAGAGAGTGCTGTATTACTATCAACTGAGAGAGAGTGCGGTATTACTATCAACTGAGAGAGAGTGCTGTATTACTATCAACTGAGAGAGAGTGCGGTATTACTATCCACTGAGAGAGAGTGTGGTATTACTATCAACTGAGAGAGAGTGCTGTATTACTATCAGCTGAGAGAGAGTGCGGTATTACTATCAACTGAGAGAGAGTGCGGTATTACTATCAACTGAGAGAGAGTGCTGTATTACTATCAACTGAGAGAGAGTGCGGTATTACTATCCACTGAGAGAGAGTGTGGTATTACTATCAACTGAGAGAGAGTGCTGTATTACTATCAGCTGAGAGAGAGTGCTGTATTACTATCAACTGAGAGAGAGTGCTGTATTACTATCAACTGAGAGAGAGTGCGGTATTACTATCAACTGAGAGAGAGTGCTGTATTACTATCAACTGAGAGAGAGTGCGGCATTACTATCAACTGAGAGAGAGTGCGGCATTACTATCAACTGAGAGAGAGTGCTGTATTAGTATCAACTGAGAGAGAGTGCTGTATTACTATCAACTGAGAGAGAGTGCGGCATTACTATCAACTGAGAGAGAGTGCTGTATTACTATCAACTGAGAGAGAGTGCGGCATTAATATCAACTGAGAGAGAGTGCTGTATTACTATCAACTGAGAGAGAGTGTGGTATTACTATCAACTGAGAGAGAGTGTGGTATTACTATCAACTGAGAGAGAGTGTGGTATTACTATCAACTGAGAGAGAGTGCTGTATTACTATCAACTGAGAGAGAGTGCGGTATTACTATCAACTGAGAGAGAGTGCTGTATTACTATCAACTGAGAGAGAGTGCGGTATTACTATCCACTGAGAGAGAGTGTGGTATTACTATCAACTGAGAGAGAGTGCTGTATTACTATCAGCTGAGAGAGAGTGCGGTATTACTATCAACTGAGAGAGAGTGCGGTATTACTATCAACTGAGAGAGAGTGCGGTATTACTATCAACTGAGAGAGAGTGCTGTATTACTATCAACTGAGAGAGAGTGCGGTATTACTATCCACTGAGAGAGAGTGTGGTATTACTATCAACTGAGAGAGAGTGCTGTATTACTATCAGCTGAGAGAGAGTGCGGTATTACTATCAACTGAGAGAGAGAGAGCTGTATTACTATCAACTGAGAGAGAGTGCTGTATTACTATCAGCTGAGAGAGAGTGCGGTATTACTATCAACTGAGAGAGAGTGCTGTATTACTATCAACTGAGAGAGAGTGCGGTATTACTATCAACTGAGAGAGGGTGCTGTATTTCTATCAACTGAGAGAGAGTGCTGTATTACTATCAACTGACAGAGAGTGCGGTATTACTATCAACTGAGAGAGAGTGCGGTATTACTATCAACTGAGAGAGAGTGCGGTATTACTATCAACTGAGAGAGGGTGCTGTATTTCTATCAACTGAGAGAGAGTGCTGTATTACTATCAACTGAGAGAGAGTGCTGTATTACTATCAACTGACAGAGAGTGCGGTATTACTATCAACTGAGAGAGAGTGCTGTATTACTATCAACTGAGAGAGAGTGCTGTATTACTATCAACTGAGAGAGAGTGCTGTATTACTATCAACTGAGAGAGAGTGCGGTATTACTATCAACTGAGAGAGAGTGCGGTATTACTATCAACTGAGAGAGAGTGCTGTATTACTATCAACTGAGAGAGAGTGCTGTATTACTATCAACTGAGAGAGGGTGCTGTATTACTATCAACTGAGAGATGGTGCTGTATTACTATCAACTGAGAGAGAGTGCGGTATTACTATCAACTGAGAGAGAGTGCTGTATTACGATCAACTGAGAGAGAGTGCTGTATTACGATCAACTGAGAGAGAGTGCTGTATTACTATCAACTGAGAGAGTGCTGTATTACTATCAACTGAGAGAGTGCTGTATTACTATCAACTGAGAGAGAGTGCGGTATTACTATCAACTGAGAGAGAGTGCTGTATTACTATCAACTGAGAGAGAGTGCTGTATTACTATCAACTGAGAGAGTGCTGTATGTAGCAGACCTGGATCTCTGTTTGTTCGGTTGCACGTACCCCCTTTGTTCATTTCACGAATGTAATGTTTTATTCCCCTTTTTATATTACCGAACACCGACCACCCCTCAGCTTATTATCCTCAAAGAATTTGAATCAACTCAAGTGCTCTCTCTGGGTGGCCGCCATTCATATCCAAAATTCACCCAGATCGGACCAGGGTTTCCTGAGTTAGGTGGAGGGTGTAATTTGACCGACCACACATGAGGTGGTATCCGAAAAGGGTTCCATGTGTTTTGGCCCTGCGGTCGGTCTTCGTTCGGGAGGTAAAACACACGTAAAATACTGCCATTCACGATTAACCTTGCATTCGTATGAATCCCCTTGGTGGGTACTTTAAACTTACTGAACGGGGGGCTGATTAACCTTCCCTTTCGGGAGTTACGGAGCCCTGGAGGTCTCAGCGGTGTTCGAGTAATCGAGTGTCCGATTTGAGTTCCAGACACTCGACGACCAAACACCACTGAGATTTTCGTGCGTAAGATGGCCGCCGCCACGTGTTCGTATACAGAACGGCGGCCACCCAGATACATCAATAATGTACCGATTAACTTGCGGTTAGTGAAGTGTGAAAGCTTAATAAGGTACACACTTCTCTCTGGGGTGGTCTATTGGTTCGGTAGTTTCCATTCGTATGGAGTACGGATGGAAACTACCAAACAATCATACGAATCCTACATACAGTTTAACCATACAAATAGAAAACAACACACGAATTGCAATTTTACTACAGTCTTTTAGGATAGCCCTAGTACCATCCGCTACACTTCTCTCACCCCCCACAACACAGCCCTTATCCGAGCCCTCAAATTCACTCACACACACACACTGCATCCACTACAGACACACACTACATCGCCTATAAGGCCAATCTTACCTGCTGCTGCCACCCTGTACAACATTCCTCACTTACCTTCTGCTGCCACCTGCTGCTGCCACCCTGTACAACCCATCTTTTACCTGCTGCTCAGGGCCGGACTGGGGATACAAAGCAGCCCTGGAAAAAAAAATCTATGCCAGCCCCATAAGTCATTGTGCCATATATTGTCGCATGTAATATGTAAGGCTATGTCTTGCCACCCTAGATGATTGAGATATATATATATATATATATATATATAGTGCTTTTTCCAATATAAAATATTGGTCCTTTCACAGTAAAACGTTTAATTATACAGTAAGCATACTCACATGCAGACACTGACAATCTCACTGACACAAGATACACAGCCTCATAGACAAGCAATCTCACTGATATACATAAGGTCATTGACATAAAAACACAAGCTCACTCAGTAGCAGGCACACACACACACACACACACACACACACAAGCAACAAGCAAGCCCACTCACTAGCAGGCGCGCACACACACACAGCTTAATGTAGTGGTTCTGGTGTCTATAGCCTGTCCCTGCAGGCTTTTCAATGTAAACACTGACTTTTTAGAGAAAAGACAGTGTTTACATTGCTTCCTAGTGACAGACACTCAGACAGTCACTAGAGGTGCTTCCTGTGTCAGTGCCGATTGGCTGATAACATCAAGCTTGATGATCTCAGCCATAGAGGCAGGGCCAGTCGAGGGGAGACCAGCACGACATGGGGAAAAAAAAAGGTGAGTAAAAACACACATACACACACACACATACCATGACAGACACACACCATGACACAGACAGACCGTGACACAGACACACACACACCGTGACACAGACAGAAACACAGACACACCATGACAGACAGACACACATTGCATGACACAGACACACACACACCATGACAGACAGAGACAAACACACACCATGACACAGACAGACAAACACAATGACACACACATTGCATGACACAGACAGAGACACACACACCATGACACAGACAGACACACACACCATGACACACACAGACACACACCATGAAAGACAGAGACACACACACACACACACAATGACACAGACAGACATACAGACACACACACACCATGACACAAACAGAGACACACACACACAATGACACAGACACACTGACACACATAAATGCTACCTGTGTGCTGGCTGCCGCGGGGGAGCTCTGATGGCGGCCGCATGGGGAGCTCAGTCTGATGGCGGCCACATGGGGAGCTCAGTCTGATGGTGGCAGCTGGCTTACCTGCGGTCGCAGAGGGAGCTCTTTTGGCGGCCGCAGGGGGAGCTGGCTGTTCTGTCTCTGCTCCCCCGTCCCAGCGCGCCGCTTAATGAGACCGGGGCCGGAATATGACGTCATATTCCGGCCCCGGTCTCAGTAAGCAGCGCGAGGGCGGGGGAGCAGAGACAGAACAGCCAGCTCCCCCTGAGGCCGCCAAAAGAGCTCCCTCTGTGGCCCGGCGCCAGATGCCGACGGCCCACCGTGAAATTTCCCGGTATCCCAGTGGGCCAGTCCGGCCATGCTGCTGCTGCCACACTGTACAACATTCATCACTTACCTGCTGCTGCCAGCCTGTGCCAACCCATCTTTTACCTGATGCTGCCACAGCTCTGTCTCTGTTCCTGCTTGACCCTCAAAACTGAGCCTTGTCTCGTTCTTGGGGGGGGTGGGGATTTATTGTATGCTGTTCCAGTTTGACTGCTAGGAGTGTAAACCTATTCGTATGTTTTTTCTTATTTGGCTGTTTACAGCATTCGTATGTTTGAGAGCATTCATATGCTTCTCCCGTTCCAGAGACGTAGCTGTGCCTGTGTCTCTGGAAGGGAAGATCTACTAAACGGCGGTTTAACCCTTTTATGCCCGGGGTGCCGTTACAGTGTATATCTGTAAGGGTTTGTTTGTGTGTGTGTTATTGAGAGTGAGTGCCAGTTTGTGTCAGCAGGGCCAGCCGTTGGGGTGTGCAAGCTGTTCAGTCACGCAGGGTGCCATGACAACAGAGGCACCCGGCGGCCAACACAGCTCACAAGTTGGGGACACCAGCATATTCAATTTAAACGATTCGCTGGTGGTCCACTGGTGCGCACCAGCAGTAGGTGCAGTCAGATTATATCCTCTCCCTTGTGGTTCAGAGCTACTGATTAGCATGACATCAATATCCGTTATAAAACCAGGAAAAGGTGGGCATGAATGGTGAACTGATTTGGTGGTGCAATGGGCCACTTGACGGGTTTTGCCCCCCAGGCCTAAGGCTGCCAGCCCTCCCCAGCATGGATGGCTGGTTTGCTTATATTGGTTTTGTTTGTAGATTTGGGCATTATCTGGATAAATGGCTGAGAGATAAAATCCACCCAGGACTGTCCCTTTACCTGGTAATATATATAAGGCCAGTAATAAGATAATGGACAGAAATTACACTTTATTATAATATATCGGCTGATTTAGAACCTGCCAGCCTCTAGCAGGAGCAGTAAGAGATTCTCTGTAGCTTCAAAGATAAACAGTCACAGCTGGTTTTATATTCCCAAAGGGAAAGTATTTATTACACGTTAACTGATTTTCCTTGGCTATTAGTTTACCTGCAGCCGTTACTGTCACTGTAACACATTACTTAGAGCTTTCTATAGAAAACGTACAATAAGGAATAACAATTAATTACACTCTGAATAGAAAAGATAGACCATTAGGAACTCTTAGGGTTAACAGTCAGGAAGTTAAATCATCTGATACAAACTGTCAGCACCCTGAGTGTGGAATGTGGTAAAACCTGTCCAAAAAACACTGATTTCTGAGAAATGACAAACATTCAATATTGTTTCTTGTTGCTGCTTTCAGTGATGGCGTCTGCTGATCTGAGAGACGAGCTGACCTGCTCCATCTGCACGGACATTTATACAGATCCTGTAACCCTGCCATGTGGACATAGCTACTGCCGGGTCTGCATCACAAGAACATGGGACAACCAGGAGGAGAGAGAATATTCCTGTCCTGAATGCAGACACAGGTTTAGGGTAAGACCAAACCTGCAAGGTGCTCTACGATTGCGTAACATAGTGGAGAGTTTCCTATTTACTCACCCAGAGCAGGAGGAGATTGGGATCTCCTGTACTTACTGTATTCACTCCTCTGTACCTGCTGCTAAAACATGTCTGCACTGTGAAGCTTCTCTGTGTGAAGCCCACCTGGGGGTCCACAGCCAGTCAGCAGAACATGTCCTAACTGAGCCCACCACTTCACTGGGGAACAGAAAATGCTCAGTCCACAAGGAAATCCTGAAATATTACTGCTCTGAGGATGCTGCCTGTATCTGTGTGTCCTGCAGGCTGGACGGAGAGCACAGGGGACACGCGGTGGAGACTCTGAATGAGGCCTCTGAGAAGAAGAAGGAGAAACTGAGAAATATTCTGCAGAAACTGACCTCAAGGAGAGAGGAGGCTGAGAAAAGAGTCCAGAACCTGCAGGAGCTCAGGAGAGAAGTGTCAGATAAAGCAGCTGAGGTAACAGAGGAAGTTACTGCCCTGATTAGGGGTATCAAGGAACAGCTGGAAGCTCTAGAGCAGCGAGTCCTGAGTGAGATCTCCAGGCAGGAAGAGCAGGTCTCACTCCCAGTCTCAGATCTAATCCGGCAGCTGGAAATAAAGAAGAAGGATCTGTCCAGAAAGATGGGTCACATTGAGGAGCTGTGTAACATGATGGACCCATTAACTGTCTTACAAGGACGGGAATCAGACAGCGCTGACTATTGTGATACTGAGGAGGGAGATAATGAGGACAGAGAGAGAGATGATAACAAGGTCTGTGCTGTAGGGGATCTGGATGTGGGTCCGATCTCAGTGACCTTACACTCAGGATTAGCTGGGATTGTGACCGGATTAAAGAGACAGCTCCATGTACCAGCTAATATATTACTGGGGGTAAACACGGCTTCAGACATGTTACTGGGGGTAAACACGGCTTCAGACATGTTACTGGATGTAAACACGGCTTCAGACATGTTACTGGGTGTAAACACGGCTTCAGACATGTTACCGGGTGTAAACACGGCTTCAGACATGTTACTGGGGGTAAACACGGCTTCAGACATGTTACTGGGTATAAACATGGCTTCAGACATGTTACTGGATGTAAACACGGCTGGTAATAATGTAACTGTATCGGGTGATATGAAAACTGTATCCTGGTCAGAAATAAAGCAGAGACGCCCAGAAACACCAGAGAGATTTCAGTGTAATCAGGTTTTTTTTTTTTTTTTTTTAAATCTTTATTTATAGGTTCATGCATGTCAATTTGATATAACATACTTATAGGGTATATGCTTGTATGGTTATACAGACAAAAATTACTTGCCAGTGGTACAAATATACAATGATAAATGAGATGTTCCATGCCAGGTTACACAAGACTGGTCTAGCCAATGCAGTTATGAACAGTAATGGGGGTTCATCTTTCAATATACATTAGTTTACTATCCTTGTTTTGTGAGGTAAGGACAATCGGTCTTTTTCGAGGATATGTCTTCGGCCTCTGTTCCAGCTCCGATGCTAGCTGCTGTCCACGTGTAGACCTTTTTTTTTTTTTTTTTTTGTATCTCTGTGTATCAATATACGCTATACATTTGCGGCCTGTGGCCTTGTATCTGTGTCTTATACACCCTTTCATGACATGAACAATTTTATGATATGACCCGAGAGTGGGTCTGGGTGAAAAGTAGAGAAATTTAGGAGGAGAAGAGGAGGGAGGGGAGAGGGGGGGGGGGTAGTACAGGGTTGCGTTCGTGCGGTATGGGCATCCATGAGATCGGGGTGGCCGGCACCGGTGGCCATCTCCAAAACGTGTGTTCCTGAATAAACGTCACTTCGTCTATGTCATTCTCAACTATCAGTATAGTCCTCCCACGGCTCCCATGTCTTGATGAATTGAGGATATGTGTCCCTTATTTGTGCTGTCAATTTATCCATAAGGTGTGCCTCTTTGATGTTGTGGATGACTTTTTCTATTTGTGGCATGTCAGTTTGTAGCCAGGTATGCGCCATAGCTCGCCTTGCGGCCAGGGATATCTTATTGAACAGTCTTTGTTCTTTGTTGGTCAGGCCGTCAACTGGTCTGGCTATCAGGAAGGACCAAGGGTCCGGGGTCAGTGTTTTGTGTAGTACTTCTGTCATAAGGCGGGCTATTCCTTCCCAGTATGTCATTGCCTTGGGACACGTCCACCACATGTGTAGGTACGTACCCTTCTCCCCGCACCCCCTCCAGCATGTGTCAATGGGTGTTTTACCCATGCGGTACAGTTTAACCGGTGTGGTGTACCACCGCATAAGAGTTTTATAGCATTGTTCTTGATGGAGTACACAGATGGATGTTTTTGCTGCTGCTTCCCAGATATCTTGCCACTCTCCCCCCTCCAGTGTTTGTTGTAGATCGGTTTCCCATTGTGTGACATAGGCGGGAGTGTATGTCTTGTCTGTAGGTGCGCTTAATTGGGTGTAGAGGAGGGTGATTAGGCCGGTACGTGGTCCTTCGGATATGCACAGTTTTTCAAAGAATGTTGGTCTGGTATGAGCGGCCTCCCTTACCTGTGTCTTACCCGCAAAGTCCCTGAGCTGAATATATCTGAAATGGTCCTTTGTGGTTAATGGGGCCAGGGTGGCGAGGTTTTCGAATGTTCTGAGAGTACCTGCCTGGTATAGCTGGTGATATCTTTGGATGCCCGTGTTCTCAATTCCCTGAAAATCTCTAGCTGTCAGGCCAGGTGGAAAGGCGTTATTGCGTAGGTACGGTGTTAGGGGTGAGATGGGGTGAGTTAAGGCGTGTTTGTGTGCCGTGGCGTCCCAGATCCTGATCGAGTTCAGGATTGCTGGGCAGGTCGTAGAGAGAACCGGTCTGTCCAGCTTGGGGACCCAGATCCAATATTGCGGTAGGTCCGTGTTCATGATCATCGTTTCTAGATCGACCCATCGGTGGGTGTCAGGTGGCGAATGCCACTCTATTATTTGCGCTAATTGTGCGGATAGGTAGTAGGCGTGGAGATGGGGTAGCCCGAGACCGCCCCTGCTTTTGGGTGTATACAGGGTTTGTCTCGCTATCCTGTGCCTCTTCCCTGCCCATATGAAGTCGTCTATTACTGTTTGAATTGGTTTTAGGTCTCCTTTAGTGACCCGTACCGGTAGGGCCTGGAAGAGGAACAGGAGGCGCGGCAAGATATTCATCTTGACGCTGTGTAGTCTGCCTATCCATGAGATGGGTTTTTCATGCCATTTGGTAGTCTTTGATCAGTGTGGTTATCAGTCTTTTATGGTTTTCCGCATACAGGTCCTTAGGGTCGGGGGGGAGTGCCACTCCTAGGTATTTAATTGGGCGGCTGCTAATGTTCAGTGGGTATGTGTTGGCCAGCCATGCGATGTCTGAGTCTGGGAGTCCGATGGGCATGCCCACCGATTTGTCAACATTTATCTTGTACCCTGAGACGCGGTTATATTCGTCGAGTAGGTCAAGAAGGTTTGGCACTGAGTCTTTCGGGTTGGTGAGGGTCAGCATGATGTCATCGGCGTAGGCCGAAACTTTAAACTCCTCTGTCGCTACCCTGACTCCTCGGATCCCCGGGTGTTCCCTAATGAGCCTCAAGAGCGGTTCCAATGCTAATATGAATAGGAGGGGGGACAGGGGGCATCCCTGTCGCGTGCCGTTTTTAAGGGCAAAGGGGCGTTGTGTTGTTCCTGGTACTAGTGTTTGTGCTCTGGGGTTCGCATATAGGGCCTGGATCGCGTTGATAAATGTGTCTGGTAGGTGCATGTCGCGCAGTAATGTGAAGAGAAAGGGCCAGAGGACCCGATCAAACGCCTTCTCCGCATCCAGTGAGAGGATCAGAGAAGGCGTCTGTTTCTCGCCCGTCCTCCATATGAGGTCCACCGCTCTTCGTGTGTTCTCATACAGCTGTCGCGTGGGGACGAAGCCCACTTGGTCGGGGTGTATACATGTTGTGAGGAGCGGGTTCAACCGGTTGGCTAGTAGTTTTGCGTAAGCTTTGAGGTCAAAATTTATTAGGGATATGGGCCGGTAATTGGTGATGCTGGTGGTATCCTTATCAGGTTTGGGGATTAGGGTGATGTCTGCTGTCGAGAGGTCTTGGTGTGGCATGTCGCCTTGTGTCCAGCATTTGTACATGTTGGTTAGGTATGGCATTAAGTCGTCCTTGAATGTCTTGTAGTATGTGCCGTCAAATCCATCAGGGCCTGGGGCTTTGTTCCCCTTAAGCCCTGCGACAGCCGCAACTACTTCGTCCATTTCTATTGCGTTTCCCAGGGGCTCTGTCTGGTCTGTGGCAAGTTTCGGGATTCGGGCCCTGGCTAGGAATGCCTGAAGCTCCGACATGTACTCGGTATTGGACTCTGTCAGGGTGGGGGAGTGGTTATATAGTTGTGTATAGAACTGTGTGAATTCATCGTTCACCTCACTGGGGTTGGTAAGGACCGTTCCTTGTGCGTTTTTGACGATGATTGTCGTGGTTTTATGTGCTCTAGGTCGTAGGGCTCTTGCGAGAAGGGTGTCCATTTTGTTGGACTTCTCGTAGAAGAGTCTTTTGGTGTGGCGCATGTCATTGCTGACCTCGTCCACCATCAGCTCTCTGATCATCCGTCTAAGTTCCTGTAAATCTCTATATGTTGTGGGTGTAGCGTTTTGTTTATGTTGCTGCTCTGTTCTGCGTAATTGCTTGAGTAGGTCCGTAAGCTTATCGTATTTCTGCTTCTTGTGTTGTGTAGCTAGCTTAATAAGAAGGCCTCTGATAACGGGCTTATGGGCCGCCCATAGGGTTGTGGGCGATATGTCCGGGGTGTCGTTGGTTTGGAAATATTGTGTTAGTTCGCGTCTAACACTCTCTTGGACCTGTAGGTTCTTAAGAAGGGAGGGGTTCATTCTCCACTTCCATGGTGTGCGTGCGCCCGCAGTTTTAAGGGTTATTTCAATATCTGCGTGGTCTGACCAGGAGATTAGGTTAATCGCAGAATTTTTGACCCACTGCATGCCCAGCTTGTTTGTGAGAAATAGGTCGATGCGTGAGTAGGTGGCATGGGAGGCGGAGTAGAACGTGTAATCACGTGTACTCGGGTGGTGAATACGCCAGGGATCTAGTAGTCCCGTGTTGAGTATGAAGTTGTTTAGGAGTTTGTCCTGTCCCCCTCTGTATTGTGATCGTGGGAGGTGTTGCCCGCCTCCTCGGTCCGTCGCTGGACAGGGTGTCGCATTAAGGTCCCCCCCTAGTATCACTATGCCCCTTGGGAGGGTGGAGATCCTTGTCTCGAGTTCTGCCCAGAACCCCGGAGAAGGAGTGTTCGGGGCATATACGTTAATTAAATGATATGTGTTGGAGTGAATTGTGCCTGACAGGACCACGTACCGGCCCTCTGTATCAGTTTGTATATTTGTGATCTGTATGGGGCATTTTTTATGGATGAGTATCTCTACTCCGTTTTTCTTCCATGGGGCTCGGGATGCGAATGCCCTTGTATAGACGTGGTCAGTTAAGGCTATGTGGGAGCCGTTGGGTATGTGGGTTTCTTGTACGAATGTGACGTCTGCCCTCTGTCGTCGCACTTCTCTCAGAAGTAGTCTTCGTTTGTTGGGTACATTTAACCCATTCACGTTCAGTGAGGTTATCTTTAGGTCCATGTCTGTGTGTGGGATATGGTGCGTCCGCTTACCTGACCTAGGGCGGGGTGTCAGTCTATCTCGCGCTCAGGTCGAAACCGGTGCCGTCCACCCCAGCAGATGCGTCCTCAGGTGCCAATCTCCTCTAAGTCGCTTGTGTATTCGTGCGGAACGGGGGAAAGGGGAGGGTGGAGAGATTGAAGTGGGTAGGTAGAAAGAGGAGGTTGTAGTGAAAATACAACCTACGAAGAAGCAAATGAATAATTAATTAAAAACAGTACAATATGCAGTGTGAACCAACCAAGTTCACAATGAGCGTAATATAGTGAAACAATAAATTAAATTTAACTTATCCGGGTCTTACCAGTCGCCAGGAGCTATAGGGGGTGGGCATCCACCGCGCTGAGGGTATCTCCTCTAACGGGGGGGAAACTCAGCCGATAAGCACCCTGCCGAGGCTCGGCCAAAGAATAAACAACCTGTGTCTGCTGAGTATCTCGGGGGGGGGGGGGGGGGGGGGGGGGGATGGGTCGTCCACTCGTATATTCCTTGCCTGAGCAAGCCCTTTGCGCTCTGCGTTACTACGCCTTATTTTCGGTTTTCTGGTCTGGGGGGGGGGGGATACCTCAGTCGAAGCTTGGAGTAAACCGCTTATGTATTATGTATGTGGCGTCAGGGAGTGTGCTGCCTTGTGCGGGGTCAAAAGTCTCCCGGGTTCTGGCTATGTACACCACCCATGGTTTGTCTGTTAAGGTGCGGCTAACAGGGATCCTGATTACTGCCCTCCGGGAGAGTGCGGTTATGCAGTATGGGGGTGGGGAAGAGGCACCCTTGGAATGTTTGGTAACGTCTATTCCTTTCTCTTATCCTAACGTTCCGGTCTCCGATTTAGGCGGGAGCACCAGGTCACCTGACCCGAAATTCCCGCTCTTCGGACAGCGGTCTAATGTAGTTACTGGACACTGTCCTGCCTTCCCGCCCCATTCTTCCCTGTAAGCTTGCATTTCCCTCCATCCCATAAATGCAGTTTATTTTTATTTCGGTTATTATTATTGTTTTTCAATTTTTTGTCTTTTTATGCTTCTTTCATTATTATCATTGGTATTTTTTTTTTTTATTTATTTTTTTTCCCCTCCTGTTGCTTCTTACCCCCCTTTCTTGTCCCAGTTATGGCCTATCACAATGTGTGGTAACGTATTGCCTGGGGCCCCGTTGGTCGCCCCCTCCCACCCATGTTTCTTTAGTTAGTGGACCCCACTTGTCACCCCCCCACACATCCCCTGCCTCAGCCTCAACCCCCGAGGCCGAAATGTGACCTCAAAACCCCTTTAACTTGCTCTAACCGTGAGCGATTAAATTGCGTTCAATAAAATGGTTGCTATGATGCGTGTGCAAGTCCAGAGTCAGTTAATACATTACTGGTTTGTTACAGTCCGATCACTCAGTCCACTTGGGAGTCGCGATCTTCCCAGCTAGCTGGCAATGGTGGCAGGTCCGTGGTGCCCGTCACCGGGAGTTGCAGATCCTCTGGGAGCCGTATATCCAGATCTTTTAGAAAGTCTCGGACATTTGTTGAAGGTAGCAGTATGGATGGTGAGGGCCCATGAAAGACGATGATCTTGAAGGGGTACCCCCAGGCGAATCTGATTCCCTTCTGGCGCAGCAGATCTGTAACTGGTTTCCATGCCCGCCTTCTGAGGAGGGTTGCAGGCGCGATGTCTTGGTACAGTTGCAGTTCGGCTTCTTCATGCTGGAACGGTTTTGTTCTGCTCTGTTTAAGTATGGCTTCCTTTGTCTGGAAATAGTGCCATCTTACAATGACGTCCCTTGGCGGACTGGACTTCGGGCCTTTGGCCCTGAGGGCTCTATGTGCTCTGTCAATCAGCCAGAGGTAATCCGGTATGTTAGGCAGGTGCTGTTGGAAAGTTTGTAGTAGTACCTGTTCCAGGTCTTCGTCCCTCACAGCTTCTGGTAGGCCTCTAACACGTAAATTATTGCGTCTTGACCGGTTAGATATATCCTCCAGTTCGATCTCTAGGTCAGAAATTCTTTGTTTGAGGGTGTTGGTGGCCTTAGCGGTGTCGTTCTGCGCAGTGACCATCTGGGCTACTCTGCGCTCCGTTTCGGTTGTTCGGGCCCCAATGGCGGCAATCTCTGCCTTCACTTCCGCCGCTGTGCGGCTGATTTCAGCTGCGAGGTATCCCTTTACCTCCGCCAGCGATTTAAGGATGGCGCGGGAAGAGGCCTCTGGGGCTGTCAGTGCGGCAGTGGAGGCTGCTTCAGGCTGGTGTGTTTCACTGGGGCCCGTGTCGGTAGCAGTGCCACGAGGCGACGGTCTCTGGGCCGTGAACATCTCCGCCACTGATGGCGCTTCCTTTTGGCCCTTTTTGGCGGGTTTGCGGCTGGACATCCGCGATCGGTGCGGGTTGGCAGCTTAGGGTTCGCTGGGGCTGAGTCTGGGCGAGTTTGGATCAGGTTGGTGCTGTTTATAGTGCTAATTTACGAGCCTCTGGTGCGGAGCTCCGGCTTTAGGCGGCCATCTCTGTCGGCAGTCAGACCACGCCCCCAGTGTAATCAGGTTTTAAGCTCCAGGAGTTTCTCCTCAGGACGACATTACTGGGAAGTGGGGGGCAGTGAATCAGGGGGATGGATGGTAGGGATGGCCTATCGCAGTATAGACAGGAAAGGACGTCAGTCACTGATTGGATGTAATAACAAGTCCTGGGGTTTGGTGAGGTTTAATAATCAGTATATTGTGATACATGACAGTAAATCAATCCGGTTACCTCCCCCCACCCCTTCCAGCTGGAGATTGCGGATATTCCTGGACTACGAGGCCGGGCGGCTGTCCTTTTATGATCTGTGTGACCCCATCAGACACTTACACACCTTCACTGCCACCTTCACTGAGCCGCTTCATGCTATATTCAGGGTATGTGGGAGTAATGCCCCTATATTCAGGGTACATGGCGGCAATGCCTGGCTGAGAATGTATTGAATGATTTATTAATCTAATTAAAGAGATTTAACTGGAAATCCCGGAGTGCGAATCCGGAGCCGGGAATACTGATCTGGGTGTGGGCGGAGCATCACAACAGGGTTAGCCCCACCCACTTGAACTGAGTGTGGGTGGAGCCTGTTACTAAGCAACAGCTGCTCTGTGTGTCACTGTGTGTGATTGTGGGTGAATTTTACTGACATTAAAGCAGAATTACTCAATACAGACAGACATCTCTATAATTAAACTATAGTCACAGCTTGTATCCTGCATGTTAGATTGTTTTTTAATTCACTGATTAAATCTGTGTGTGTGTGTGTGAGTTTGTGTTGTCTGAGTGTGATGAGAGTTATAGTTTATTGCATCTGAAATGTCAGCTACAGGCAGCCTCTGGTACTGGTAACTGTTCTGGACTTCAACTCCCATCATGTGTTTTACGCCTGCACTCTGTGTGTGAATGTGTGTCATAATGTGTGTAAGTGTGTGTCACCTTGTCAGTGTGTGTCAATGTATATTAGTGTGTGTGTGTCATAATGTGTTAGTGTGTGTGTCACCTTGTCAGTGTGTGTCATAATGTGTGTTAGTGTGTGTATCATAACGTGTGTTAGTGTGTGTGTCACCTTGTCAGTGTGTATCATACCGTGTGTTAGTGTGTGTGTCATAATGTGTGCTAGTGTGGGTGTCACCTTGTCAGTGTGTGGCATTATGTGTGTTATTGTGTGTGTCATAATGTGTGTTAGTGTGTCACCTTGTCAGTGTGTGGCATTATGTGTGTTATTGTGTGTGTCATAATGTGTGTTAGTGTGTCACCTTGTCAGTGTGTGGCATTATGTGTGTTATTGTGTGTGTCATAATGTGTGTTCGTGTGTCACCTTGTCAGTGTGTGTCATTATGTGTACTGGGTGATTATTATTGTATATTAGCTGGCTGAGTGTGATGGGATATGTAATGATTAATGTAATTCTCCAGGTTTAGGCCGAGTTCTTTGTATGATATTGAAAAGTAGAAACAGCTGATTTTACCTGATGGGCTTTACTAAAATGGTGTTTGTAATATTTACTAAAATGGTGTTTGTATTATTTACTAAAATGGTGTTTGTAATATTTACTAAAATGGTGTTTGTAATATTTACTAAAATGGAGTTTGTATTATTTACTAAAATGGAGTTTGTATTATTTACTAAAATTGAGTTTGTAATATTTATTAAAATGGAGTTTGTAATATTTATTAAAATGGAGTTTGTATTATTTATTAAAATGGAGTTTGTATTATTTATTAAAATGGTGTTTGTAATATTTACTAAAATGGTGTTTGTATTATTTACTAAAATGGAGTTTGTAATATTTACTAAAATGGTGTTTGTAATATTTACTAAAATGGAGTTTGTAATATTTACTAAAATGGAGTTTGTATTATTTATTAAAATGGAGTTTGTATTATTTACTAAAATGGTGTTTGTAATATTCAGAATGGTTATAATGAACAGAAAATGAAATTTACCCAATAAATGCAGGTATATATAGAAAATGATCTCAGAAAATGGGCCGGGAGTTTGAAGCTTCAAGCAGGAAGTTAATTCTTATTTGTATTGATTGGTCAAGAGAATGTGCGGGTGGAGCTTAATATGGGAGGAGTTATGTGCCTATATAAGGAGCCTGCACTATTGTCCGGGGCTCAGAACTTGTGGTATTTTGGTGACGCTAGTCCCTCTGAGTCCCGATCGGTGATCCAATAAAGAATCTCTTCCTTCCTGAAGAAACCTGTGTCCATCTCTCTGTGCTTCGCTTCCGTCAGTTTCTCCGGTATCATTTGGTGCATTGGCCGGGAAGCTCATCGTTCAACGGTAGCTGAGAGGCAGAGGCGTGAGACGGTCTATCTTTGCCCACGTTCTCTACGGCTGCACCCCTGAACTTCTGCGTGGACCTCCCTTCGTCTCGGCGCCACTGGTCTGTTGTCCAGGAGATCATCGGCCTCTACGTGAGAAGTGCTGGGGTGTCCCCGTCGATGAGTGTGAACTCAGGTTCAGGAACGAGGAGGTAAGACAACTGCTGTTTTAGACGGCAGAACCCACTAGGGGTATACCGATTGTGCGGTAGGCCCAAAGGGGTTTGAATCTGTGTATCTGCCCCCTCTGTCGGAGGGAAGGAGCGAAGGCGCACCGCTCGATCGAACGCTCTTTAGTCAGACCGTTTGATTTTGTTAGTCAGGCGGGGTCCTGGTGTAAATAGCCCTAGCCGGACACCGGTGTCTTGTCTAGACTAGCGTTCTAGGGTGTATATTACGTTCGCTAGGTCGGAGGGACCGGGAGACTAAGCGGCGTCTGTGTAAATTCGGTTCGCTAGCTCTCAACCTATCTGGGCTAAGTGGGAAGGCGTGTAAATTTGGAACCCACTAGACTTTTGATAGTGCGACTAAGAGGCGCCTGTGTAAATTCGGTTCTCTAGCTCGCTATATGTGGTGATTGGGCAGTGTGGCTAACCAAAACGGGTGTATATAGTTTTAGGTAGTCCATTCAAGGTACTGGCCAATAGTTTAGTTGGGAATTGTAAATGTGATAAAGATTGTTTAGTAAAGTGTATATCTTGTTAGATAGCGCGAGCTCAGCCGTCTAGCGAGAGTGTTAATAGTGTGTTGCTGTATTATAGTGCACGGTACCATAACCCTGTATATTTACTGACACTGTATATAAGTACTAATCATTGTCGTCTATTGCATGTTTAACACCATAACCACTAATAATTGTATTGTGACCTTAACTTGTGCTTTGACCTATGCTAACCGTACTGTAACCGCTATTTGTAAAAGACGATGTTACTGGGGTGTGTTATAGACGGGTAATTCATATATAGAGAATTATAGCGTGGGTGACTGTATAGTTTCGCCAAAGGGCATAATATTGATTATATAGTGACTGGTGTAACAGCTGTGTGTGTACGGGAATTCCCTGAGTGTTTATTGTTATTGTGTACGTTTCACTTGGTAACTGTACCACGTGGTGCTGTTGCCAGAGGAAACGGGTGTGATTGTTGAATAGTACGCGTGCATAGTATTCGTTGTCGACGACGTTCCATTGTTAAGTATGGGTGCGTCGCAGTCAACGATTCCGGATCCCTTAGGTTGTATGGTGAAGAATTTTAAAAAGGGATTCAAAACTTGTGATTTTGGGGTTAAAATGTCTCCTGTACGTTTGGTCACTTTGTGTACTAGGGAGTGGCCTACTTTGGTTGCGGCATGGCCGCCACGTGGCAGTTTGGATCCAACCCTGGTACAGCGCTTACACGTGGCTGTATCGGGTAGGCCTGAACTTTACGGCCAGTTTCCTTATATTGATTGTTGGAGACAGGCCGTAAATGACTCGCCAAAATGGCTCCAGACATGCCACGAGGAGCAATGTCGCCTCATGGTAGCTAGGACTTGTTCGTCCACTAGGACTGGTGTTAGGCCCATTTTGGACACGCCCCCTGAGTCCGAGATCCCTTTGCCGCCCCCTTACTTTCCGTTAAGAGGAAGTGACGCAAATGCAGGAAGTCCTGCAACCCTCCCCTCATTACCCTCATCCACTTCCGCTTCCTCCTCCAGTACAGGATCCACCCCCCCTCGTACTAAATCTCCCCTTCCGGAATCAGAACCAACCCCCATTAAAAACGAATATCCTGATTTGGCGCCACTTCAGACTTCCAGTCAAGCTTCATCTAGCTCGGCTCGAAGTGTTTTATTTACAACCTTTTCCCAAAACCAAGCTCCCACATCCCCATACCCTATTTCTCCCCGACTGGAACCTATGACTGACGCCCCTCCACGTAGCCCCATACAGACCCGACAGCTGACCGGTGCCCAACAATTAAAACACTATCAGATGCCTCTTCGTCTGAATCCTGGGTCAGCCTATATCGATGCCGCAGGTCAAATGGCACATGCTGACCCAGTCTTTGTATATGTCCCATTCACGACAACCGATCTCTTAAATTGGAAGACCCACAATTCCTCGTATACTGAGAAACCACAAGCTATGACTGATCTGTTCACCTCAATAGTACAGACACATAACCCGACATGGGCTGATTGCCAGCAGTTATTAATGACTTTATTCAACAATGAGGAAAGGACAAGAATTAATCAAGCGGCCATTAAAGCACTAGAGGATAAAGCCCGTACTTTAAACCAAGCCAATCCATCAGCATGGGCCGCAACACATTATCCCAACACCGATCCCGATTGGAATGTAAATGGTGCTGATATGGTTAAACTTAGAGCCTATAGAGACGCTATAATTGCTGGCATGAAAGCCGGAGGAAAGAAAGCCATTAACATGTCGAAGACAGTTGAGGTGATTCAGAAAAGTGATGAAGCGCCCAGTGTCTTTTATGACCGATTATTGGAGGCATACCGCTTGTATACCCCCTTTAATCCGGAAGACGCAGATAATTCCCGAATGGTGAACTCCGCCTTTGTCAGCCAAGCTTACGGAGATATTAAGCGCAAGCTACAAAAGTTAGAAGGGTTTGCAGGTATGTCCATCACCCAACTAATGGAGGTAGCGAATAAGGTTTATATGAATAGGGAAACAGAAAGTAAGAAAGAGGAGGAGCGCAAGATGCGTAGAAAGGCTGATATGCTAGCGGTAGCGATCGCAGGCGTAGATAGACGGGGCCCAGATAGAGGCGATAGTAGATGGAATAGGGAGCCTTTGAGTAGGAATCAATGCGCGTATTGCAAGGAAGAAGGGCATTGGAGGAACGAATGTCCACAAAGAGAGCAGTACGAGAGAGACCAACCCAGGGCAGGTTACGGAAACTTTAGAGGCAGAGCGAGAGGTAGAGGAGGCCCCGGAGGGAGTAATGGTAATAGAGGGAGTAATGGGAACAGAGGAAGTGTTAGGGAAGACAGGTATATTCCAGCAGCGCAAAGGTCCCGCGATAGAGAAGGTAGGGACTTTGTAGGATTGGCTGACACGGTCATGGAGGACTATTGATACCGACCGGGCTCCATCCCCCTTGGTCGAGCGGAGCCTATGGTCGATGTATCAATAGGGGGGAAAAGGAGTGCGTTCATGATCGACACTGGTGCTGAACATTCAGTGGTGACTAATCTAGTTGCTCCTCCATCTGGAAGGACTATTACTGTGATAGGAGCAACTGGAAGAAGTGCTGAAAAACCGGTTCTTAAAAGTCGACTCTGTACACTGGGAGGCCACGTAGTAAAACATCAATTCCTTTATATGCCTGAATGTCCAGTCCAATTGCTGGGACGTGATATGCTATCAAAATTACAAGCGCAGATTACGTTCCTACCAAATGGAACAACATCCTTAAAGTTTAATGGACCTTCAGGTATCATGACATTATCCGTACCAAAGGAAGAAGAGTGCCGACTTTATACAGCGTTGACTAGCCAAAACCCTAGGAGTGATGAGACATTATTTAACATACCAGGAGTTTGGGCAGAGAACAACCCACCAGGACTGGCCCGCAATATTCCACCTATAAAAATTGAACTTAAACTTGGGGTTTATCCAGTGAGCCTAAGACAATACCACATCCCGCAGAAGGCTAAGAAGAACATCCAATCCTATCTGGATAAGTTCATACGGTATGTGTGGCAAATCTAGCCACTTCTGGACTATATGCAGTATAGGTTGTCCGTAGGCTGACTGTATGATGTGTTCCGTTAAATGTGTATGTATTGTGCTATGGCCGTTCGCACGCTGGCAGCCGTACGCTGCCAGCGTACCAGCATTCATACGACGAAAACACGGCTATCCTGGCCATTCGCCGTACGAATACGGGCTCCCCAGGTCGACCACACACTCCCAAGTCGTGTGGTACCAAGTAACCGATTGCAACATTGTTGCAATCGGTAATTAAGGGCTCTCCTAGGTGGCCGTCGATCCACTACCGACCATGCGGCGGTCGGCCATCTTGGATCCTTTGTCTCTGCAGCGGTGTTCGGTCGTCGAGAGCCTGGACTTGAAAACGGCTACTCGATGATCCGAGCCCCGCTGGGTTTCCAGAGCGTTCGGGAGTTCCGCGTTCGGTACATTATATGTCCCGTACTTATTCGGTACTTTTAAACCAACTTTCATGTTTAAATGTATTATGTGCGGCGTTCGGTCAATTCAGCTGGGATCAGAGCGGTATTCTCACAAAGTGTGCGCTCCGACCCCAGCTATCTACCGAACGTTCGATTATTCCAAAGTACCGAATATTATGTGAATTATGGATTTTAGAGTCAATTGTCGGTTTTGCTACACGAGGGGATAATCCACTTAATCGTCCATTTTAGTGGGAGTATCCCTCTCGTGTCGCAATGCCTGTTGGGAAAGTCACAATGCATGTTGGGAGAAATCCCCTGGATGATCTGTGTGGAAACCCCTTGCATGGGGAACTGTATAAATACGCTGCTTGTGAATAAACCGAGTTAGTTGACTCCCAAACTGTGTTTCGTCCGGTTATTGGGAGGATTGGGAATATTGCCTTGCTTTCTACTCTGACTGTGGATTTCCTGAAGATACCAACGGATGTCGTGGACGGTTATACCGCATACCGTTACAATTGGTGGCAAGCGACGGGATCCGAACCTTACAGCCGAAAAAGCAGCGTTCGTGTAAACTGGAACTACCGAACAAGGAAAGCAAGGGCAATTCGTATGGAGATTGACTACACCATACTGAAACGACAGACTTTAAAAGAGCTACTGGAAGCCAGGGGCAAGATAGCCAGCAACAAATCTAAGGCTGTGCTGATCGCTGAACTAATGGAGGGAGACAGAGCCCGCAGCGCTACACCTCCACCAGCCAAGGAAGAGACCCCATTCCAAAAAGAGCTACGAACCAGGTTGGAGTTTCTGCCGCAACCAGTATCGTTGGAAATGTTGACCGTGATGATATCGGATGTACAGGACTATCTGCTGGCAACCAACCCACCAGCAACCCCACCTAGGGCAGAGTCTGTTACTGCCTCCACCTATGGACAAATAAAGCCCAAAGTCCCACATCACGCCTTTAAAGCGTTTTGTGAAGAAAAGGACGAAATTGATGGGTACTTACAGGATTTTGAGCGGCTGTGCGATTTGCACGATCTGGAACCCGCAGTATGGGTACCGCTGCTGGCCGGTAAATTATCGGGTAGGGCAGCTGAAGCCTACCGTGCTGTACCTCGAGAGGACAGCAAAGATTACCCTAAAGTAAAGAGGGCGATCTTGGAGAGGTATGCTATTACCCCAGAAGCATACCGGCGCAAGTTCAGGGGCTTGCGCAAACCGGAGAAAGATTCTCACGCAGAGTGGGCACACAAGCTGGATCAAGCATCGCAAGGATGGATACAGGCCAGCAACGCCACTAATATGGAGGAGTTACGACAGCTTATGCTACTGGAGCAGTTTTTAATGGCTTGTCCCCAGACGCACAAGAATGGGTGAGAGACCGTAAACCCCTCACCCTACCCGAAGCCGCTAGATTGGCGGATCAGCATTTTGATGCCCGGAGGCATCACGGATCCCAGAATAAGGCCCTCCCTCGGATTACCGGGCCACCCCATAATTTTACTCCTACCGGCCCCACCGTACCCCTGCACAGGCCAGCACTGAATACTCCACCAACCCCCTCCCGATACAACGGCCGGGCTAACATTCAGTGTCACACCTGCAAGCAGTGGGGACACATTTCTCGGGAGTGCACCCAAAACCGGAGCCGGCAGGCTTGGAATCAGGTGCGACAAAATTTGGCACCAAGGGCTGCTGCACACCATTACCAGGTAGCCCCCGTCACCCAAGAATTGCTGAGCGCTCAAGTTGAGGAGCCGCTAGGGGTGCTCCACGAAGTAATGTCGGTCCGAGCCACCGACAACCGACAACATCATCGGCAGCTAGTAACCCTAGAGGGCAAGGAGGTACAAGGGCTCAGGGATTCGGGAGCCACTTTGACTTTGGTTGCACCACATTTGGTCCCGGGCGCAACCCACACTGGCGGGTCAGTGGCAGTACGGGTGGCCGGGGGAGCAGTATACCGGCTACCGACTGCCAAAGTACACTTGGATTGGGGTGTGGGAGAGGGGACTGTGGAAGTAGGGCTTATGCAAAATTTACCTGCAGATGTTGTGCTGGGGAATGACTTAGGCCAAATGACTTCCGCTTTTATTCCCCAGACTCCCTATCAGGAGGCACACCCCGTAACCACCCGGCAACAGGCTCGCACCACGGCTACACCGATACACTCTGAGGCTCAGGTAAGAGACCATGCTCCCCGACCGACCCCCATGTCCTGGGATACCCCGACTACCTTTGCGACCGAAGTCCAGACCGATCCCACCCTCCAAGTATATAGGGACCGGGCACAAACAGACCAAACCGGGCTAGAGGGGGAGCGGTACATCTGGGAGAAGGAGTTGTTATACCGTGTCACGACTAAAGATGTGGGGGGGTCTGTCACCCTGACTAACAAGCAGCTAGTGGTACCGCAAAAGTATAGACAGGAGCTGCTTAGAATTGCTCATGACATTCCCTTGTCAGGACACCTAGGGATGACCCGTACCCGGTACCGCTTAACGCATGCCTTCTTCTGGCCCGGCATCTCGCAGGATGTGCGCCAGTATTGCACCTCTTGCGACGTATGTCAGAGAGTAGGTAAACGAGGGGATCGCCACAAGGCCAAGCTATGTCCCCTACCCATTATCGCAGAGCCCTTCAGCCGCGTAGCGGTAGATATCGTAGGGCCCCTGCCAAAACCCAGTCCCTCTGGCAAAAGGTACATTCTGACTGTAGTGGATTACGCCACCAGGTACCCCGAAGCTGTGGCCCTCACTAATATACATGCCGAGACCGTAGCGGAGGCATTAATGAAAGTGTTTTCCCGGGTAGGGTTCCCCCAAGAGATAATCTCGGACCGAGGTACCCAGTTTACGGCCGAAGTTACTCAACATATGTGGAAGGTATGTGGCATTAAGCCAATAGTTAATTCCGCCTACCACCCCCAGTCCAATGGGTTATGTGAGAGGTTCAACGGGACACTGAAGCAGATGCTTCGGACGTTCGGGGAGACCCACAAAGACTGGGAGAGGTTTCTACCTCACCTACTCTTTGCTTATAGAGAGGTTCCCCAGGAGTCGACCGGATTCTCCCCGTTTGAATTACTATTTGGGAGGAGGGTGCGGGGACCCTTGAACTTAATTAGGGAACATTGGGAGGGAGAGAGTACTACCAACGAGACCCCTATCATATCATACGTCCTGGAATTCAGGGACCGTCTGGAGGCGCTCACTCAGGCTGTACACACCAACCTCCAGGCGGCCCAGCAACGACAGCGACGCTGGTACGATAGAGGAGCCCGAGACCGCAGCTTTCAGGTGGGACAGAAGGTTTTAATTTTAAAACCTGTCCGCACAGACAAGCTGCAGGCCATCTGGCAAGGCCCATACCAGGTAGTGGAGCAGCGATGCGACACTACCTATGTGATCGGCCCCTGCTCAGGGGTAGGGAAGAGACGCATGCTCCACGTGAACCTGCTCAAACCCTACCATGAGAGGATCGAGGATGTGACGGCCATCTGCGCCTCCTCCTTAGAGGATCAGGAGAACCTACCCTTACCTGACCTACTAGAACCCGAGGCACCGATAGAGCCCTCCCAGGGAGTTCAGCTGGGGGAGCGGCTAAGCGCCCATGAGCGTGCCCAGGTACAAGCGCTGATCGAAGCCAAAGGGGCTACCTTCTCCAATTTACCTGGTTACACTCCGCTAGCCACTCACCGAGTAGACACCCTGGGACAGCTACCTATGAGACAGGCTCCATATAGGGTTCCGGAATCCGTCCGTACCCATATGAAAGCCGAGCTAGATGAGATGTTACAGCTAGGGGTTATCGAACCCTCCGATAGCCCCTGGGCATCGCCGGTAGTCCTAGTACCGAAAAAGGATGGCACCACTCGGTTCTGTGTCGACTACCGGAGGCTAAATGACAAAACGGTGTCTGATGCCTACCCGATGCCCCGGATAGACGAGCTGTTAGATAAGATGGCACGGGGCCAGTATCTCACTACCATTGATTTGTGTAAGGGATACTGGCAAATTCCACTAGCCGATGACGCCGTCCCCAAGTCGGCGTTTGTCACTCCATTTGGCCTGTACCATTTCAAGGTCATGCCCTTCGGAATGAAAAACGCTCCGGCTACCTTTCAGCGGATGGTAGATCGGCTACTGGACGGGTTCCAAGAGTATGCCTGTGCCTATCTAGATGACATAGCCATCTTTAGCCAGACCTGGGAGGACCACCTACATCACATAGGGGCGATCTTAGATCGTATTGGGGAGGCTGGGTTAACGTTAAAGCCTAGCAAGTGCCACATAGGTATGGCTGAGGTGCAGTATCTGGGACACCGAGTAGGGTGTGGGCAGCAGAGACCCGAGCCAGCCAAGATTGAGGCCGTAGCAAAGTGGCCTACCCCCAGGACTAAGACTCAGGTGCTGGCGTTTTTAGGGACGGCCGGCTACTACCGGAAGTTTGTTCCAGACTATAGCACCCTGGCCAAACCCCTGACGGACTTGACTAAAAAGAACCTTCCCCGACAGGTTGTCTGGGCCCCAGAGTGTGAGCAGGCATTCCAGCAACTCAAAACGGCTCTAACTAATGCTCCTGTGTTGACTGCTCCTGATCCAACTAAAAGATTTCTTGTTCACACAGACGCTTCAATGTTTGGATTGGGAGCAGTACTGAGCCAAGTGGGAGCCGATGGCGGAGAACACCCCGTAGCTTACCTAAGCCGCAAGTTACTACCGCGTGAAGTGAGCTACGCTGCCATCGAGAAAGAATGCCTGGCCGTGGTGTGGGCCCTCAAAAAGTTACAGCCATATTTGTACGGACAACCTTTTTCCTTACTCACAGATCACAACCCGTTAGTGTGGCTGAACCGTGTATCTGGGGACAATGCCCGGCTGCTGCGCTGGAGTTTGGCGCTGCAGCCCTTTGACTTTACCATTCACTATCGGCCCGGAAAACAAAACGGTAACGCTGACGGGTTATCCAGACAGACTGAACTCGAAAAGTGATCTGTGAGTACTCTCCCGGACATCCCCAAGCCGATCCGTTGGGATCAGACTGTGTATGCCGGCTTGGTTCTGGGGGAGCATTGTGGCAAATCTAGCCACTTCTGGACTATATGCAGTATAGGTTGTCCGTAGGCTGACTGTATGATGTGTTCCGTTAAATGTGTATGTATTGTGCTATGGCCGTTCGCACGCTGGCAGCCATACGCTGCCAGCGTACCAGCATTCATACGACGAAAACACGGCTATCCTGGCCATTCGCCGTACGAATACGGGCTCCCCAGGTCGACCACACACTCCCAAGTCGTGTGGTACCAAGTAACCGATTGCAACATTGTTGCAATCGGTAATTAAGGGCTCTCCTAGGTGGCCGTCGATCCACTACCGACCATGCGGCGGTCGGCCATCTTGGATCCTTTGTCTCTGCAGCGGTGTTCGGTCGTCGAGAGCCTGGACTTGAAAACGGCTACTCGATGATCCGAGCCCCGCTGGGTTTCCAGAGCGTTCGGGAGTTCCGCGTTCGGTACATTATATGTCCCGTACTTATTCGGTACTTTTAAACCAACTTTCATGTTTAAATGTATTATGTGCGGCGTTCGGTCAATTCAGCTGGGATCAGAGCGGTATTCTCACAAAGTGTGCGCTCCGACCCCAGCTATCTACCGAACGTTCGATTATTCCAAAGTACCGAATATTATGTGAATTATGGATTTTAGAGTCAATTGTCGGTTTTGCTACACGAGGGGATAATCCACTTAATCGTCCATTTTAGTGGGAGTATCCCTCTCGTGTCGCAATGCCTGTTGGGAAAGTCACAATGCATGTTGGGAGAAATCCCCTGGATGATCTGTGTGGAAACCCCTTGCATGGGGAACTGTATAAATACGCTGCTTGTGAATAAACCGAGTTAGTTGACTCCCAAACTGTGTTTCGTCCGGTTATTGGGAGGATTGGGAATATTGCCTTGCTTTCTACTCTGACTGTGGATTTCCTGAAGATACCAACGGATGTCGTGGACGGTTATACCGCATACCGTTACAGTATGGTATCCTAAAATTCTGTACTTCCCCCTGGAACACCCCATTGCTGCCTGTTCAAAAGCCCGGTACAGATGAGTATCGACCTGTGCAGGACTTGAGAGCAGTCAATGATGCGGTTGTTAGTATACATCCAGTTGTACCCAATCCATATAACCTGCTTGCTTTAATTCCGGGCGGGGCTACTTACTTTACAGTCTTAGACCTCAAAGATGCCTTCTTTTGCCTCCGAATTGCCGCAGAAAGTCAATGTATTTTCGCTTTCCAATGGGAGAACGCTGTAACGGGCTCAAAACGCCAAATGACCTGGACAAGACTGCCCCAAGGGTTTAAAAATTCACCTACCCTATTTGGTTCAGCTCTAAGCCAAGATCTATTGGATTTCGAGTCCATCCCAGGAGAGTGTGTATTGTTACAATATGTAGATGACTTGTTGATAGCAGCAGTTACAAAAGAAATCTGTCAGCAAGCAACGCACGATCTACTACACATTCTCTGGAAGGCAGGATACAAGGTGTCTAGAAAGAAGGCTCAGTTGTGTTTGCCAACTGTCAAATATCTGGGATTCCATATCTCTGAAGGTCAAAGAATTATGGGGCCAGAGAGAAAAGAAGCTGTCTGCCAAATACCAATACCCAAGAATAGAAGACAAGTGCGAGAATTCTTGGGGGCAGCAGGCTTCTGTAGGATATGGATTCCCAGCTACGCGATACTGGCAAAACCTCTGTACGCAGCTATAAAAGGTACAGAGCACGACCCCTTCTTATGGACCCAAGAACAGCAAACGGCATTTGAAGATGTGAAGAAGGCTTTGATGAGTGCCCCAGCATTAGGTCTACCTGATCACACACGACCATTCTACTTATATGTACACGAGCAAAGAAGAATGGCTGTGGGAGTATTGACACAGTACTTGGGATCATGGCAAAGACCTGTTGCCTACATGTCTAAGCAATTGGATGCAGTGGCCAGCGGACTTCCACCTTGTCTAAGAGCCGTAGCTGCAGCCGCCCTGCTAGTAGCTGAAGCCGATAAACTCACTCTGGGTCAAGAACTTTATGTACGAGTCCCACATGCAGTACAGACGTTGTTGGATTACAAAGGAAATCATTGGTTTAGTAACAGCCGTATGACCAAGTATCAAGCAATGTTGTGTGAAAACCCCAGAGTGCATTTAGAGACTGTAAACACCTTAAATCCAGCTACCCTTTTGCCACAACCTACTGAAAGTCAACATGATTGTTTGGAAGTAATGGATGAAGTATTCTCAAGTAGACCAGATCTTCGTGATTTTCCCATCCAGAACCCCGATGTTCAATATTATACCGACGGCAGTAGTTATGTGAAAGAAGGGATCCGCTATGCAGGATATGCAGTGACAACAATAGACAAGGTGATAGAAGCTCGGCCACTGGCGAAAGGAACATCAGCACAAAAGGCAGAATTGATAGCACTGACACGAGCGTTACAATTGGCTGAAGGTTTAAGAGTGAACATCTATACGGACTCCAAATATGCGTTTTTAACCACTCATGCCCACGGAGCTTTGTATAAAGAAAGAGGACTACTGAATTCAGATGGCAAAGAAATCAAATACGCAGCTGAAATCCTACAACTATTGGAAGCAGTGTGGGAGCCGAAAGAAGTCGGTATCATACATTGTCGAGCGCATCTGAGAGGAGATGGTGATGTAACCAAGGGAAATCGGATGGCAGATAGTGCAGCTAAGCGTGCTGCTGAATCAGGAAGACAGGAGTATGTGGGGCATATAGCTGCTCTTATACCAACTCCACTGTCCCAATGGACTCCAGTTTATACAGCTCAAGAAGAGGAGTGGTTAAAGACTGAACCAGGAAAGTATTTGGAGAACAAGTGGTATCAGCTAGAAGATGGAAGAATAGTCATACCAGCATCGCTAGCGTTAGAAATTGTCCAAAATTATCATAACGGGACACATTCTGGGAGAGACAGTACTGAAGAATCTCTCAGAAAACATTTCTACATACCAAGATTGTCCAACTTGACTCAGGCCATTGTACGAAGATGTGTAACGTGTGCTAAAAATAATGCAAGACAAGGACCAGTAAAGCCACCAGGAGTCCAGTTTATGGGGGGACTCCCCATGTCCGATCTACAAATAGACTTTACAGTGATGCCTAAATCGGGTGGACATCGTTACCTGCTGGTAATTGTGTGCACCTATTCAGGCTGGGTAGAAGCATGTCCTACGCGTACAGAGAAAGCAGGAGAAGTTGTAAGATTCCTGCTACGAGAAATAATACCCCGATATGGACTACCCTGTTCTATAGGATCGGACAATGGTCCAGCTTTTGTTCATCAGTGCCTACAACAACTGACTCATATGCTTGGTATAAAGTGGAGGCTTCATACATGAATAGAACTATTAAGAATCAGTTGGCTAAAATGTGTCAGGAAACCCAACTTAAGTGGAACGTTCTCTTACCCATAGCTCTATTGCGAATCCGCAGTACCCCTACCAGAAGCATGGGCCTCTCTCCTTTTGAAATCATGTATGGGCGACCACCTCCCGTACTTGGTAACTTAAGGGGGGACTTGAGTCAGTTGGGAGAAGGAATTACCCGGCAGCAGGTTGTAGAGTTGGGTAAGACTATGGAGGAGGTACAGAAATGGGTACAAGATAGATTACCTGTGAATATTTATCCCCCTGTTCATAGTTATCATCCAGGAGATCAAGTGTGGATTAAAGAGTGGAATAATGTACCGTTAGGGCCCAAGTGGAGAGGTCCTTATGTTGTTCTTTTGTCTACCCCTACAGCGATAAAAGTAGCCGAAGTGACTCCGTGGATACATCACTCCAGGGTTAAACCAGCAGCAGTCGATTCTTGGCAAGTTACAGCAGATCCAGAGAATCCCTGCAAGATCCGGTTAAAACGCACTACTCAGTCGGAGTAACGAGGAACTATTGTGGATTACAAATTTTATTATTTTTGGGATTTGGTGCGTGAGTGAGAAGGCCATAATAAAGCCTGTCCGCCCACCGACGTATAGTTTATAAGCCAGGGAAAGTCTCGAAGGGACTCCTGTGAAGACGAGCAGAACTCCATTCCCTGCAGCCCTTACATCCTGGAAGCTGAGGTGCCTTCGCACGGACGAAGACTGAGGATGACGGCGAAAGATGTGTTTTTGATAGTGTTTATTTATGTGTGTTTTTATATTCAGGAAGGTAGAGGTACCGACACTCCTAGCTGTGAGGTATGCATTAAGACTACGAGAACAGGTAACCATATTTCCCAAACCCTAATTTGGCATTCACAATACGAGTGTAAAGGAGATGTATCGAGATGTAGATACCTAAATATAGACTATAGTGTGTGCCATTTAGGAGTAGGAGAACCTAAGTGCTTCAGTCCAGAGTATCAACCTCGTACAATTTGGTTGACTCTCAGGAATGGAGATCCTCAGGGGACCCTAATTAATAAGACGGTGTTAGAATCCGTACATTCTTCGGGTGTTCTGCTATTTGATGCGTGTAAAGCAATATCGAGTGGTAGAAAGCCGTGGAATGTATGTGGGGATCTTAGATGGGAGAGGACGTATGGGTCTAATGATAAATATATTTGTCCCAGTAGTAAAAATAAATATGTGAGTCCTAGATGCCCAAATAAAGACTATAACTTCTGCCCATATTGGTCTTGTGTGGGGTGGGCGACTTGGGGACAGACAGTAGACAAAGACATGATACTGACTAAGTTGCCTACCAGCCCATATTGTAAGTCTATGGAATGTAATCCCATCCATATACTTATAAATAACCCCGATAAGTTCTTAGACAAATATGGCAATTTATTTGGGTTTCAAATATACGGGACGGGTTTAGATCCTGGGACAGTATTGTTTATAGGGATAGAGACTGATACGGTATCCTCCCAAACTCATCAAGTATACCATTCCTTTTATGAAGAGATGAGTATAGATAATAAGATCCCCCATAATGCTAAAAACCTGTTCATCGATTTAGCTGAAAGTATTGCCGGTAGTCTTAATGTTACCAACTGCTATGTGTGTGGAGGTACTAACATGGGAGACCAATGGCCTTGGGAAGCAAAGGAGGTAATGTCCGGTTCTGAGGCAGTTGAACAATTAATATCTTCACAAGCCGATTATCATATGAGTGTTAGAGGTAAATCTGAGTGGAGATTAAAGACCTCCATCATAGGTTATGTTTGCATAGCAAGGAAAGGAATAATGTATAATACTTCTGTAGGAGAATTAACTTGTCTAGGGCAAAAAGCTTATGATGATGATACAAAGAATACAACTTGGTGGTCGGCTTCAAATGTCTCAGAACCACCTAACCCGTTTGCTAGATACGCCAATTTAAAGGATGTGTGGTTTGATTTATCCATCACATCTACCTGGAGAGCCCCAGCAAATTTGTACTGGATCTGTGGTAAGAAAGCCTATTCGGAATTGCCACAGGACTGGGAAGGGGCATGTGTGTTGGGTATGCTCAAACCATCCTTCTTCTTGTTACCGATTGAAACAGGTGAGACTTTAGGTGTTAAAGTGTATGATGTGAATCATAGGAAGAAAAGGGGACCCATAGAGATAGGCGCCTGGGAAGATGATGAATGGCCTCCCCAGCGTATCATAGATTATTATGGGCCAGCCACGTGGGCAGAGGATGGTACCTTTGGTTATAGAACCCCTATTTATATGCTCAACCGCATTATAAGATTACAGGCGGTGGTTGAGATTATTACTAACGAAACATCACAAGCGCTCAATCTTCTAGCGAAGCATAACACCAGGATGAGGACGGCAGTCTACCAAAATAGATTAGCCTTGGATTACCTTTTGGCAGTAGAGGGAGGTGTATGTGGGAAGTTTAACCTGAGCAATTGCTGTCTTCAAATAGATGACGAAGGGCAAGCAATAGCTGAGCTTACTAGCCATATGGTTAAACTAGCGCATGTGCCTACTCAGGTATGGAAAGGGTATAATCCAAGTAGTTGGTTTGGTAGCTGGTATGAGTGGTTTGGAGGGCTTAAGGCAGTGGTAGGTGGAGTCCTACTGATTTTAATGTTGTGTCTACTCCTGCCGTGTCTTATACCCTTAGTAGTTAGGTCTGTGCAAAGCCTGATAGAAAATATAGCAGAGAGGAAGGCTGCTGCACAGATAATGGCAATTTATAAATATAAGGCTCTAGAACAGGGAGAACCAATGCAGGAAGATGAGTGTTAAAGATTCACATCATAAGATAAGTCTGGTCTGGTTCAAGGTAACTTGCGGTGTATGCAAACCAAGGTTAAGTGATGCCTCAAGTAATTGTGAAATATCAAGAGGCATCAAAGGGGGGAATGTGGTGGAATCTCGGTAAAAATAAATTTAGTAGGCCGAGATTACCACGTGGCATGTGTACGTGCATATGCTGACGTATCGATCAGTTGGTTGCACGAGGCAAGATACGATCAGTAGTGTACGGAGCATGTGCAAGAATACAGGATGTAGTATTCCCCCTCCTCCATTGTGCTGGACAAGCCATGCGGTCAAGCAGGAAGTTAATTCTTATTTGTATTGATTGGTCAAGAGAATGTGCGGGTGGAGCTTAATATGGGAGGACTTATGTGCCTATATAAGGAGCCTGCACTATTGTCCGGGGCTCAGAACTTGTGGTATTTTGGTGACGCTAGTCCCTCTGAGTCCCGATCGGGGATCCAATAAAGAATCTCTTCCTTCCTGAAGAAACCTGTGTCCATCTCTCTGTGCTTCGCTTCCGTCAGTTTCTCCGGTATCACATAAGAAAACATTGAGAATGCTTTCCTATGGACTGGCTGAATGCGCTCGCGTCTCCTGCTGCGCATGCGCATTCAGCCGATGACGTCGTTATGGAGGAGGAGAGGAGAGTCCCCGCCCGCGCTGGAGAAAGAGGTACGTTTAACCCCTTCCTCCCCCTAGAGCCCGGCGGGAGGGGGCACCCTCAGGGCACTATAGTGCCAGGAAAACAAGTATGTTTTCCTGGCACTACAGTGGTCCTTTAAGTATGGAAACTTAAGAGGGATGTATGGGAACAAAACTTGTGTGGACTGGCTGACGATGAATATAGTTAAAGGGACACTATAGTCACCAGAACAACTACAGCGTATTGAATTTGTCCTGGTGAGTAGAATCATTACCGTCGGGCTTTTTTCTGTAAACACTGTCTTTTCAGAGAAAATGCAGTGTTTACATTACAGCCTAGTGATAACTTCACTGGCCACTCCTTAGATGGCTGTTAGAGATCCTTCCTGGGTCATGGCTGCCTAAAATGCATCCAAACATTCAGTGTCTCCTCCCTCTGCATGCAGACACTGAACTTTCCTTATAGAGATTCATTGATTCAATTCATCTCTATGAGGAGATGCTGATTGGCCAGGGCTGTGTTTGAATCATGCTTTGCCTGTGATCTGCCTCTTTGTCAGTCTCAGCCAATCCTATGGGGAAGCACTGTGATTGGATCAGGCCACCACTTCTAATGATGTCAGCAGACTGCTTGTTTTTCTGAGTCTAACAGCATGCAGAGTTAAAGCTTCAGGCTTGAATACAGTAAGATTTTGCTATATTTATAAAGGCAGGTGGGGCCCAGGGGGGCTAGATGGTGGTGTTAACACTATAGGGTCAGGAATTCATGTTTGTGTTCCTGACCCTATAGTGATCCTTTAATTTAATGCTGACTTTGGTCTCTCTAACACTGTGGCATGTTCCCTTTCTTCTACACTCACTACATACAGCTTTTCTCCGACTATATACCAGGAGCTTCTGCCTGCTAGTAAGAAGGTAAGGAGACAAGTGGACCAGCGAGTGCTAGGGGACAGTCCTTAGAAAGCGTTGAGCGAGCGCATCATTAGATGCATTTATGCCAAGCTCAGGGTGCTGTCTGCATAGTATGCCCTTAGTTGGCCAGCTGCATGATTGGCAGGCAGCCTGACATCCATTCATGCTAGGCTGGCCTTCTAATTCTTTGGGCAGACATCTTTTTGGGAATGTTCGCCCCTTTTGGCAGGTTACGTGATTTGTGTCAGTGGCCCACCCTTTTACCGTTCACATTGACTTCCTGCTTGACTGAACACTGCTGTTTGGGGTTATGGATTTACTTGAAAGATGAAAACATAGATTAGAGGGAGATTAGCCTAGGGTATGTGTTTTCTTATAGCTGCTGTTTTCTTTCTCTCCAGCACCATCTCCATCAGATACATGACGCTTGGGAGTGTTTTAGTGTTTTTGGTCCATATGATTCTGTAATTAGGCCCATCATAATTGTTAGCACCAGGCTCACTGTGCTGTTAATCTGGCCCTGAGTGTATGTGTTTGTGTTTAGGGGCAGTGGCGTACACATGACCCATGGGGCCCCGGTGCGAAAATTGATCCGTGGGCCCCCCCCAACCCCCCGCGCTTGCTCTGGCGGGCCGGGGCCGCAACACATTGCGGCGGGCACCTGGTCGCAGGGGTTGCAGGGCTGCGAATCCTGCGACCGCGGTATGTACGCCAGTGCATGCAGATGCACACACACTTAAAGGACCACTACAGACACCCAGATCACATCAACTCAATGAAGTGGTCTGGGTGTCAGGTCCCTCTAGTTGCTATGTTTCACTGAGGGTTAATCCAGCCTCTATTAGCTGTCTCACTGACAGCCGCTAGAGGCGCTTCCGCGATTCTAAGACACTGAACGTCCATAGAAAAGCATTGAGTAATGCTTTCCTATGGGCGGTTTGAATGCGTGCGCGGCTCTTGACGCGCATGCGCATTCGGAGCTGAGAGGCGGAGGGATCCCCTGCGCCAAGGGAGTCCGGCGCTGGAGAAAGGTAAGTGCTGAAGACACACACACACTCACGAACAGACGCATACACACTAGCTAACAGACACACACATTTACTGACAGTGACACACTCAGCGACAGACATACATACACACTCACTTACAAAACATACACTCTCACTGACAAACACACACTCACTAACAGACATCAAACAGACTCACTAACACACACAAACACACTCAGTAACATACACACACAGTAACACACTCACTGACACTCACTAGCAGTCACACACTCAACAGACACACTCACTCACTGACACTAGCAGACACACACACACTCACAATAGTACTCACACTAACACACACAAACACACTCAGTAACATACACACACAGTAACACACTCACTGACACTCACTAGCAGTCACACACTCAACAGACACACTCACTCACTGACACTAGCAGACACACACACACTCACACTAGCACTCACACTAACACACACAAACACACTCAGTAACAGACACACTCACTGACACTCACTAGCAGTCACAAACACTCTAACACACACACTCACACTAACACTTACACACACTCACACTAACACACACACACGTTTTTTTTATTTTTTTATTTAATCCCCCCAACCTCCTTACCTTTTGGAGTGCTGAGGGGTTCCCTGGGGTCCAGTGGTGCTGCTGGGCTCCTGGGGGGGCCGGTCACCCGGCGGGCAGTCAGGCTGGCGGGCGCGCGAGGGAGCACTCTCCCCTGAGTGCTTCCTCTTCAGCTCCCTCGCGCGCCGCGTACTGATACCGGCGCCGGAAGATGACGTCATCTTCCGGCTCCGGTATCAGTGCGGTGCGCGAGGGAGCTGAAAAGGAAGCACTTAGGGGAGAATGCTCCCTCGCGCGCCCGCAGGACCGGCCGTGGGGTGACAGCAGGGCCAGCCTCGGGGGGCCCGGAGGTGGCCGGCTCTAGGGCCCCCCAGGAGAAGAGGCTGGCCAGGTGGCTACATACCGGGTCGCAGGGGCGGCCGGGCCCCCTGGTGGGCCGGGCCCGGTCGCAGCCGCGACCCCTGCGACCCTGGTATGTACGCCACTGTTTAGGGGTGTTGTGTGTGTGTGAGGGGTGCAGTGTGTGAAGGGTGCTGTGTGTGAAATCCCCACAGGAAGCATTGAATGAATGCAGAGCGTGAGGACGTCCAGAGTTGTTTAACCCCTTAAGGACTGAGCCAAATATACAGGTTGTGATCAAAACAAAATGTCTGTCCAACCGTAATTCACCTCTTTCATAATAAATGCACCCATCCTTATTATATATCATTTTATTCAGGGGAAACAGGGTGTTACGACACTCACCGCCAGGAGAGTGAAGCCCGCTTAACGGATAATCCCCCTTCTCCAACAATGCAGTTTCAGTCCAGCCGATCGTCAGAACTCCCGAACGGAGCATACGAACACGGCAACTCCCGATCAGCAGTCCATCCGAAATCCTTTCACAGCTATAAATAACGAAAGCGCTGTTCCAATAGTCATCCCCTTCCCCACAAACGAGACAGAAGCTCCGTATTGAGGGTCAAACAAGATCTGGCTTTACTGTGGGCTAGCCGCCCGTATTTATGCGGGTCTTCCACTTGGTGGACACTCCCCTAGGGGACCAAATGGAAGACTGGAATTACAGTACGACAAAAGTACAGTTCAGACAGACCTCCCCCATAATGCATTACGTTTCCCGCTTCTCGGCCCTGGAGATAATGAGGAAGTAATGCAATTATCTCCAGGACAAGGACACATCGACATTTTAAACATACATACTGAAAGTACATGAAAATATATCACTTTAATATGACCGAACATTCTACATTCGTGTCACATATCCCCAGATAGCCGGGATCTGAGGGCATATTATTGACGAATAGCGCTCAGATCCTATGCGTATAGTCCAATCGCCATGGAGTCAAAGTTCGTACGGTCTTTCGGTATGCAGTGGACTCCATGGAAAGGCTACCTGGGTGCAATACTTTCGTATGTGGTAGAACTACCGAATAGCTAGTGTTCGTACAGGCTCGTCGAGACAGCTAAGCGACCCGTTGGTTCAGCGGTGTTCGGCAGTACGAGTGTTCGTTTTTAGTTCCAGGAAATCCGGGTCGAACACCGCTGGGCTTTCGTGTGTTTTAAAATGGCCACTGCCTCGTGGTCGACATACGAACTACGGCAGCTTTGTTCGGTCGAAATAGTAGTTCATACGGATGGGCAATGGGAAACAGTCATTACATATATGGACAGAAAAACAGACGAATCCAATATAACAGATAACTGGATGGTTTTGTCACACAGGGCTTTCATTTAACATCAAATATTTAGCTAGGAAACATAATTTAATATGAATAAAATATAAAAAAAAGGGAGAAAATATGTTTTTTTTTTAAATGTTCTTAGTTTTATGTGACATTCTAACTGTGAATGTCAAAATACTGTTTGCTTTTCCTGCAATAAAATACACATATTTGTATTCAGCGATGTCTCACGTGTAAAACAGTACCCCCTATGTACAGGTTTTATGGGGTTTTGGGAAATTGTCATTAATAAAATGACTTAATTATGTAAAAATATTACATAAATATTAGGGATCGACCGATATTGATTTTTTAGAGCCGATACTGATAATCTGTGAACTTTCAGGCCGATAGCCAATAACTTGCCAATATTCTGTACATTTACCATTTGGAAAAAATAAACTATTTCTAACGGTAAATGCACAAAATATACATGCCACGTGTAGTGAATGTGGTGTGTTTAGACAGGGGAGCTGTGTGTGTGTGTGTATAGTGGATGCAGTGTGTTTAGACAGGGGAACTGTGTGTGTAGTGGATGCAATGTGTTTATTTGTGTAGTGTGTATATATAGTGAATGCAGACTGTGTTTGTGTACTGTGTATAGTGAATACAGTGAGTGTTTGTGTAGTGTATATATATAGTGAATGCAGAGTGTATGTAGTGTGTGTGTGTATAGTGAATGTAGTGTGTAGCAGGGCCGGACTGGCCCACCGGGATACCGGGAAATTTCCCGGTGGGCTGTTGGCACCTGGGGCCGGGGAGACATGTGGGTGTCCTGAGGCTGCATGGAGAGCTTGGATGGCGGCCGCAGGGGAAGCTCTACTGGCGGCCGCTGGGGGAGCAGGCTGTTCTGTCTCTGCTCCCCCTCCCTTGCGCGCTAGAAAGAGACAGGGGCCGGAATATGACGTTATATTCCGGCCCCGGTCTCATTAAGCTGCACGCGAGGGAGGGGGAGCAGATACAGAACAGCCTGCTCCTCCAGCGGCCGCCAGAAGAGCTTCCTCTGCGGCCGCCATCCAAGCTCTCCATGCGGCCGCAGGACACCCACATGTCTTCCCGGCCCCAGGTACCAAAAAGTATGTATGTCAGTGGGAGTGTGTGTGTGTCATGCTGTGTGTGTGTCATGCTGTGTGTGTCTGTCTGTCATGGTGTGTGTGTCATGCTGTGTGTGTCTGTCTGTCATGCAGTGTGTGTCTGTCTGTGTCATGGTGTGTGTAACGGCTACCCAAGTAGGGAGAGGGTATCAGCCGTTGGAGACGTCCTATTCCCTGGCAAGCTGCTGTGTAAAAGTAAAGCTGGTATAATCCCATCCACGAGATCCAGAGGGAGAGTCAGGTTCAGCTGTAAAAAGAGCAGAGTAATAATCCAAATTAATCCCCTTTCAAGAACGAGACGAGGCTACGTTTTGAAGGGTCAAGAAGAACTGAGGACTGGAACACCCAGCCTGCTTTTTATTACAGTTGCATACAAAAAGAACACACTCAGGGGAGGCATAAAATCACCAATCATATACATGGTACAACTCCCAGGTCCCCTCCCCTCAGATAACCATTTAACATAATTAACACATACAGTATTTTACCCAAGTTCTGGATGTACCCGAAAAACAGGTATCTGGTATCCCCAGATAGCCCTCGTCCAGGGGAACAACATATCCAAAAATCATATTCGGATAAATGGTTCGGGAGTTATAGGGTTCCAAAGTTTTGACCGACCGCACAGACCAACTAGCTGAAAATTGTTCCATAAGTTTTGGCCTTGCGGTCGGTCCTCGTTCGTACGATGAAAAGGTATGAAATTCGTGCCATCCAGTCGAATCTCGGTGGTCGCTAGAATCCCCATGGTCTGTTAAGTCTTTCTACTGAACAGCAGGGCGTTCTGTAGCTTTGGCACGAATCCCCGGTGCTATGGAGGTCTCAGCGGTGTTCGCCTGTTTGCGTAGCCGTTTTTAGTTCCAGACGATTGCTGGCAAACACTGCTGTTCGTGCGTAAGATGGCCGCGAACACGTGCAAAGTCCCGAAATGGCGGCCACCTATACTTAACACAGTGGATTCGTGCGGACCCATACGAACGGTTAAAATGGAACTGGGAGGTAAAATATCCCTTAATTACCAGCAGGGTGGTCCGGTGTTCGGTAGTTTGATTCGTTTATTTATAAGTTGCATTTCTACCGAACAGATGATATAAAATACAATTCCCTTGATTATTCCACAGACACCAGGAGACTGCAAGGATCTGTTACACTGCTCCCCTTTTGTGGAACCCTCCGGCAGACCCGGATTGATCCTTTTCGGGTCAACTTGGGGCTGTCCGACCAACTGTTAGGGCAAAAGTTCCGTTTGTCTGGACAGTCCATCGGCATTTCCATTAAACTTGCCCGGGCGATATTGAATGGAGAAATTATATGGTTGTAGCGCTAGACTCCATCGCAGCAAGCGTCCATTGTCTCCAGCTACTCGGTTCAACCATACCAGGGGATTATGGTCTGTAATCAAAGTAAATTTCTGCCCATACAAATATGGTGTAAGTTTCTTTAGGGTCCAGACTAGGGCTAAACATTATTTTTCCACTGCCGCGTAACTCACTTCTCTGGGCAACAGTTTTCTGCTGAGATACGCAACAGGGTGTTCTCCCCCATCTTCTCCAATCTGGCTCAGAATTGCCCCCAGTCCATACATGGAGGCATCTGTATGGACGACAAATCTTTTGTTAGGAATGGGGGCAGATAGAACAAGAGCATTTTTCAAGGCTTGAAAGGCGGTTTCACAGGCGGGAGACCACAGGACTATTCTAGGCAGGTTCTTTTTAGTTAAGTCTGTAAGGGGTTTGGCGATGGCGCTATAGTCAGGGACAAACTTCCTGTAATATCCTGCCGTCCCTAAGAATGCCAATACCTGAGTCTTGGTGTGGGGTGTGGGCCAGTTGGCTACAGCCTCAACCTTAGAGGGTTCTGGGCGCTGTTTGCCACACCCCACATTGTGTCCCAAGTACTGGACTTCGGCCATTCCGAAGTTACACTTTTCTAGCTTCAGAGTCAGGCCCGCTGCCCGAATCTGGTCCAGTACCGCCTATACATGTCTGAAGTGTTCTCCCCATGTTTCGCTATAGATCGCAATGTCGTCCAGGTACGCGCAAGCGAAGTCCTGGAAGCCATCAAGGAGCCTATCTACCAAGCGCTGGAAGGTAGCTGGGGCGTTCTTCATCCCAAATGGCATGACCCTAAATTGGTACAAGCCAAATGGGGTGACGAACGCCGACTTGGGGATAGCCTCCTTGGCCAGGGGAATCTGCCAGTATCCCTTGCATAGATCAATGGTGGTCAGATATCGCCCCCTGGCAATGCGGTCTAATAGTTCATCCACTCTGGGCATGGGGTACGCATCTGTCACTGTACGGTCATTGAGTCGCCTATAGTCCACACAAAATCTGGTAGCTCCATCCTTTTTGGGTACTAGGACTACTGGGGAAGCCCAGGGGCTGTCAGATGGCTCGATGACTCCTAGCCTCAACATCTCCTGTACTTCCTTTTTCATTCCCCCTTGACTGCCTCAGGGATTCTGTAGGGGGTCTGTCTAAGAGGGGTTTGTCCTGGGGTTTCTACATAGTGGGTCGCTAGCATGGTGTATCCTGGTTCCTGGGAGAATGTTAGTCTCATTTCTATTATTAGTTGCCTAAGCTGGCCCTTTTCTGCTGCGGTTAGTCGCTCCCCTAGTAGTATTGTGTCAAGCAAGCTAGGTGATTCTCTGGGTGCTAAAAGGTCTGGGATGGGTAGGTCATCTGCAGCAGGAATGCATATAGCGGCAATATCCTCTGGCCTCTCTTGGTACTCTTTCAGGAGGTTAACATGGAAGGTTTTCTGAATCCTTTCATCTTTGTTGCTGGCAATCGCATAAGTAGTGTCGCAGACCTGCGCTACTACTTTGTAAGGGCCCTGCCAAGAGGTCTGGAGTTTATTCCCTTTTACTGGTCTAAGTACCAGAACCTTCTGTCCCACCTGGAATGTTCTCTGTCGGGCGCCCCGATCGTACCAACGTTTCTGTCGACCCTGGGCCGCATAGAGATGGTCCCGTGCCATCCGGGCTAACTGCTCCATGCGGTCCCGCATTTCCAGAACATATGGCACAATGGGGACCCCCTCGTGTTCCATCTCTCCTTCCCAGTGCTCCCGGATGAGGTCGAGGGGACCTCGAACCCTTCTTCCGTAGAGCAGCTCGAACGTAGAGAACCCAGTGGATTCCTGCGGTACCTCTCGGTATGCAAACAAGAGGTGCGGCAAGAACCGCTCCCAGTCTCTGTATTCCGCTGTAAAGGTACTTAGCAACTGCTTCAGGGTACCATTAAAGCGTTCACTGAGACCGTTAGTCTGGGGGTGGTATGGCGAGCTGAGGAGGTTTTGAATACCGCAGACCTTCCATAACTGTTGGGTTAGATCTGCGGTAAATTGAGTCCCTCTGTCAGATAGTATTCCTCGTGGAAATCCCACTCTGGTGAATATTCCCACTAGGGCACTGGCGACAGTGTCAGCCTGGATATTGGGCTGATTGATAGTGTTAGAGTTTTTATTGTTTAGATTAGGCTGTTTTATTATTTTTATCTTCATCACTTTTGACCGGGTTAATTTGATCCTGAAAATCATCACTTGATCCTGAGACCGGTTGATTTTATATGCCTGTTTGCCACTACAACACTGTAAGTGGGCCTTATCATTAAAGTGTAATTTTTTACCAAGATACTCTGCACTATTTTGCTTTCTTATTCCCTTCTATGTATCCTATGATGGTCCACCAACCTTGAGATTTACATCGCTTTATAAGATATGCCTACAATCAATTTTGGTTTGTGAGTGTGAATTACTATCTATACTTCCACTCTTTCTTATAAGTCAACAGTATTATGCTATGTCTGTTATTATTGTATTGTAGATTCATTTTTTCCTATATCTATTGAGGACCTGGAGGAGTCCTTATCTGCTATACATTTAGTGCAAGGGTAATTGTTTTTGCTGTCCACTATTACCGACTAAGAGTGTGTTCTATCCACTAGGAGGTGAATCTACACTTTCTATATTCAGCCTGGATATTCGTCAGAGCGACGGCTTCCGGGTATCGGGTAGCGTAGTCCACCACAGTAAGTATATATTTCTTACCCGATGGACTGGGGTTAGGTAGGGGTACTACCAGGTCGACTGCCACTCTGCTAAACGGTTCCTCGATCACGGGCATAGGTGACAGTCGAGCTTTAGGGTGATCCCCTCTTTTCCCTACACGCTGGCATATGTCGCATGTACTGCAGTAGCGCCACACATCCTTTGAGATCCCTGGCCAAAAGAAGGTCTGGGTGATCCGGTAGGCGGTGCGGTTACCCCCCAAATGTCCTGCTAGAGGAATATCATGGCCAATTCGGAGAAGGTCCAACCGGTACTTTCTGGGTACCACTAGTTGGCGCTTCTGTGAAGGGCCACAGCCTCTTTTCCTACCTACAGTCAGTCGGTATAACCTGTCATTCTCCCATACAAAATGTTCCTGCTCATCTCCCCCACTGGCAGCTATCTCACGATATTTCTGGAGGGTTGGGTCCTCTCTGGTTTCCCTCCCAAACTCTTCTGGGGTGTCCCAAGCTAAAGGTTTCTCTCTTATGTGTGATCTACGTGTCTGTGTTTTGCTTACCTGGGTCTCCCGTCCTGTTGTGGGGTCATCTGCAAGCTGGCTCTGAGCTCGGGTGGTCACGGGGCAAGCTGCATCTGGGGTGGGTAAGTAGGCTGAAGTCAGTGGGCCAATATCGTTGCCCAATACGACTTCAGCGGGCAGATTGTCCATGATGCCCATAGTGGTCTTTCCCGACCCGACCCCCCAGTCCAAGTGTACCCGGGTGTAACGGATCACCTGGCACCCCGACTGGGTACCTCCGTTAATGGATGCTCCTAGTGCTTCCTGAGGACTCCAAGCACTCTGGCAGACACCACAATCACCGAATCCGAGAAACCTTTTAAATTCTCCCAAGCATATGAATGCTGTAGACCACGAATAGGCTTGTACTCCTAGCAGTCAACTGGAACAGCATGCAATAAATCCTTCCCCCCAATAATGAGACGACACATCACTTTGAGGGTAAAACAGGAACTCTCTGGCTGCTAGCTTGCAGCCCTTTTTATTAGGTGCTCCCATGAAGGGGAGGGACACACACAGTAACGTACATTAACCAATCACACAATAGTTACATCCCACACATAGCCCTCCCCTCTACCTGTAAACTAATTATCTGTACACACAGGAAAATACAATTATCATAGGTAGGGAAAATACAGTTTTTACACAACATTCATAACTCCCAAAATATACATCACATTCGCATAAAAATACATATTCACAATCAATCCATTCAGGGGAATAACATATCAAAAAATGGCATGAATCAGACCAGGGGTTCAAAAGTTAGTAAAAGTATCTTTTGTTCCCCCTGGCTCAAACAGTAAAAGTAAAACATCCCCACAATGCATCCTGGCTTCCTCCCTTCTGCCCTGGAGATAATTGGAGAAGGAATCTAATTATCTCCAAAGACAGAGCCAAACTCCATTACCCACATGGCAGACAAAAAGACAGTAAAAGACATAAAATTACATACTGATACATTTAGTACATAAAACACACATTTCTACATATCCCCAGATAGCTTTGATCTGACTGCACATTATTAGATGAATGGCACTCAGATCACACGAATAAGCCTTTCTGCAGGGAAAATAAACAGTTTAACCTGCAGGGCCATAGTCCAAAGGCAAGAGGCGGGCAAGCAGCCCCCTCCAAGGACACGTGGCAAGATCGGTTTCGCCACACCGGGCTGTGGGTAAACGGAATACAGCTCCCCCTGCGACACGGACAGCAACTGTGTGTTTGGACAGATGCTCCGGTTTTACCAAATGTCGTTGCATCAAGGTAATGGTAGCTCCAGTATCTCTCAAGCCTCACTCGTACTTCCTGACAATGGTGCTGACGATTATCTGGGGATGCGGCTTGTATCGGATCCGCCTCATACAAGATGCCCAAGCATTCCTCTGGGCCCACCTCGGTCTCTAGACAGTGGGCAGCAGAGGTACGTGGAGTGTTGTTCTCTGCAGTGGGTGAGGTGCGCTTCCAGTTATTAGCGGCCGACCCCAGCGGGCAGTAACGTGCGATATGTCCAGGGTTGTGGCACCGGTGACAGGTTATTCTAGACGAGTCCCGGGGGTAGTTGTTGGACCCTTGAGGGCGAGCTGGCCCTGGGGGTATGGGAGCACGGAACTCCGGGCGAGGGGTGGCAGCTGCGGTACGTGGTTCCACTTTGTTAGCTGGTCTTGGAGTGCTCTGGCTCACTCTCCTGGATTCGGCGTACTCGTCTGCCAGCCGGGCTGCCTCACTTAGGTTGTTGGGTCGCCGGTCCCTTACCCAATCCTGTAAGTCAGCAGATAAACCTTGGAAAACGTGTTCTAATAAGAATAGCTGCAGTACCTCTTCCCCTGTGTTGGCGTTGCTCCCTCGTACCCAGTGTGATGCCACCCGCTGTAACTTATTAGCCCATTCCATGTGGGAGTCCACAACCTTTTTCTTGGACTCCCGGAAGCGGCGGTGGTAGGTTTCTGGGGTTACAGCATATCGGGTTAGCAGCGCCTCTTTAACTTGCTGATATTGTAAAATATCCTCTGGAGCAAGAGCCCGAAAGGCTTCATTGGCTTTGCCTGACAATTTTCCAGACAAAATAGTGACGCATTGGTCTGGTGGTACCTGGTGTAGTGAGCACTGCCTCTCAAAATCAGCCAAATATACATCTATTTCTTCCTCACTTTCTACAAAAGCTTTAAATGCAGTGAACGGAATTTTCTTCCCTGTAGCAGCGGGTGGAGGGGTAGGAACTGTATGTGTAATGGGCTGTCTAGCTCTTACCAGTTCCAGTTCTTGTCCCCTCTTAGTTTGTATCTCCTCAGCCGTTGGAGACGTCCTTTTCCCTGGCAAGCTGCTGTGTAAAAGTAAAGCTGGTATAATCCCATCCACGAGATCCAGAGGGAGAGTCAGGTTCAGCTGTAAAAAGAGCAGAGTAATAATCCAAAATAATCCCCTTTCAAGAACGAGATGAGGCTATGTTTTGAAGGGTCAAGAAGAACTGAGGACTGGAACACCCAGCCTGCTTTTTATTACAGTTGCATACAAAAAGAACACACCCAGGGGGAGGCATAAAATCACCAATCATATACATGGTACAACTCCCACGTCCCCTCCCCTCAGATAACCAATCCCAGGACAAGGTACCAAGGGAAAGGAGTACTTTTGTCACATATGGTGGCGAATGCGGGCAGCACACGGCAAAGTCTGTAAGTAGGGAGAAAGAGACTGCTGATAAAATGGAGGATGTCATGCAAGCTTTGCTCCAGTCCACTGCTGTACAGCAAGAGACAAACAGGAGGACTGCAGAGACTAATGCAACACAGCAAGAGAGCATTTCAATACTGCAGCAGCTTGTACTGGCTCAAAAGGAAAATACAGATGCTTTATTCAAGCAAGTTGAAGCAACACAGGCAGCAGCTCATCAATTGCTCAGAGAGGAGCAGCAGCATGCCACATGTGTCATACAGCAGGAGATCCAGAGTCTATCACAAAGGCTGGCCAGGGATGCCACAGAATCACCACAATGTCCAAAGGTGAATAGAGTGAGTCACTACTTGCAAAAGATGGTATCCACAGATGATGTAGAGGCCTACCTGTGTCAGGATCGGGACCCCCCCTCTCAGATACGCCCACCGGGCGGAAGGAACCGGGACGAGATGGGAAGCGGGAGTGAAACGCCCTGCGGAGACGAGGAGCATGAACATCCTCCTGAGGTACCCAACTCCTCTCCTCAGGACCATATCCCTTCCAATCGACCAGATATTGTACTCTCCCCCGGGAGATTCGAGAATCGATAATAGAGTTAACCTCATACTCCTCCTGACCCTCCACCTGAACAGAGCGAGGAGAGGATGATGTGGAGGAAAATCTGTTACAGACTAGTGGTTTCAACAATGAAACATGAAATGAGTTAGGGATGCGTAAGGCAGTTGGAAGAGCTAGACGATACGCAACTGGGTTAATGCGCGTTAGCACCCTGTAAGGTCCAATATAACGAGGAGCGAACTTCATGGAAGGCACTTTTAAACGGATGTTTCTTGTACTCAACCATACTCTATCACCTGGGACAAACACCGGAGCCGCCCTTCTATGTTTATCAGCGTGTTTCTTAACCAGCATAGAATTGTGCAGAAGAATCTGTCGAGTCTGATCCCACAACTTCCTCAAATTGGCAACATGAACATCAACCGATGGCACCCCCTGGGAAGAAGAAGCCGAAGGAAGAATAGATGGATGAAAGCCATAATTCATGAAGAAGGGGCTTGAACGAGTAGAATCACAAACGAGATTGTTGTGTGCAAACTCCGCCCAAGGAATCAAACCAACCCAATCGTCCTGGTGTTCGGAAACAAAACAACGTAAATATTGTTCAATCTTTTGGTTGGTGCGTTCAGCAGCTCCGTTAGACTGAGGATGATAGGCAGAAGAGAAATTCAATTTGATACCCAGTTGAGAGCAGAAGGACCTCCAAAAACGGGAAACAAATTGGGAACCTCTGTCAGATACAATTTGGGAGGGTATCCCATGTAATCGAAAAATCTCCCTTGCGAATATCTCCGCCAATTCGGGAGAAGACGGGAGTTTAGGCAGAGGAACGAAGTGAGCCATCTTGGTGAATCTGTCAACCACGGTGAGGATAACAGTCTGTTTTTTAGAGATAGGTAAATCGACAATAAAGTCCATAGCCAAACAGGACCATGGCTTCTCTGGAACCTCTAAGGGATGCAGAAATCCACAGGGAAGGGTATGAGGTTGCTTGGTCTTAGTACAAACCTCACATGCACCGATGAAATCTTTAATATCCTTCCGTAAATCAGGCCACCAGAAGTCCTTAGAGATCAAAGCATATGTCTTGCAAATACCAGGATGTCCAGCCACCTTGCTGTTGTGGAAACATTGCAACAGTTCCAGTTGTAGAAGAGGAGGAACGAAACGTCGACCTTCAGGAGTCTGTTTAGGAGCTAGATGTTGCAGTTTAATGATCTCGGCAAGTAACGGAGAGTGAATCTTGAGATTCGTGTTGGCGATAATATTGCATTTCGGAACTATAGAGGAAAGAACCGGTTCAGATATAGTAGAAGGTTCATATTGGCGAGACAAAGCATCGGCTTTGGAGTTCTTAGAACCAGGTCTATAAGTAAGCACATAATTGAAGTGGGTCAGGAATAAGGACCAACGAGCTTGTCTGGCGGACAGTCGCTTGGCTTCCCCAATATAAGACAAGTTCTTGTGATCCGTCAAAATAGTAACAGGATGTAAGGTCCCCTCCAATAAATGTCTCCACTCCTTTAAGGCCATAATGACCGCTAAGAGTTCCCTGTCGCCAATGTCATATCTACTTTCAGGGCCAGACAGTTTCTTAGAAAAAAAACCACAAGGGTGTAGTGGTTTATCCACCCCTAACCTTTGCGACAGAACAGCCCCTACGACTGTCTCAGAGGCATCGACCTCGAGTAGGAACGGCAGAGTCGTATCAGGATGGACTAGAATTGGAGCGGAAGCAAAAAGATCCTTGAGAGTCTTGAAAGCAGCGAGAGCTTCATTAGACCAAGTCTTAGTGTCAACCCCCTGTCTGGTCATCCCTTAATGAAGCGCCTATAATAATTGGAGAAACCAATAAACCTCTGGATAGCCTTGAGTCCCTTAGGCAAAGGCCACTCTAAAATGGACTGGAGTTTGTCAGGGTCCATCTTAAAGCCTTCCCCAGAAATCACGTATCCAAGAAAGTCTATCTGAGACTGGTCAAAGCTACATTTCTCCAATTTACAGTACAAGCCATGCTGCAGGAGTTTGTGTAATACCCTTCTGACCTGTCTGTGGTGGGTCTCAACCTCTCTAGAGTGTATCAGTATGTCATCCAGGTATACAATAACACAATCATGTTGAAATTCCCTAAGAACCTCATTAATCAAATCCTGAAATACTGCAGGTGCGTTACAAAGACCAAAAGGCATGACCGTGTATTCATAATGCCCATAACGGGTATTGAACGCTGTTATCCACTCGTGTCCTTGCTGGATTCTCACCAAGTTATATGCCCCTCTGAGGTCCAACTTGGTGAAAATTTTAGAGCCTTTCAGACGATCAAACAGCTCGGTAATCAAGGGAATCGGATAGGCATTTCTGATGGTTATCTTATTCAAACCTCGGTAATCAATGCAAGGTCTTAGTGAACCATCCTTCTTTTTAACAAAAAAAAATCCAGCCCCGGCAGGAGAAGAAGATCTCCTAATGAATCCCTTGTCTAGATTCTCAGTGGATAGGGGGTATACATTGCCCCTCGGAGGCATGGTACCAGGTAGTAAGTTAATTTTACAATCAAAGGTCCTGTGTGGAGGTAGAGTATCAGCATTTTTTTTGTCGAATACTGCTTTTAAGTCTAGGTACAGGGGCGGTATCTGTATCTCTGTAGACTGGGTAGAACTACCTGGTGTGTTAATTACACCCAATGGGGATACCCTCCGTAAACAATTCTCCTGGCAACCCTGGCCCCATGAGAGTATCTCCCCTAACTCCCAATCAATAATAGGGTTATGTCTTTTTAACCATGGGTAACCCAGGACTATGGGAACAGAAGGAGATGAAATAAGCATAAGCGATAAGTTTTCCTTGTGTAAGATACCAACAGTTAAGCTAACTGGGATGGTCTCACGAGAGATAACAGGCTCAAGTAAAGGTCTACCATCTATGGCCTCAACGGCCAAGGGTGTATCCCTTAACTGGGATGGGATAGTGTGTTTAGTAGCAAAGGCTTGATCGATAAAATTCTCAGCAGCACCGGAATCTATCAAAGCCATGGTCCTTAGTATTCCCCTTTCCCACATTAAAGAAACTGGTAGCAGAAGCCTGTGATCTTTATAATTATGCGTAGAGGACAAAATAGAAACACCCAAGGCCTGTCCTCTAGAGAAACTTAGGTGCGAGCGTTTCCCGAACGATTAGGACAATTCAGGCGTAGGTGACCTCTGACTCCACAATACATGCATAATCCCTCCCTTCTCCTGTATTGCCTCTCCTCCTCTGAGAGGCGAGTATTGCCTATCTGCATAGGTTCAGGACATAGTGAGGTAGTGGAATCAGGACTTTGAAATGCGGGAGCTAATTTAAATGAAGGTCTAAGGTTCCTCTCTCGAGTGTTCTGTCTCTCTCTTAAACGCTCATCAATACGAGAAATGAATGAAATTAAATCCTCCAAATTTTCAGGAAGCTCTCTAGTAGCAACCTCGTCGAGGATTACATCTGATAGCCCATTCAAAAATACATCTATATATGCCTGCTCGTTCCACTTAACTTCTGCCGCCAAAGACCTGAACTCTAGTGCATAATCCACAAGAGTTCGGTTCTCTTGTCTCAGGCGCAACAGTAATCTAGCTGCATTGACCTTTCTACCAGGAGGGTCAAAAGTTCTTCTAAAGGCAGCTACAAAGGCATTATAATTATATACCAAAGGGTTATCATTCTCCCATAATGGGTTGGCCCATCTCAGAGCTTTCTCAATGAGTAAGGTGATAATAAATCCAACCCTCGCCCTATCTGTAGTATGTAGTATCCCTATCTGTAGGAGGTTGTAATTCAAAGTGGATACTGATCTGGTTAAGGAAACCACGACACTTCTCAGGTGAACCACCATAACGTACTGGTGGTGTAATACGGGATGAGGCACCTACAGTGGCTACCTCTAGGCCTGAGCTCACAGGAGAAATAGAAGTAGTACGCGTCTCCTCTGGCGGGTTATTAGCACGAGACAATAACGCCTGTAGTGCTAGCGCCATCTGATCCATTCTGTGCTCCATGGCCTCGAACCTAGGATCAGAAGGACCAAGCTGACTGTTTGTACTTGCAGGATCCATTGGCCCTGTCGTAATGTCAGGATCGGGACAGGGATCCAACACGCAGAGTACAAACAGGTACAGGATACGTATACCGGACCTTAGAATGGCCGGACTAACGTACGGAGAATATAGAGAATAGTCAAAGACAAGCCGAGGTCGAGGGAACGAGAAGACAGGTAAGCGAGGAACAAGCCGGGTCAAGGGTAACAGAGATAAACAGAGTAAGTCAAACAAGCCGGGTCAGAACCAAAGGGATAACAGAAATACAAGAGCACTGTGTGACTAGGCAGACTAGAACCACGACAGGGCAATGAGCAAATGGGAGAAGCAAGTTTAAATACCCTGGCTCGGAAGGAGAGACACGCCTCCGACGAGTCCTGATTAGTCTCTGAAGGATTGAGTGACAGGTCGTTCCGGGTTGGCGTCATGACGTCGGTTTCCAGACGTCATGCTAGAAAAGGGAGTGAGTCCCTCGCGGCCGGCGTTTATGTGACCGGATGGACCGCGAGGAACAGAGGAAACAGCCCGTCCGGACGGATGGACGTCTAAGTCTCTACCTCTCTCGGAGGTAGAGACTTCAGGTACCCTGACAACCTGATGGCATTTGAGCGAACCGCTGAGCGAGAAGGTTGGCCTGAAGTGGAATGGGCAAGTCTGCTAGCACCATTTCTTACTGGTGAATCCCAGAAAGCATACTATGATCTGGAACCAGTGGAAGCCAGTGACTACAAGAAGCTGAAAGCAGAAATACTGGCACGCCTGGGGGTGACAACAGCCGTCCGTGCCCAGAGATTTCATTCATGGACTTACAGCCTGGATAAAGCGATTTGTTCACATATGTTTGACTTGATACACCTTGCCAGAAAATGGTTTCAGCCAGAGATCAACTCACCCAGCCGCATTGTGGAGCAACTGGTGATGGAAAGATTCCTAAGAGGCTTACCTATTGGACTTCGTCGGTGGGTCAGCCAGAGCAATCCCCAAACAGCAGACCAATTGGTTGAATTGGTTGAACGGTATATAGCAGCGGGAGAACTGCTTCAACCTCCTGGCCAAGAGAGACCCAAGAATCCGAAAACCTACAACCCCAGCAAATCTGGTAAGACTGTTCCAGGGAAAAAGGGGTCTTTTGATGAGAGAACAGGGTCTTATTACCCAAGAGACATTGGTAAAAGATAAAAAGACTTTGGGAGGTGGGAAGAGCCTATAAATGAATCAAAAAGTACTAATTATGGTATAAAATGCTTTAAATGCAGAAACTTTGGACATATTGCAAAAGACTGTCCTGTAGCCCCATGTAGCTAGAGCGCAGCTAAGCGGAAAAAGGCCTTGACAGGGGTTAGGAGGCGGGCTTAGGAGGAAGTAAGCAAGGATTGGAGTTATGGGTAAGTAGGTTTGGCTATTTAAATAGGCAGCCATTTTAGGTGAGTCATTCTAACTTCCTACCTGGTTGAGTTTGTGTTCACCCCTGTGTTCACAGATTTGGCTTGGTGGGGTTTTCTTTTTTGTTTCCTCTGCAGGGCCAATGGACGACGTGGAGCGTTTACTGGAGGGGATCAGGTCGGCGGCGCGGCCCAGCTGGGCCCTGCCCTAGTGGAGGCGGCGGAACGGGACGGCGGCGGTGGCAGACCGGTCCGGGCCAGGAGGCCCCCGAGGAGGCTAAGCCCAGGCGTGGGGCCCGGTGAAGACATCCCTGGTGGTGGTGGCGGTTCCGTTGCGGGCAGCAGCAGTCCCGGTAGCCGCGTGGTTGAGGCTCCGCCTCCCCACGAGCAGCCGGAGCCTCGGACGAGTGCCCGGAGGCGGAAGGATGTCGAGGACGGGGGCGCTGCGGCTCCCGGGTCGGAGGTGACCGGGCGGCCCCCTGGAAGGCCGGGGACCAAGGAGGTGCGGTCCAGGAGGGCTTCCACCCCGTCGGAGCTCGGGGATGACGGGGCCGGATCCGGGAGGACGCATGGCTGGCCGGGGCCCTCTTGGCGGGAAGGACACTGGGGGGAGCTCAGCAAGGGGTGGAGGCCGGAGAGCACCAGTGGGGGGCATCCAAGGCTTAGTGGAGAAGGGGGGGGCTCTGGAGCCTCTAAGAGGAAGTGTGGCTTAGGGGAGGTAGGGGCTAGGGGTAGTGGTGAGATAGTGGGCCCTTCTGGGGTAGTGAGTGGGTCCTCCATGGGCTTTGGGGGTAGGTCTGTTCGGCCTGGGTCGGATAGGCATGGTGGGAGGGAAGGGTGGGCTAAGGCTGCCTGTTCAGAGAAGGGGGTTCAGGGAGCGGCTAGGCGGGGGGCCGGCGTAGGTGGGGGGTTGGGTCCTTCCATGGAGGGGGGGCAGTTGGGGGTTCGTGGCCTTAGGGGGGGTCGGGTTCAGGGGATAGTAGTGGCAGTCCTTCGCCGGTCCGAACCTTGGGGTCCAAAGGGAAAGGGGGTTGGTCCCGGCAGCATCGCTCCACCTCAGGCAGCTCAGCAGAGGACGGGGAGACAGCCCCCAGGCGTGGTCGGCGGGGGCGGTCCCCGAGTAGGGATGGGAGGAGTCGTAGTCCCAGGGGCTCCCACACGCCACGGGTAAGCAGCGCTCAGCGGGAGGCTTTGGTGATGGGCAGGCGCTCCCAGGGTCGTGACGGGAGGGGAGCTGGTACTCGTTACACCCTACCCAGGACTTCTTCTCCTTTTTCCAGGTCTCGGAGCCGTTCTCTCTCTTCGCAGGCAAGGCACCGGGTTTGCTCCCCGGTTGGCGAGGCTGTGGCGGAAGTCTCTCTTCCTGGACATCAGGCGCTCGACAACGCAGCCCCTACCGCTCTGGTGTCGGGGGGCTGCGGGTCATTACACTCCAGCGCTTTAGTTACCACACTTCAAGCACTACTCCACTCATTGGGGGCGGGGGGTGACATGGGGGGCGGCATTGGTCAGGTGTGGGCCCCGGGGGCTGGGGTCACAGGTTCTCAGGTCGGGATTGCTGCGGGGCCTAGTTCGGGCGGGGACGCAGGGGTGACGCAGGAGGCGGTGGAGACTGGGAGTGAGCGGGCGGAGTTGTCGGGGGGTATTCCCGACGCGGCTAGGCAGCACGCGTATGTCTCCTTCGCGGGCCCGCTGGGGGTTCACCTGAAACAGGACGTGAAGGAGAAGATCTGGAAAGGTGAGTTTTGTGAAATCTTTTCCCTTCTCCCCTTGGAGGACTTTATTGACCTCAAGGAGGAAGATAAAAAGGATGAGAAGATGGAGGAGGAAGAAAAGCGGAAGCGGTATCGTAAGATTCCGAAATCCTTTGGTAACTGGTTGAGGGCGTTTTGCGTACTGGCCAGCGTGCTTGGCGAAAAATCGCCGGGGTTATGCTCGTCTCTGTTTTGCTATTTGGGAGCGCACCGTACCTATGGGGGGTTGGCTTGGTGGCGGTATGATGAGCAGTTCAGGCAGCGGCTGGCGGCTAATCCAGGTATGAGGTGGGATCAAATGGACCTGCCTCTCTGGATGAAGCTAATGATGGCGCAGAAGGCGCAGCCCTTTCAACACTCGGCCGGCGCAAGGGGGCAGTCCGCCTCGTCGGCCGCCTTGCAAAAGGGCTTATGCTGGCTCTATAATGAGGGCCAGTGCAAATGGGGGGCCACCTGTCGGTTCAAGCATGAGTGCTCCGGCTGCGGGGGTGCTCATGGGCTCAACCGCTGCTTCAAAAAGGGTAAGTCTGGAACCGTCGGAGCAGCTGTCGCGGCTGGGGGGGGCGCTTCTGCTACCTCGGGGCCTAACCCCGGTGAGGCTAGACGCGATGGAACCGTGGCTAAGCCGCTACGGTAATAGGGCTGATGCCGCTGTACTCCGGGCGGGTTTTGGGTGCGGGTTTTTTATTCCGTTCCAGGAGCAGGGGGGGGGGGGAAGGCGGTGAGGCTACACAACCTGAAATCAGTTGCGTAATTCCCGGACGTGGTGCGGGAAAATCTGGGCAAGGAGGTCGGGCTGGGCCGGATGGCGGGCCCGTTCACAGTACCTCCGCTGGAGGGCATCCGGGTTTCCCCCCTCGGGGTGGTTCCAAAGAAGGAGCCGGGGAAGTTCAGGCTCATTCACCATCTCTCATACCCGAAAGGGGAGTCGGTGAATGATGGTATTAGTAAGGAGTTGTGCTCGGTCTCGTATGCATCATTCGACCGGGCGGTCGAGCTGGTCAAGCGGGCCGGGCGTGGGGTGCTGATGGCCAAGGTGGACATTGAAGCTGCGTTTCGACTGCTGCCGGTCCACCCGGACTGTCATCACCTACTGGGATGTTTTTTCGAAGGGGCCTACTTCGTGGACTTATGCCTTCCCATGGGCTGTTCCATTTCGTGCTCCTATTTTGAGAAATGTAGCACTTTTCTCGAATGGGTGGTGCGGGTGGAGGCGGGAAGCCGTTCCGTAGTGCACTATTTGGATGATTTCCTGTGTGTGGGGCCGGCCGATTGCTTGGAATGCCTGCGCCTGCTGCGGACAATTGAGTGGGTGGCGGGTCAATGTAACAATGTATCTATAACGGTATTATATGTGTAACAATGTATCTATAACGGTATTATATGTGTAACAATGTTTCTATAATGGTATTGTATGTGTAACAATGTATCTATAACGGTATTGTATGTGTAACAATGTATCTATAACGGTATTGTATGTGTAACAATGTATCTATAACGGTATTATATGTGTAACAATGTATCTATAATGGTATTATATGTGTAACAATGTATCTATAACGGTATTATATGTGTAACAATGTATCTATAACGGTATTATATGTGTAACAATGTATCTATAACGGTATTGTACAGGGAGTGCAGAATTATTAGGCAAGTTGTATTTTTGAGGATTAATTTTATTATTGAACAACAACCATGTTCTCAATGAACCCAAAAAACTCATTAATATCAAAGCTGAATATTTTTGGAAGTAGTTTTTAGTTTGTTTTTAGTTTTAGCTATTTTAGGGGGATATCTGTGTGTGCAGGTGACTATTACTGTGCATAATTATTAGGCAACTTAACAAAAAACAAATATATACCCATTTCAATTATTTATTTTTACCAGTGAAACCAATATAACATCTTAACCTTCACAAATATACATTTCTGACATTCAAAAACATAACAAAAACAAATCAGTGACCAATATAGCCACCTTTCTTTGTAAGGACACTCAAAAGCCTGCCATCCATGGATTCTGTCAGTGTTTTGATCTGTTCACCATCAACATTGCGTGCAGCAGCAACCACAGCCTCCCAGACACTGTTCAGAGAGGTGTACTGTTTTCCCTCCTTGTAAATCTCACATTTGATGATGGACCACAGGTTCTCAATGGGGTTCAGATCAGGTGAACAAGGCGGCCATGTCATTAGATTTTCTTCTTTTATACCCTTTCTTGCCAGCCACGCTGTGGAGTACTAGGACGCATGTGATGGAGCATTGTCCTGCATGAAAATCATGTTTTTCTTGAAGGATGCAGACTTCTTCCTGTACCACTGCTTGAAGAAAGTGTCTTCCAGAAGCTGGCAGTAGGACTGGGAGTTGAGCTTGACTCCATCCTTAACCCGAAAAGGCCCCACAAGCTCATCTTTGATGATACCAGCCCAAACCAGTACTCCACCTCCACCTTGCTGGCGTCTGAGTCGGATTGGAGCTCTCTGCCCTTTACCAATCCATCCATCTGGCCCATCAAGACTCACTCTCATTTCATCAGTCCATAAAACCTTAGAAAAATCAGTCTTGAGATATTTCTTGGCCCAGTCTTGACATTTCAGCTTGTGTGTCTTGTTCAGTGGTGGTCGTCTTTCAGCCTTTCTTACCTTGGCCATGTCTCTGAGTATTGCACACCTTGTGCTTTTGGGCACTCCAGTGATGTTGCAGCTCTGAAATATGGCCAAACTGGTGGCAAGTGGCATCTTGGCAGCTGCACGCTTGACTTTTCTCAGTTCATGGGCAGTTATTTTGCGCCTTGGTTTCTCCACACGCTTCTTGCGACCCTGTTGACTATTTTGAATGAAACGCTTGATTGTTCTATGATCACGCTTCAGAAGCTTTGCAATTTTAAGAGTACTGCATCCCTCTGCAAGATATCTCACTATTTTTGACTTTTCTGAGCCTGTCAAGTCCTTCTTTTGACCCATTTTGCCAAAGGAAAGGAAGTTGCCTAATAATTATGCACACCTGATATAGGGTGTTGATGTCATTAGACCACACCCCTTCTCATTACAGAGATGCACATCACCTAATATGCTTAATTGGTAGTAGGCTTTCGAGCCTATACAGCTTGGAGTAAGACAACATGCATAAAGAGGATGATGTGGTCAAAATACTCATTTGCCTAATAATTATGCACTCCCTGTATGTGTAACAATGTATCTATAACGGTATTATATGTGTAACAATGTATCTATAGCGGTATTATATGTGTAACAATGTATCTATAACGGTATTGTATGTGTAACAATGTATCTATAACGGTATTATATGTGTAACAATGTATCTATAACGGTATTATATGTGTAACAAGGTATCTATAACGGTATTGTATGGGTAACAATGTATCTATAACTGTATTATATGTGTAACAATGTATCTATAACGGTATTATATGTGTAACAAGGTATCTATAACGGTATTATATGTGTAACAATGTATCTATAACGGTATTATATGTGTAACAATGTATCTATAATGGTATTGTATGTGTAACAATGTATCAATAACGGTATTATATGTGTAACAATGTATCTATAACGGTAGTATATGTGTAACAATGTATCTATAACGGTACTGTACGTGTAACAATGTATCTATAACGGTATTATATGTGTAACAATGTATCTATAACGGTATTATATGTGTAACAATGTATCTATAACGGTACTGTACGTGTAACCATGTATCTATAACGGTATTATATGTGTAACAATGTATCTATAACGGTATTGTATGTGTAACAATGTATCTATAACGGTATTATATGTGTAACAAGGTATCTATAACGGTGCTGTATGGGTAACAATGTATCTATATCGGTATTATATGTGTAACAATGTATCTATAACGGTATTGTATGTGTAACAATGTATCTATAACGGTATTATATGTGTAACAATGTATCTATAACGGTATTATATGTGTAACAATGTATCTATAATGGTATTGTATGTGTAACAACATATCTATAACGGTATTATATGTGTAACAATGTATCTATAACGGTATTATATGTGTAACAATGTATCTATAACGGTATTATATGTGTAACAATGTATCTATACCGGTATTATACGTGTAACAATGTATCTAAAACGGTATTATATGTGTAACAATGTATCTATAATGGTATTATATGTGTAACAATGTATCTGTAACGGTATTATATGTGTAACAATGTATCTATAATGGTATTATATGTGTAACAATGTATCTATAACGATATTATATGTGTAACAATGTATCTATAACGGTATTATATGTGTAACAAGGTATCTATAACGGTATTATATGTGTAACTGTAGCGGAGTAGAGGTACGATCTAAGGTATCTCCGCTGGTAGACAGGAACAGCAATCCAAAACAGGAACACGACAGGTAGCGTAGTTACAATCCCTTCCCTCCTAGACGACACTAGACACTAAGAACTAGACGACACATAGCTTGGAGGTCAACTGTCAGCTTTATTCACACATTTGCTTTTATGTCTTTTTCCCATGCAAGGGAGGTAACTTAAAATATCCAATCACATCGTGGTCACCTCCTCTCCTCCCCTTAGATTAGCAGTTAAACTCATTAGTGGGAACAGAGTTTTCCCCAGTTTCTGGTTGTCCCCTAAATACAGGGGGTACGGTGACAAATAAGGGGTCCCCTGGTAGGTCTGTTCTGGGTGCGCAACATACTCAAAATTCACCCAGATCAGACCAGGGGTTCGAGAGTTACAGACAGTTAAAGTTTTGACCGACCGCGGGGATTCGGTAGCCGAAAACAGCTCCATGGATTCTGGCCCTGCGGTCGGTCTATTTCAGTGAATAAAAAGTACCGAACATGTTAGCCATCCGGCTCTAATTCTACGTTCGGATGAATCCCCTAATCTGGGGGATTCATCCTACCGAACGGTGGACCGTTCGGTAGTTTGAATAGTACGTTTCTGGGGTCCTGGAGGTCTGAGCGGTGTCTGGGTAGTCGAGCGTCCGATTTTAGTTCCAGACGCTCGACGACCAAACACCGCTGTTCGGAGTTAAGATGGCCGCCGCCACGTGTGTGTTATGCGAATGGCTGCCACCCACGAACCCAATTACGGATCGTTGCAACATTGTTGCCTTCCATTAAGGGGAGGCACACGACCACAGCAGGGTGGTCTTTCATTCGGTACTTTAATCGGTTCCCGAACCGGCTAGGAGTTTCTGGTTCGGGGACCGATTATATTAATCATGCTGTTCAAATACAAGGTAACCTTCAGTGACATGCAGTTCAAATACAATATAACATTTCAGGTAACAGTCTCTTGTGGCTGCTTCTGCCACAATGCTCCCCCAGAATCAAGCCAGCATACACAGTCTGATCCCAACGGATCGGCTTGGGGATGTCTGGAGGAGTACCCACAGATCACTTGTCCAGTTCGGTCTGTCGAGATAACCCGTCTGCATTTCCATTGAGCTTCCCCGGGCGATATTGGATGTTAAAGTCAAATGGCTGCAGCGCCAAGCTCCAGCGCAGCAGCCTGGCATTGTCCCCTGACACCCGGTTCAGCCAGACCAGTGGGTTGTTATCTGTGAGCAGTGAGAAAGTTTGCCCATACAAATAGGGCTGCAGCTTCTTGAGGGCCCACACCACGGCAAGGCATTCCTTTTCGATGGCGGCGTAGCTTACTTCTCTGGGTAAAAGTTTTCTGCTGAGGTAAGCTACCGGATGTTCACCGCCATCTGCTCCGATCTGGCTCAGTACTGCTCCCAATCCAAACATTGAAGCGTCTGTATGAACGAGAAAGCGTTTAGTTGGATCGGGAGCAGCTAACACAGGAGCATTAACTAGAGCATTTTTCAGGAGTTGGAATGTCTGTTCACACTCTGGGGCCCATACTACTAACTTGGGGAGATTCTTGCGGGTTAAGTCGGTAAGGGGCTTGGCCAGGGCGCTGTAGTTAGGTACGAACTTTCGGTAATACCCTGCGGTCCCCAAAAAGGCTAGTACCTGGGTTTTTGTGCGGGGGGTTGGCCATTTAGCCACGGCCTCTATTTTGGCTGGCTTGGGTTTTTGGTGGCCGCTGCCTACTCGGTGTCCTAGATATTGGACCTCTGCCATCCCTATATGACATTTACTGGGTTTTAGGGTCAGTCCGGCTTCCCTGATGCGGTCTAGTATGGCCCCTATATGGTTCAGGTGATCTGCCCAGGAATAACTAAAGATGGCTATGTCGTCTAAATAGGCGCAAGCGTATTCCTGGAACCCGTCTAATAGTTGCCCCTGGCCATTTTGTCTAATAGCTCGTCTATCCGGGGCATGGGATAGGCGTCGGACACGGTTTTATCATTGAGCCTCCGGTAATCTACACAGAAGCGGGTAGTTCCATCCCGCTTCGGCACGAGTACCACTGGGGATGCCCAGGGGCTATCCGAAGGCTCAATTACCCCTAACTGCAACATTTCTTTCAGCTCCTTGTACATGTTCCCCCTCACTGCTTCGGGAATGCGGTAGGGCGGTTGACGGAGCGGGGTCGGATCTAGGGTTTCTACTCGATGGGTCGCTAACGGGGTATATCCCGGGAGATTGGAAAAAGTGGCTCCTTTTTCCCTAATTAAACTTTGGGCCTGGGCTTTTTCCTGAGGATTCAAGCGTTCCCCTAACTGTACTGCCGCTAGGTCCTCTTGTAAGGTTTCTCGGGCTAGCATGTCAGGGAGGGGTAGGTTATCGGCGTCCTCAGCGGCTGAGGCGCAGATGGCGGATACTTCCTCTGTGCGCTCGCGGTAGGGTTTCAGCATGTTCACATGGAAGAGGCGTCGGTCTCCGGTCCCGGCGCAGGGGCCAATTATATAGGTGGTGTCGCAGACCTGCTCTACCACCTTGAATGGGCTCCGCCAGGACGCCTGCAGCTTATCAGTAGGGACGGGTCGTAGGACTAGTACCTTCTGGCCGACCTGAAAGCTGCGGTCCCTGGCTCCCCTATCATACCATCGGCGCTGGCGTGCCTGGGCCGCCTGGAGGTTGTTACGCACAGCCTGGGTCAATTCCTCCAAGCGGTTCCGGAACTCCAACACATAGGGTACGATAGGGGTGCCGTTAATGGTCGTTCCCCCTTCCCAGTGTTCTCTGATCAGATCTAGGGGGCCCCTTACTCTCCTTCCGAACAACAATTTGAAAGGGGAGAACCCAGTGGACTCTTGGGGCACCTCTCGGTAGGCGAACAGGAGATGGGGTAAGAACCGCTCCCAGTCTTTCTGAGTCGCTACGAACGTGCGGATCATTTGTTTTAGCGTTCCATTGAAACGTTCGCAGAGGCCATTGGACTGGGGGTGGTATGGGGAGTTAAGGATGGCTTGGACCCCGCATACTTTCCAGAGCTGGTGAGTGACCTCGGCCACGAATTGGGTACCCCTATCGGAAATAATCTCCCGGGGTATCCCCATACGGGCAAATATGCGCATAAGAGCGTCTACTATGGTCTCAGCGTGTACATTTGTCAGGGCTACTGCTTCGGGGTATCTAGTGGCATAGTCTACTACGGTCAATATGTATTTCTTGCCAGAGGGGCTCTGTCGTTTCAGCGGTCCGATTATGTCTACCGCTACCCGGCTAAAGGGTTCTTCGATTATGGGCAGGGGGTGTAGTTTGGCCTTGTATCGGTCCCCCCTTTTTCGCACTCTCTGACAGGTATCACAGGTATTACAGTACTGTTTAATATCCTGGGATATCCCTGGCCAGAAGAAATTCTGCAGTAGCCGATGCTTGGTTCGGCTGATCCCTAAGTGGCCTGACAGGGGGATGTCGTGGGCAATTCGCATTAATTCTCGCATATACTTTCGAGGCACAATTAACTGTTTGATGGGGACGGGGATAGATCCAGCTACTACCTTTTCTGCATACCGGTACAGTAACCCCTTATCCCAAGCATACCTCTCCCCCTCGATGCCATTCTGGTTTTTATCTACCCGGTCCTTGTAAACCTGTAGGGACGGGTCTAGGGCGACCTCACTACCAAATTCTAATGGGGCATCCCAGGGTAACACAGTGTGATCAGGGGGTGTCGAGCTTACCTGAGCCTCAGAGTCGGTGTGTGGTGCCGTGGTGCGAGCCTGTTGACGGGTGACGACCGGGTAAGCCTCTTGGGGAGGTGGTCGTGTAACAATAGCGGAGGTTAGCTCCCCCAAATCATTCCCCAAAATCACATCTGCAGGCAGATCCTGCATCATCCCCACTTCAATTTGCCCTGCCCCCGCTCCCCAGTCCAAATGTAGTTTAGCAGTGGGTACTTTGTAGATGGCTCCCCCTGCCACCCGAACTGCAATACAGTCTCCTGTGAGATGGTCCGGGGCCACTAGATGGTTCCGTACCAGAGTGATGGTGGCCCCGGAATCTCTTAATCCCTCCATCCGCTTTCCCTCCACATGGACCACTTGTCGGTGGCCTTGGCGGTTGTCCGATGCCGCCTGTACCGGGTTTACCTCATGGAGGGTGCCCAAGGGTTCCTCTATTTGGGTAGAGGTGAAAGGTTGAGCCAATGCTCTGGCCTGATAGCAGTGAACTGCGGCTCGAGGGGTATGCGGTGGTCGTTGAGGGGTCCAGGCTGGCCTGGCCCGGTTTCGGGGACAGTCTCGTTGTATATGACCAAGCTGGTTACAGGTATGGCACCGGATGGATGCCCTGTTGTTGTACCGGGGGGGTTGTGACTGGTAGGTCCCCCCTGGTCGGGGCAAATCTACTGGGGTAAGTCGGGGAACAGTTGGCGTGGATTGCACTTTAGTGGATGAGCGCTGTTCCCGCCGGGTGTCCTGATGCTCATCTGCTAGCTTAGCGGCCTCTTGCAGGGTGCAGGGCTTACGATCTCTTACCCAGATCTGTAGATCGTCGGACAAGCGTGTGTAAAATTGTTCCAGCACCATCAACTGCGTGATCTCCTGGGACGTGACGGCTTTTGCTGCCTCAATCCACCCGGTAGCTGCACGCTGTAGTCGGTGTGCAAATTCTGCATGCGAGTCTTTTTCTGGTTTGAGTAGTGCCCGGAACTGTAGTCGGTATGCCTATGGTGTAATGGCATACCGTGCGAGCAGGGTTTGTTTTACCTTCTGATATTCCCGGATATCCTCTGCCGGCATGGCTCGGTAGGCATCTGCTGCGCGGCCTGATAGGTTACCCGCTAGCAAGGGCACTTGGTCTTCGGTGCTAATGGCATGCAGCTGGCACAACCGTTCAAAGTCCTGTAAATAGCCATCAATGTCCCCCTCTGTATCAATAAATGCTTTGAATGCCTGGTACGGTATTTTTGCTTTTGCTGGCGGGGTAGGGACAGACGTTGTGCTTCCTTCCCCCGCTTGTTGGTTTCTCTGCGTCGTTCGCAGCATGAGGTACACCTGTACATCGTTGTAGACCCGGTCTGCCATCTGCTCCGCTACGGCTGATGAGAATAGAGCCATCCTGCTCCTATATTCCCTGGCAAACTCGGATTCCTCCTCCTCCCTCGGAGGTGCTGCAGCAGCTGTGACTCTGTCTCCTTCCATGAGCTCTGCGATCAGGACAGCCTTTGTTTTGTTGCTTGCTGTCCTCCCTCTCGCTTCTAGTAACTCTTTTAGCGTGTCCCATTTCAAAAGGGCATAATCCGTTTCCAATCACCGGCTGTGTAGTTACGATCCCGTCGCTTGCCACCAATTGTAGCGGAGTAGAGGTACGATCCAAGGTATCTCCGCTGGTAGACAGGAACAGCAATCCAAAACAGGAACACGACAGGTAGCGTAGTTACAATCCCTTCCCTCCAAGAACTAGACGACACATAGCTTGGAGGTCAACTGTCAGCTTTATTCACACATTTGCTTTTATGTCTTTTTCCCATGCAAGGGAGGTAACTTAAAATATCCAATCACATCGTGGTCACCTCCTCTCCCTCTCCTCCCCTTAGATTAGCAGTTAAACTCATTAGTAGGAACAGAGTTTTCCCCAGTTTCTGGATGTCCCCTAAATACAGGGGGTACGGTGACAAATAATGGGTCCCCTGGTAGGTCTGTTCTGGGTGAGCAACATACTCAAAATTCACCCAGATCAGACCAGGGGTTCGGGAGTTACAGACAGTTAAAGTTTTGACCGACCGCGGGGATTCGGTAGCCGAAAACAGCTCCATGGATTCTGGCCCTGCGGTCGGTCTATTTCAGTGAATAAAAAGTACCGAACATGTTAGCCATCCGGCTCTAATTCTACGTTCGGATGAATCCCCTAATCTGGGGGATTCATCCTACCAAACGGTGGACCGTTCGGTAGTTTGAATAGTACGTTTCTGGGGTCCTGGAGGTCTGAGCGGTGTCTGGGTAGTCGAGCGTCCGATTTTAGTTCCAGACGCTCGACGACCAAACACCGCTGTTCGGAGTTAAGATGGCCGCCGCCACGTGTGTGTTATGCGAATGGCGGCCACCCACGAACCCAATTACGGATCGTTGCAACATTGTTGCCTTCCATTAAGGGGAGGCACACGACCACAGCAGGGTGGTCTTTCATTCGGTACTTTAATCGGTTCCCGCACCGGCTAGGAGTTTCTGGTTCGGGGACCGATTATATTAATCATGCTGTTCAAATACAAGGTAACCTTCAGTGACATGCAGTTCAAATACAATATAACATTTCAGGTAACAGTCTCTTGTGGCTGCTTCTGCCACAGTAACAATGTATCTATAACGGTATTATATGTGTAACAATGTATCTATAACGGTATTATATGTGTAACAATGTATCTATAACTGTATTATATGTGTAACAATGTATCAATAACAGTATTATATGTGTAACAATGTATCTATAACAGTATTGCATGTGTAACAATGTATCTATAACGTTATTGTATGTGTAACAATGTATCTATAACGGTATTATATGTGTAACAATGTATCTATAACGGTATTGCATGTGTAACAATGTATCTATAACGGTATTATATGTGTAACAATGTATCTATAACGGTATTGTATGTGTAACAATGTATCTATAACGGTATTATATGTGTAACAATGTATCTATAACGGTATTGTATGTGTAACAATGTATCTATAACGGTATTGTATGTGTAACAATGTATCTATAACGGTATTATATGTGTAACAATGTATCTATAACGATATTATATGTGTAACAATGTATCTATAACGCTATTATATGTGTAACAAGGTATCTATAACGGTATTATATGTGTGACAATGTATCTATAACGGTATTATATGTGTAACAATGTATCAATAACAGTATTGCATGTGTAACAATGTATCTATAACGTTATTGTATGTGTAACAATGTATCTATAACGATATTATATGTGTAACAAGGTATCTATAACGGTATTATATGTGTGACAATGTATCTATAACGGTATTATATGTGTGACAATGTATCTATAACGGTATTATATGTGTAACAATGTATCAATAACAGTATTGCATGTGTAACAATGTATCAATAACAGTATTGCATGTGTAACAATGTATCTATAACGTTATTGTATGTGTAACAATGTATCTATAAAGCTATTATATGTGTAACAAGGTATCTATAACGGTATTATATGTGTGACAATGTATCTATAACGGTATTATATGTGTAACAATGTATCAATAACAGTATTGCATGTGTAACAATGTATCTATAACGTTATTGTATGTGTAACAATGTATCTATAACAGTATTATATGTGTAACAATGTATCTATAACGGTATTGCATGTGTAACAATGTATCTATAACGGTATTATATGTGTAACAATGTATCTATAACGGTATTGTATGTGTAACAATGTATCTATAATGGTATTATATGTGTAACAATGTATCTATAACGGTATTGTATGTGTAACAATGTATCTATAACGTTATTGTATGTGTAACAATGTATCTATAACGGTATTATATGTGTAACAATGTATCTATAACGGTATTGCATGTGTAACAATGTATCTATAACGGTATTATATGTGTAACAATGTATCTATAACGGTATTGTATGTGTAACAATGTATCTATAACGGTATTATATGTGTAACAATGTATCTATAACGGTATTGTATGTGTAACAATGTATCTATAACGGTATTATATGTGTAACAATGTATCTATAACGGTATTGTATGTGTAACAATGTATCTATAACGGTATTGTATGTGTAACAATGTATCTATAACGGTATTATATGTGTAACAATGTATCTATAACGATATTATATGTGTAACAATGTATCTATAACGCTATTATATGTGTAACAAGGTATCTATAACGGTATTATATGTGTGACAATGTATCTATAACGGTATTATATGTGTAACAATGTATCAATAACAGTATTGCATGTGTAACAATGTATCTATAACGTTATTGTATGTGTAACAATGTATCTATAACGATATTATATGTGTAACAATGTATCTATAACGCTATTATATGTGTAACAAGGTATCTATAACGGTATTATATGTGTGACAATGTATCTATAACGGTATTATATGTGTAACAATGTATCAATAACAGTATTGCATGTGTAACAATGTATCTATAACGTTATTGTATGTGTAACAATGTATCTATAACAGTATTATATGTGTAACAATGTATCTATAACGGTATTGCATGTGTAACAATGTATCTATAACGGTATTATATGTGTAACAATGTATCTATAACGGTATTGTATGTGTAACAATGTATCTATAACGGTATTATATGTGGAACAATGTATCTATAACGGTATTGTATGTGTAACAATGTATCTATAACGATATTATATGTGTAACAATGTATCTATAACGGTATTGTATGTGTAACAATGTATCTATAACTGTATTATATGTGTAACAATGTATCTATAGCGGTATTATATGTGTAACAATGTATCTATAACGGTATTTGTGGCAAACTTAGCCACTTCTGGACTATATTCATTGCAGGTTGTCCGTAGGCTGAATGTATAATATGCAACGTTAAATGTATATGTGTTGTACTATGGCCGTTCGCATGCTGGCAGCCGTACGCTGCCAGCATACAAAGCATTCGTACGACGAAACACGGCTATCCTGGCCGTTCGCCATACGACTTCGGGCTCCCCAGGTCGACCACACATTCACAAGTCGTGTGGCACCAATTAACCGATTGCAACATTGTTGCAATCGGTGATTAAGGGCTCTCCTAGGTGGCCGCCGTTCGGCTACCGACCATGCGGCGGTCGGCCATCTTGGATCCTTTGTCTCTGCAGCGGTGTTCGGTCGTCGAGAGCCTGGAACTGAAAACGGCTACTCAATGATCCGAACACCGCTGGACTTCCAGAGCGTTCGGGAGTTCCGCGTTCGGTACATTATGTTCCCCATATTTATTCGATACTTTTAAACCGACTTCAATGTTTGAATGTATTCTGGGCGGCGTTCGGTCAATTCAGCTGGGATCAGAGCGGTATTCTCACAAAGTGTGCGCTTCGACCCCAGCTATCTACCGAACGTTCGGTTATCCCAAAGTACCGAATATTGCGTGAAATATGTATTTTAAAGTAAATTGTCAGTTTTGCTGCATGAGGGGATAATCCACTTAATCGTCCATTTTAGTGGGAGTATCCTTCTCGTGCAGCAATGCCTGTTGGGAAAGTCACAATGCATGTTGGGAGAAATCCCCTGGATTATCTGTACGGAAACCCCTTGCATGGGGAACTGCTTAAATATGCCAGCTTGTGAATAAACTGAGTTAGTTGACTCCCAAACTGTGTTTCGTCCGGTTATTGGGAGGATTGGGGATATTGCCGTGCTTTCTACTCTGACTGTGGATTTCCTGAAGATACCAACGGATATCGTGTATTGTTATACTGCATTCCGTTACAGTATTATATGTGTAACAATGTATCTATAACGGTATTATATGTGTAACAATGTATCTATAACGGTATTGTACAGGGAGTGCAGAATTATTAGGCAAGTTGTATTTTTGAGGATTAATTTTATTATTGAACAACAACCATGTTCTTAATGAACCCAAAAAACTAATTAATATCAAAGCTGAATATTTTTGGAAGTAGTTTTTAGTTTGTTTTTAGTTATAGCTATTTTAGGGGGATATCTGTGTGTGCAGGTGACTATTACTGTGCATAATTATTAGGCAACTTAACAAAAAACAAATATATACCCATTTCAATTATTTATTTTTACCAGTGAAACCAATATAACATCTCAACCTTCACAAATATACATTTCTGACATTCAAAAACATAACAAAAACAAATCAGTGACCAATATAGCGACCTTTCTTTGCAAGGACACTCAAAAGCCTGCCATCCATGGATTCTGTCAGTGTTTTGATCTGTTCACCATCAACATTGCGTGCAGCAGCAACCACAGCCTCCCAGACACTGTTCAGAGAGGTGTACTGTTTTCCCTCCTTGTAAATCTCACATTTGATGATGGACCACAGGTTCTCAATGGGGTTCAGATCAGGTGAACAAGGAGGCCATGTCATTAGATTTTCTTCTTTTATACCCTTTCTTGCCAGCCACGCTGTGGAGTACTAGGACGCGTGTGATGGAGCATTGTCCTGCATGAAAATCATGTTTTTCTTGAAGGATGCAGACTTCTTCCTGTACCACTGCTTGAAGAAAGTGTCTTCCAGAAACTAGCAGTAGGACTGGGAGTTGAGCTTGACTCCATCCTTAACCCGAAAAGGCCCCACAAGCTCATCTTTGATGATACCAGCCCAAACCAGTACTCCACCTCCACCTTGCTGGCGTCTGAGTCGGACTGGAGCTCTCTGCCCTTTACCAATCCATCCATCTGGCCCATCAAGACTCACTCTCATTTCATCAGTCCATAAAACCTTAGAAAAATCAGTCTTGAGATATTTCTTGGCCCAGTCTTGACGTTTCAGCTTGTGTGTCTTGTTCAGTGGTGGTCGTCTTTCAGCCTTTCTTACCTTGGCCATGTCTCTGAGTATTGCACACCTTGTGCTTTTGGGCACTCCAGTAATGTTGCAGCTCTGAAATATGGCCAAACTGGTGGCAAGTGGCATCTTGGCAGCTGCACGCTTGACTTTTCTCGGTTCATGGGCAGTTATTTTGCGCCTTGGTTTCTCCACACGCTTCTTGCGACCCTGTTGACTATTTTGAATGAAACGCTTGATTGTTCTATGATCACGCTTCAGAAGCTTTGCAATTTTAAGAGTACTGCATCCCTCTGCAAGATATCTCACTATTTTTGACTTTTCTGAGCCTGTCAAGTCCTTCTTTTGACCCATTTTGCCAAAGGAAAGGAAGTGGCCTAATAATTATGCACACCTGATATAGGGTGTTGATGTCATTAGACCACACCCCTTCTCATTACAGAGATGCACATCACCTAATATGCTTAATTGGTAGTAGGCTTTCGAGCCTATACAGCTTGGAGTAAGACAACATGCATAAAGAGGATGATGTGGTCAAAATACTCATTTGCCTAATAATTATGCACTCCCTGTATGTGTAACAATGTATCTATAACGGTATTATATGTGTAACAATGTATCTATAGCGGTATTATATGTGTAACAATGTATCTATAACGGTATTATATGTGTAACAATGTATCTATAGCGGTATTATATGTGTAACAATGTATCTATAACGGCATTATATGGGTAACAATGTATCTATAACGGTATTATATGTGTAACAATGTATCTATAACGGTATTATATGTGTAACAATGTATCTATAACAGTATTATATGTGTAACAATGTATATATACCGGTATTATATGTGTAACAATGTATCTATAACGGTATTATATGTGTAACAATGTATCTATACCGGTATTATATGTGTAACAATGTATCTATAACGGTATTATATGTGTAACAATGTATCTACAACGGTATTATATGTGTAACAATGTAGCTATAGCGATAGTATATGTGTAACAATGTATCTATAACGGTATTATATGTGTAACAATGTATCTATAACGGTATTATATGTGTAACAATGTATCTATAACGGTATTATATGTGTAACAAGGTATCTATAATGGTATTGTATGTGTAACACTGTATCTATAACGGTATTATATATGTAACAATGTATCTATAACGGTATTATATGTGTAACAATGTATCTATAACGGTATTATATGTGTGACAATGTAGCTATAACGGTATTATATGTGTAACAATGTATCTATAACGGTATTATATGTGTAACAATGTAGCTATAGCAATAGTATATGTGTAACAATGTATCTATAACGGTATTATATGTGTAACAATGTATCTATAACGGTATTATATGTGTAACAATGTATCTATAACGGTATTATATGTGTAACAATGTATCTATAACAGTATTATATGTGTAACACTGTATCTATAACGGTATTATAAGTGTAACAATGTATCTATAATGGTATTATATGTGTAACAATGTATCTATAACGGTATTATATGTGTAACAATGTATCTATAACGGTATTGTATGTGTAACAATGTATCTATAATGGTATTATATGTGTAACAATGTATCTATAACTGTATTATATGTGTAGCAATGTATCTATAACGGTATTATATGTGTAACAATGTATCTATAATGGTATTATATGTGTAACAATGTGTCTATAATGGTATTATATATGTAACAATGTATCTATAATGGTATTATATGTGTAACAATGTATCTATAACTGTATTATATGTGTAACAATGTATCTATAACGGTATTATATGTGTAACAATGTATCTATAACGGTATTATATGTGTAACAATGTATCTATAATGGTATTATATATGTAACAATGTATCTATAACGGTATTATATGTGTAACAATGTATCTATAATGGTATTATATGTGTAACAATGTATCTATAACGGTATTATATGTGTAACAATGTGTCTATAACGGTATTATATGTGTATCAATGTATCTATAACGGTATTATATGTGTAACAAGGTATCTATAACGGTATTGTATGTGTAACAATGTATCTATAACGGTATTATATGTGTAACAAGGTATCTATAACGGTATTATATGTGTAACAATGTGTCTATAACAGTATTATATGTGTAACAATGTATCTATAACAGTATTATATGTGTAACAATGTATCTATAACGGTATTGTATGTGTAACAATGTATCTATAACGGTATTATATGTGTAACAATGTGTCTATAACGGTATTATATGTGTAACAAGGTATCTATAACGGTATTGTATGTGTAACAATGTATCTATAACGATATTATATGTGTAACAATGTATCTATAACGGTATTATATGTGTAACAAGGTATCTATAACGGTATTATATGTGTAACAATGTATCTATAATGGTATTATATGTGTAACAATGTATCTATAATGGTATGATATGTGTAACAATGTATCTATAACAGTATTATATGTGTAACAAGGTATCTATAACGGTATTGTATGTGTAACAATGTATCTATAACAGTATTATATGTGTAACAATGTATCTATAGCGGTATTATATGTGTAACAATGTATCTATAACGGTATTATATGTGTAACAATGTATCTATAATGGTATGATATGTGTAACAATGTATCTATAACGGTATTATATGTGTAACAAGGTATCTATAACGGTATTATATGTGTAACAATGCATCTATAACGGTATTATATGTGTAACAATGTATCTATAACGGTATTGTATGTGTAACAATGTATCTATAACGGTATTATATGTGTAACAATGTATCTACAACGGTATTATATGTGTAACAATGTATCTATAACGGTATTATATGTGTAACAATGTATCTATAACGGTATTATATGTGTAACAATGTATCTATAGCGGTATTATATGTGTAACAATGTATCTATAACGGTATTATATGTGTAACAATGTGTCTATAACGGTATTATATGTGTAACAATGTATCTATAATGGTATTATATGTGTAACAATGTGTCTATAACGGTATTATATGTGTAACGATGTATCTATAGCTCCTCTGTAAATGTCTCTTAGACTGTTTATTCACACTTACATTTTAATTAAGATTACATCTTATCCAAGACAACCTTTAAAGCCATAACCATCTTAATATATCACTCTATGTAAAATATTATTAAATAAACATATACATATTTTTATAAAAGGATAGTACTGGTATACCTAATGTAATACCCAGGGGAGAGGGAGTATGACTAACGATAGGTCACTCAAAAACTGGAAAAATAGGGATTCACTAAAACCTATATGAAAAATAAAACACTCTGCTATAGTTTTGCAGAAACCAGGAGCTAACCTATAATGCTGGCTGAGTGTAGTGAACGGTGAGGGATTGCAGAATAAAAGGTGGACTGTGCCTTTAAGGTGTAAAAAATATGTACTGTGCCTTTAAATCTCACATAATGTGTGTGGTAAGTCTGCTGGTTAGAGAGAGAAAATGAGACAAAACAAAAATGGATAATCTAATAGATCACAAAAAGAAAAAAGGATGAGAAAAAAATGAGGAAGAGGGATGAAGAGAAGAAAAAAGTGAAATGGAATGGAATACGGAAAATGAAAAAAGGAGAAAAGTAGAGTCTGGAAAAGAAATATAAATAAAAAATGATAATAGTAAAGTGGATGGGTAGTGCAAAACGCAGCCGATGATATGTGCAGTGCAGATAACTCTATCCCTAATGGGGTATAGGGTAGATGGTATCTGCTCCAAATATTATACTTTGTATGTGTCAAAGATCTGGTTCAAATAATAATAGCAATACAGTATATGGAACTGGATGCTAAGGTGATAGTCTATTCAAAAAAGGGTCACTCGATATAGAAAGCAATGGTACAAACTGGATGTAAATAACAAAGCCAGTTTATTGGTAAAATTATAAAAATATAAAAATATATAATACAGGAACTGTTCATACAGAGGTTACCAGTCTAATGAGTGTCAGAAAAGTGCAGGAACCCTTGGATTTGGCTGGGATTGATGTGGATTGACTCGGGCCGATGAGCTTCAGAAATGGAATTGCTGATACCTACTATGTGGACCCTGGGCAACCTTCTCTTGCTTTCTTCTTTCCTTTTCCTCTTCTCTACCCTTCTCTCTCTCCTAATCGCTTTGGTTAATGTTCCGTCGCTTGTTTGGGGAAATCCTTCCATCTCCTGGAAGGATTTCCCCAAACAAGCGACGGAACATTAACCAAAGCGATTAGGAGAGAGAGAAGGGTAGAGAAGAGGAAAAGGAAAGAAGAAAGCAAGAGAAGGTTGCCCAGGGTCCACATAGTAGGTATCAGCAATTCCATTTCTGAAGCTCATCGGCCCGAGTCAATCCACATCAATCCCAGCCAAATCCAAGGGTTCCTGCACTTTTCTGACACTCATTAGACTGGTAACCTCTGTATGAACAGTTCCTGTATTATATATTTTTATATTTTTATAATTTTACCAATAAACTGGCTTTGTTATTTACATCCAGTTTGTACCATTGCTTTCTATATCGAGTGACCCTTTTTTGAATAGACTATCACCTTAGCATCCAGTTCCATATACTGTATTGCTATTATTATTTGAACCAGATCTTTGACACATACAAAGTATAATATTTGGAGCAGATACCATCTACCCTATACCCCATTAGGGATAGAGTTATCTGCACTGCACATATCATCGGCTGCGTTTTGCACTACCCATCCACTTTACTATTATCATTTTTTATTTATATTTCTTTTCCAGACTCTACTTTTCTCCTTTTTTCATTTTCCGTATTCCATTCCATTTCACTTTTTTCTTCTCTTCATCCCTCTTCCTCATTTTTTTCTCATCCTTTTTTCTTTTTGTGATCTATTAGATTATCCATTTTTGTTTTGTCTCATTTTCTCTCTCTAACCAGCAGACTTACCACACACATTATGTGAGATTTAAAGGCACAGTACATATTTTTTACACCTTAAAGGCACAGTCCACCTTTTATTCTGCAATCCCTCACCGTTCACTACACTCAGCCAGCATTATAGGTTAGCTCCTGGTTTCTGCAAAACTATAGCAGAGTGTTTTACATATTTTTATAAGTATAATAGAAAATGAGAAATGAAGATCACCCCCACCACATGTGACTGTATTCAGAGCTATAGAAAGTTAAACCAATGGGGACTGTCATTCATAGCCCAAGACAGGGAAATCAGGAATTATTCCCCAAGCTAGGACTTGAAAAATGAACTGATTGTGTTTAGTGTGAAATTTATGAAGGTTTAGTGAGAGGAAGGAATTGTGCTATTAATCCGTTCGGGGTATTTACTCTCCGTCACTGTCAAGATGTACCAGGGTTATTGGCTGTTTTTAGTTCCTTACAATTGCAGTTTGCATGTAAATTCATGACAGCTCTTGCTCTTAGAGAATAGCCCTCAGAGAATACATTGAAGGGTTTACTATGTAAAGAACAGATTAGTGTGAAACCTCACAGCAACAACGATAATATATCCCGGCTAGGGAAAATTCTCAATTCAGACTTTTCAACATAAATTTGGGACCCAGATTTCTAGTTATCACTCACTAGTGAAAACACCTCTAAGGGGTTAATCACTAATAGACTACATCTAACGAAAGTCTAATGGCAAAATGTAGCCTTAACCAGACAAACGGGATGATTCTTCCAGCACTTTTACCCCAATGTTAGGCTTTAGTTTTGAATTCATTACACTATGGGAGAGAACAGGCTTACTCTCCTCACTCAGTTACACGTTTTCTCATGGAGTTTTATCTACAGAGAGAGAAAATAATGAATTCCAAAATGTGGAATAATGAATGATCTTTTTTGATATTTATTTAGATGTTAAATAATACAAGATGCTGTGATTAAATTAGCATCAGGTCATTTATAAATAAAATGCTCTTGCTAATTTTAAGATGTTTCTTTTAAGTTTATCTGGTTTTCTTTTAGAAATCATAACATATAGATTGATAAAAACAATATTGCTTAAACAGCTAACGATCTACAAATTCAATCTGTTTTTTTTGTTGCAATGCATTATGGAGCACAATGTATATTTAATGAGCAGAAATTAATTGAGATCATTGAATCAGATGATGATTAATCTGAGAGTTGACATTGAAGCCACCAGGACTCCCTGTATAACAGATGGCAATGACTCCCTGTATAACAGATGGCAATGACTCCCTGTATAACAGATGGCAATGACTCCCTGTATAACAGATGACAATGACTCCTTGTATAACAGATGACAATGACTCCCTGTATAACAGATGGCAATGACTCCTTGTATAACAGATGGCAATGACTCCCTGTATAACAGATGGCAATGACTCCTTGTATAACAGATGGCAATGACTCCCTGTATAACAGATGGCAATGACTCCCTGTATAACAGATGGCAATGACTCCCTGTATAACAGATGGCAATGACTCCCTGTATAACAGATGGCAATGACTCCCTGTATAACAGATGGCAATGACTCCCTGTATAACAGATGGCAATGACTCCCTGTATAACAGATGGCAATGACTCCCTGTATAACAGATGGCAATGACTCCCTGCATAACAGATGGCAATGACTCCCTGTATAACAGATGACAATGACTCCCTGTATAACAGATGGCAATGACTCTCTGTATAACAGATGGCAATGACTCCCTGTATAACAGATGGCAATGACTCCCTGTATAACAGATGGCAATGACTCCTTGTATAACAGATGGCAATGACTCCCTGTATAACAGATGGCAATGACTCCCTGTATAACAGATGGCAATGACTCCCTGTATAACAGATGGCAATGACTCCCTGTATAACAGATGGCAATGACTCCTTGTATAACAAATGGCAATGACTCCCTGTATAACAGATGGCAATAACTCCCTGTATAACAGATGGCAATGACTCCCTGTATAACAGATGGCAATGACTCCCTGTATAACAGATGGCAATGACTCCCTGTATAACAGATGGCAATGACTCCCTGTATAACAGATGGCAATGACTCCCTGTATAACAGATGGCAATGACTCCCTGTATAACAGATGGCAATGACTCCCTGTATAACAGATGGCAATGACTCCCTGTATAACAGATGGCAATGACTCCCTGTATAACAGATGGCAATGACTCCCTGTATAACAGATGGCAATGACTCCCTGTATAACAGATGGCAATAACTCCCTGTATAACAGATGGCAATGACTCCCTGTATAACAGATGGCAATGACTCCCTGTATAACAGATGGCAATGACTCCCTGTATAACAGATGGCAATAACTCCCTGTATAACAGATGGCAATGACTCCCTGTATAACAGATGGCAATGACTCCCTGTATAACAGATGGCAATGACTCCCTGTATAACAGATGGCAATGACTCCCTGTATAACAGATGACAATGACTCCCTGTATAACAGATGGCAATGACTCCCTGTATAACAGATGGCAATGACTCCCTGTATAACAGATGGCAATGACTCCCTGTATAACAGATGGCAATGACTCCCTGTATAACAGATGGCAATGACTCCCTGTATAGTGAATAGACCAATAATGGAGCCATTTAATGGGAGTGAGATTTAATGGGTTTATAGAGTATAACAGACCGGTCAATGTCCTTGTGTTTGCAGACTCACCTTTTCATGCAGTGAATCAATCCTGGTACACATTAAGGACCATTCTCAGGATTGAGCTGTGAAAGTAGCGGACAGTTAGAATAATTATAACACTGATTTTACCCCCTGGGGTCAGATTACAATGGGGACATTGGTAAGGAGCCTTATTGGTCATTCAATTGATAAGGGGAGGGGGGTGGGTGTATGTCACAGTCATGAAATAAATATCACCAGTACAGGTCACATGATCCCCTATTTATAGAAATCCATTAAGAGGAAAATTATTCTTTTATCCCAGGGTAAACGGTATCAGCATCACTAACATGAATCTCTCTGGTGAATTAGCCTCATAGCCCCTGCAGCAGTTACATTCAGGGCTGGGATTCAAGCTCTCAGACACTCAGTCATGCGCACATCTCCCCAGTGGTGATATAACCACAATAACCCCAGACACCCAATACCTACCAATTGACTTGGAATGCATGATATGAGCACTGTAAAAGGTCTTTAGAAAACTTGCAGGGTTGGTCACTAATCTCCCCTAGTCACGAGTTCAGTCTGTTACGCTTAATTTGTCTATTGTGCAAAAATCAAGGGGACCACCACTCGGTCAACTCATCTTTATCTTCCAATAGGCATCTAAGCTATGTCCATTCTCCATGGCAGAATATTCTAGAAAGTGTCGGGTGCCAGTTCCAAAGAAGGTAATGTGCCCTAAAAATGGTAAAAGTGTCATTGGAGGCATGGAGGGGAGTGAGAACTCCACACCCTCTAACCAGAAAAAAGAGCCAAATCCAGAAGACCAGGCTGTTAGAAGCCACATAGTGGGCAAGCCATAAGGACACTCAGAGCTGGGTCTGCAGAAAATCACCCCAAATATGACTTTATAGGTGCCCGGTTTTACTTCTAGACTATCTTTATCATAACGTAAATGTGTTTGCTGGACTTTCTACTGGTGAATGCACTGTGATCATCATCTCACGGTCTGTCTGTTGGATTTATATAACTGGACGCATTGTAATACAAATGGAATCCAAGGCACACCCGGAACATGTATTCCTCAGCGGTGGTGCTGCCGTAGAGACCAACAGTTATACAATATACAGCTTAAGGAACAGCACACATAAAAATACAGTTTTAAATTTTACAAGGCTACTTAAAATCACCTCTCTGCAAACAATACGGCCTTATCGTGTTAAGTCCACCAGAACGTCACATTACTCCAATATTGGGGGGTCCTACATGAATTCCAACGTAGGAGACAAATTAAATAGTGCTAGTGCTAAATTAGCTGGGGCGTATTTTAATAATCTGTTGTAAGAGAATTGTAAATATATATATATAATGCAAAATGCCAATAAATGACTCACTGTACAAAGAAAATACAGAATTGACATTAGCACTGGCATTGTCCTGGGCTGGTTTCATACCACATCAAGCTACCTCGGGCCGTAGGAATGATGCCCAAGTAGTAGACCCCTGGACTCTATTCTGTGAATGGGGATGAGTTGATTGTGAATGTGTGCTGGAATCTGAATGTGTTTGAAAAGGGGGTTGAGTGTGTGTGGATATGTTTTTCATTTCATCCCTTTAGCATACCTTTTGGAAGGAGGGGGATGTTATCCCTTGTAGTCCAGTGCAGTGCATTCTGGGAAGGATCCTTTGTGGTCCAGTGCAGTGCATTCTGGGAAGGCTCACTGGTGGTCTGTCCCTGTATCCTGTGCAGATCACTTTGAGAACTCCCTCACGGTCCCAGGATTCGGTCCCTGGCTGAGATGCTTTGAATCATTCAGAATGTCCACGATTAACAAGAACCATCTTGAATCTCCACCCTGGAAGGTCTTTTAAACTGAAATGAAAGAGAGTCAAAATTAAGGATTAATCGGAGAATTGGACTCCTAAATGCAAGCAACCTAGACAATTAAAATTCAGAGTTTAACCAGTTATAACTACGAACTGAACAAAAACCAGACATGCTATTAGAGAACTGCAAGAATACTCACCCCTCTGTCCAGAAGACTTAACTGATGAAGCAAACAAAAAGGACAGGGAAAAGAAGGGTGGGAAATATTCCCTTCCTGTCATTAATAAAATTATGATTATAGGTATACTAAAGCTAGCATAATCTACAATTTTATAACATGACAGGAGGCGACTATTTTGCTGTTTTAACGCTCAGCAAGTAAGGCTAAGGAAGTGTGCACAGCCGGACGGAAGTAGAGATTGCAGAACGTCTCCTCCCTGGACCAATCCGTGGATTTGAGGATATCGTGTAGAGCAGCACCTGCCACTGTGTTCGAATCTTCGAATGGGACTTAGTCTCCAGCCGCAGTGTCGAAGGGTAGGGGAAGGTACAGGTCAGCGGTGTTCGTTCAAATGTGTGGCTGATTTACGTTCCAGGGATTTGACGGCACACACCGCTGACCGCGTTCGACTGCATTAAAATGGCCACTGCCACGTATTCGATTGTCTAATGGCGGCCACTTCGACTACTTCGGCACTTCGGCTGTATCCAAAGTGCCATATCAAACGTACCCATTCTTTGCACAACACAGTTAAAGGGCCAGAAACTGTTTTTGTCCTTAGGTGCAGGGCAATGTGGATGATGGCATTAAACAAAAGGTAGAGGTTCCCAGGCAACATGGTAGGAGGCTGGTACAACATATATTGCAGATCCAATGCAAAACAGGGGGATCTGTTACAGAGACTGCGCTTAACGCCTTTCCGTGGGTCACAGTCAGTCCTGCCAAATAGGTATCCACCATAGTGTCGAACTCTGGGGTCATAGCAACTTTGTCCGTAAGGGACTGCCTGGGACATTCCGCTCTTAATTGTTTGCGGACCTTGCAGTCCAAGGGTCATCTGATGCAAAAGTGGATATATTGTGTCAGATGCTCCAGTAACTCCCATTCGGAAGAGCGTGGATGACGGATCAGGCGTGGATCAAACAGTGGTTGGCCTGTGGAATCCAGGAAAACGTCTGCATCAACAGATGGCAAGAAGGATGTATCCTCCAAAGCAGGATCAGTGATCCCTTCTCCCTACTCTAAAGCCTGGGTCTGGCCAGCCAGCCTCCTCATCAGATTTTGACTGATCCGCTTGCCATTCGTCCAAGACTGTCAATGGTGGAGGGTAAGCATCCTCCTCTTCAGACAGAGTAAGACGGACCTGGAATCTCTCCTTAGCATTCTTGTGCTTGGGGCACTTTGCTGGTGCTTTACCCTTGCGGTTTAAGGGTTCTGGACCATCCCCTTTCCAATAGCGTTTGTGTGGTCATGAATAAATATATAGGGGGCTCACCCCTTACAATATCACTTGGATGTAAAAGTGGCTTAGTGAAGATATAATAATATGGGGGCTCAGCACAGTATAGGTATAGTGGCTAGTACTCACTCAGCTATAGTGAAGGCTCACCCTCTAACTCTGTAGCCTAATGCAGGTATCTAATAAATAATCCTGTGATACAGACAGTAAAGAAAGGATGGCAGAAGTGGGTGAGACTGCTGCAAGATCCTTAAATACATATGAGAAAACCACTCATGGAATTAGGATGAAATACTGACAACAAAAAATTTCATTTTAGCCAATATAATAGTCATAGATACTTTAAATAACAACCTTAATCCTCCCAGAGCAAACAACAATAACTGACAAAGATGACCTAGCCTAAGGTAAGTCTAGGTGCATCGGATCACACTAAGCGATTTGCGGGAAACCGCTGCGAGCTGGGGTGAACTAGGGGATCAGCGCGCACTAGCGAGCCTGCATGGATCGACGACTCCAACAAAATGGCTGCCACAATCTCGTGCAGGATGCAAGATGGACTTCGGGATCTCGCACAAGTGTCAGAAACATATACAGTGATAAACACTCCCACATGAACATTAAAAACCCTCCTCTCTATCTTGGAGATAATTGGGTTAAGTGCTAGAAGTAACTCAATTACCTCCAGGGATAGAGAATATCCTCCATTTTATAGTAAGCATAAAAACACATCAAAATATGTATTCCCAAAACTCCTGAACAGAATCCCCACATTCAACGTATCCCCAGATAGCTTAGATCTGAGCTCACAATATAACTGAATAGCACTCAGATCTCATACACACAGTTCAATCGCCATGGGGCTAAAGTCTTGTACAAAGTGCATTTGTCGAAATGAATGGGCTCCATGGGATGGCTATCTGGGGCAGCTCTGTTCGTATAAAGTCAATGTACCGAACGTCACGGTGTTCGTATGAATCTGGAACAGAACGAGGAAGGGTCAGCGACTTCAGCGGTGTTCGTATGAAATAGTGTCCGATTTTAGTTCCACGGGTTTGTCGTCGAACATCGCTGGGCGTTCGACTGTCCAAGATGGCCGCCGCCACGTGTTCGTTCATATGAACGATGACCACCCAGCCGACCATTCAGGAGTTGGAAGTGTCTGTGGTTAACCACAATGTTAATGAGGGCAGAACGGTTAACAATAAGTAAATGGCAGAATAAAATAAATATCATAAAATCAAGATACAATAAAATACAGTAATCCCCACAAAGTGGGAGATAGTGGCACTCTGAGCTGTACTGGTGAGGAGCAGCAAAGAAAGAGGAAGAGCTGATTGGGGGAGGGACTTTTATTGTGTTCCTTTATTCTGATTGGTTTATGCTGTTACTATGTGAAAGTTATGCTGCTGTGGAGCTTAAGTAAAGAAAGTCTTAAGCAAAATATGAAGCCTCCTGTCATGTTATAAAATTAGAGATTTTAGCTCTACCTGTTAAAAGGCAGGATATTCCTATGGGACGGGGCCTGATGGAGAAGAGGAAGTGATGCAATTCCACATGCCCCGCCCACTACAAGTGCCACTCACTAAGAGGTAACTGTGGTGATAGTCGGTCTCACTACCAAGCACCAGGCAGCGTTACCGGTCTCTCTCCGCAGCGGCAGTGCATCTCACAGGGAGAGGAGACAAATGGTCTCTCTCCCCAGTGGCAGTGCATCTCACAGGGAGAGGAGACAACCGGTATCTCTCCCCAGCGGCAGTGCATCCTACAAGGAGAGGAGACGACTGGTCTCTCTCCCCAGCGGCAATGCATCTTACAGGGAGAGGAGATAACCAGTCTCTCTCCCTAGTGGCAGACAGTGTTACCGGGAGAGGAGATTGTCGGTCCCTCATCCCCACAGCAGCAAGCATCCCTGGGAGTTGAGATAGTCGGTCTCACTAAGCAGCAAGAGGCAGCATCACACGGAGAGGAGGTTGTCAAGCAAGCAGCCCTGGGAGTGGAGATAGTCGGTCTCACTACCCAGCACTAGGCAGCGCCACAGGGAGGCTAGCCAGTCGGTCCAACTCCCCAGCGGCAGCTTACTTTACAGGGAAAGGAGACAACGGGTCTCTCTCCCCAGCGGCAGCTAGAGACACCACAGGGAAAGATGCGGGAAGTGGAGAAAGGCAGCTGGGGCTGTCGTCCAAAGACAAACCCCCTAGCATCTTTCCAGCAGTAGAGCTGGTATACGGGCAGAGGGCAGTTGTCTTCCCGCCCCTTTTCCTTTGTCCAGGGCCTTAATACCCACAGACCAGCACAGCAGAAGCACTGGCACCAGGTCAGAGTGCAGTTGACCTCTGCCCACCAAGTACTTACACCCGAGAGCTACATGTCAAGTACTTGGTTGTGGGTGGGTTGCTCGACTAACTCAGGTACTGACCGACAGGAGGTCAGGTAACTGGTTAGTCTCCCCTTGATAGGGAAGATATGTGACGAAAGTAACCTCGTCACTGGCTTTTGGAGGGGCCTGCTGGCCAGCCTCTTGCCTCAGGACAATGGGCGCTGCAATATAACTTACCCAATGCACTTTAAAAGGTTAATGCATTATCTGCCTTAATTGTTTAACAGGCAGAGGGGAGGGATTGTGTACTGTATGTGGGAGCGTCATTCATTGTCACACAGTTTTTATTGGTTTGTACACTTTGTGTCCCTGTGCCCAACAAGGTGCACATGGGCGTCACCTTGTTGGGAAACCTGCATAAAAGGCAGTGTGCCTCCATTAAACTTCAGATCTACTTCACCCTCAATCTAGAGTCTTGTCTCGTATTGGGGGAAATTGCTATATCACTACAAGGGATTGCTATAATCACTATACTCCCTTGGATTCCCTGAGCTCTTGTAAGAGCTATTCCTGCTTGACTCTCTGGAGGAAGAGAGGTTCACCCACTGGAACCTGGAGTCTTGGGTAGGAGGCAGCGAGACCCCAACCAAGCTGGGGCGGTTTGTGGGGTCTGCAGTGCTGATTGAGTCTGATGAAGTGCTTGGAGGCCTCAAGAAGCACTAGGAGCATCCGTCGGCAGAGGTACCCAACCGGGGTACAGGAAGCTCCATTACAACATCAATGCACAGTATACCAATAGCACTAGATGTACTGTAGTAGTTATGATGTTTTGAGTATTCCTTTTCATATTCCCCTTGGTGGATAGGGGTTTGCAAGCCCCTAACTATCCCCCTTTTTTAATTAATACTACCTATTGCCTTCACACTAATAATGTTGAGAGGGTAATACATCTAAGCTATCTGTAAAAGAATGTACTTACTATCTTTCTTTATATCAAATACTGTAAGTAGCAGATACCATAAATATTGTTTTATCAGATCTCCTATCAGAAACCAAACCTGTAACTACTAATGGCTATCATCTGATCAAACTGAACTTGTAACAACTGCTAATGGTTATCATCCAATCAAATCAAACCTGTAACAACCGCTAGTGGTTATCATCCAATCAAACCAAACCTGTAACAACCGCTAATGGTTATCATCCAATCAAACCAAACCTGTAACAACCGCTAATGATCATCATCCAATCAAACCAAACCTGTACCAACCGCTAGTGGTTATCATCCAATCAAACCAAACCTGTAACAACCGCTAATGGTTATCATCCAATCAAATCAAACCTGTAAGAACCGCTACTGGTTATCATCCAATCAAACCACACCTGTAACAACCGTTAGTGGTTATCATCCAATCAGACCAAACCTGTAACAACCGCTAATGGTTATCATCCAATCAAACCAAACCTGTAACAACCGCTAATGGTTATCATCCAATTAAATCAAAACGGTAACAACTGCTAATGGCCATTTATGTTCTTTGTATAATAAAGATTGTACAGCGCTATTGTGATGAAACCAACCTCGCCACTGAGAACTGGAGAAGCCTGGTTGCTAGCCTCCTGCCCTGCGACTATGGCCCCTGGACATATTGCACTGTAAAAACTATATTTGGGCATGTAATAGTTTATATTACTGCTACTGGGCCTTTAAGGGCCATCCGTGGACCTATTGGGACTTGTGGGATACTGTACCTTTAAGACTGTAGAGCATATTACAGTAATCCTGCCTTTAGTCCTTTAATATCATGTATGCATTCATGTGTTCAGTTAACCTGGGTTATAGGTATGCAGTATTCATCTGATTGTTCGGTAGAATCACTCCATTTATTATATTGAGTGAAACTACCGAACAACCAGACCACCCAGGAATAAGTGTGCCTCCAATTACCGTTTGCAACAATGTTGCAAACGGGTAATTGGCAATCAGTGTAATGTATTCTTTGTCCTCTGGGTGGCCGCCATTCGGGAAACGAACACGTGGCGGCGGCCATCTTAAACTACCGAACAGCGGTGTTTTGCCGTCGAGTGTCTGGAACTAAAATCGGACACTTGACTAGGCAAACACCGCTGAGACCTCCATACCTCCAGAAATTCGTATAGAAACTACCGAATGGCCCGCCGTTCGGTAGAAAGAACCCCACAAACAAGGGAATTCATTCAAACCCTCTCCAGGCTCTATAACACAGGCAATTCGTCTGTTTTCATTCCCTTGTTTGTGACCGACCGCAGGGCCAAAATGCATGGAACTGTTTTCGGATACTTTACCCATGCGGTCGGTCAAATCTTTGGAACCCCATATCTCCCGAACCGTTCATCCGAATGACTTGAATTTTGAATATGTTGTCCCCCTGAATAAGGGCTATCCAGCAATGCTGTTTTTGGGGTACATCCAGAACTTGGCTGAAAAGGTGTACCGGATAATTGGGTTTAATGTTATCTGAGGGGAGGGGATGTGTGGGCTGAACCATGTATGTGATTGGTTATTTTATGCCTCCCCCTGGGTGTGGCCTGTATGTGTACTCATGTAATAAAAACCAGGCTGGGTGCCCCAGCACCTCAGACCACTGCTTGACCTTCAACACGGAGCCTTGTCTCGTTCTTGGGGGGATTCACTGTATGCTGATAGGGACTGACTGCCAGGAGTGTAAGCCGTTTGGGAGCTTTTCCTGTTCGTCTGCTAGCAGCAATTCGTGAGGTTCCAGTTCGGGAGTTTGGAGTGCTACCTTATTCCCTTGTATGCAGTTCGGGAGTTTGGTGCATTCATTTATATCCGAATTCGTGAGTTTTGGTGCTTTTACAGTAGCTATGCCTTTTTGTGAAAAGGGGATTATCGCCTAAACGGATTTTTACCCTTTTCTGCTGAAACGGTCCGTAACAGCTATGAAATTTGATAGCATTATAGAAATAATAAAATAATTATAATAATAATAAATGTATAACTTTGCGATAAGATTGTATTATTGGGAAAATACATATAAAGACATAAAACTGCAATCATGTTTAGTGATCTCAGAATCATTACAGGGTGTGACACAGTGCTAGGAGTTTTCATATTAACAGAATTGACCAGAGTGATAGCAGATCGTTGTGTTAATATGAAATGGTTAATAGTGAAGGAATGGAATAAACAGACAGAATCCCCACAGATTTACTAAATACTATAAGAAGGACATGGTCTGTGCCAGAACTGGAGAGAGCTGTGTGAGGTGAGTGCCAGGAACATACCTTTACTAAGTGAGAGTGCCAGGAACATACCTTTACTGAGTGAGTGCAGCCAGGAGCAAGCTGACTACAAGCTTAAGGACCTTCTATATGAGGTGAGTGAGAAGAAGTCCTCCTGTGTGAGTGGAGTGGGGAGAGTACCTTCAGCAAGTAAATGCAATCAGAGTGAGTGGAGCATACTTTCAGTGAGTGAGTATAATCAGAAGTATACTGACACTCAGTGAGTAGAACTAGTACTGTTAGAGGAGAGTGAGGGGAATACTGACACTCAGTGAGTATAAGTAGATTAATCCCGGTATAAGGTGAGTGAGGGTTATACTGACACTGAGTGAGTATAAGTAGATTAACCCCGGTATAAGGTAAGTGAGGGGTGTACTGACACTGAGTGAGTATAAGTAGATTAACCCCGTTATAAGGTGAGTGAGGGGTGTACTGACACTGAGTGAGTATAAGTAGATTAACCCCTGTTTAAGGTGAGTGAGGGGTGTACTGACACTGAGTGAGTATAAGTAGATTAATCCCTGTTTAAGGTGAGTGAGGGGTGTACTGACACTGAGTGAGTATAAGTAGATTAATCCCTGTTTAAGGTGAGTGAGGGGTGTACTGACACTGAGTGAGTATAAGGAGATTAATCCCGGTATAAGGTGAGTGAGGGGGTATACTGACACTCAGTGAGTATAAGGAGATTAATCCCGGTATAAGGTGAGTGGGGGGTGTATTGACACTGAGTGAGTATAAGTAGATTAATCCCGGTATAAGGTGAGTGAGGGGTGTATTGACACTGAGTGAGTATAAGGAGATTAATCCCTGTTTGAGGTGAGTGAGGGGTGTACTGACACTGAGTGAGTATAAGTAGAGGAACCCTTGTTTAAGGTGAGTGAGGGAAATACTGACACTGAGTGAGTATAAGTAGATTAATCCCGGTATAAGGTGAGTGGGGGGTGTACTGACACTGAGTGAGTATAAGTAGATTAACCCCGGTATAAGGTGAGTGAGGGGTGTACTGACACTGAGTGAGTATAAGTAGAGGAACCCTTGTTTAAGGTGAGTGAGGGAAATACTGACACTGAGTGAGTATATGTAGATTAATCCCGGTATAAGGTGAGTGAGGGTTATACTGACACTGAGTGAGTATAAGTAGATTAACCCCGGTATAAGGTGAGTGAGGGCTGTACTGACACTGAGTGAGTATAAGTAGATTAATCCCGGTATAAGGTGAGTGAGGGGTGTACTGACACTGAGTCAGTATAAGTAGATTAACCCCGGTATAAGGTAAGTGAGGGGTGTACTGACACTGAGTGAGTATAAGTAGATTAACCCCGGTATAAGGTGAGTGAGGGGTGTACTGACACTGAGTGAGTATAAGTAGATTAATCCCGGTATAAGGTGAGTGAGGGCTGTACTGACACTGAGTGAGTATAAGGAGATTAATCCCTGTTTGAGGTGAGTGAGGGGTGTACTGACACTGAGTGAGTATAAGTAGAGGAACCCTTGTTTAAGGTGAGTGAGGGAAATACTGACACTGAGTGAGTATATGTAGATTAATCCCGGTATATGGTGAGTGAGGGTGAGTGAGGGTTATAGTGACACTGAGTGAGTATAAGTAGATTAATCCCGGTATAAGGTAAGTGAGGGGTGTACTGACACTGAGTGGGTATAAGTAGATTAACCCCGGTATAAGGTGAGTGAGGGGTGTACTGACACTGAGTGAGTATAAGTAGATTAATCCCTGTTTAAGGTGAGTGAGGGGTGTACTGACACTGAGTGAGTATAAGTAGATTAATCCCGGTATAAGGTGAGTGAGGGGTGTACTGACACTGAGTGAGTATAAGTAGATTAATCCCGGTATAAGGTGAGTGGGGGGTGTATTGACACTGAGTGAGTATAAGTAGATTAATCACGGTATAAAGTGAGTGAGGGGTGTACTGACACTGAGTGAGTATAAGGAGATTAATCCCTGTTTCAGGTGAGTGAGGGGTGTACTGACACTGAGTGAGTATAAGTAGATTAACCCCTGTTTAAGGTGAGTGAGGGTTATACTGACACTATACTCACTGACACCCAGACGCTTGCAGACAACTAACTGCTATTCAATCTATTACAGTGAAAAAAAATTGTTTTTAAATGCAAGCTATTGTAACAAAAGATATGAGTGGTGGCACTGGGAAAGTGGGCACAGTATCCACTGTGAGCCTGACACAGAAGCTGGCAGGCAGGCAAATGCAATTACATTACACAGAAAAAAAAAAAGCAGACTGATGTTCTAGCCCTAAAAATGGCTTTTTGGGGTGCTGTCCTTACTGCAGAGATCAGATGAGTCCTTCAGGACTGTAGTGGACATTGAATACCCTAGCCTAGCTATCAATTTCCCTATCAAATGAGCAGCAGCTACACTTTCCCTCCTCTATCTAAGAATGCAGCTTCAGAATGAATCTAAAATGGATGCTGTACAGGAGGTGGGAGGGTCTGGAAGGGAGGGTCTGCTGCTAATTTGCTGGAATGTGTCTGCTGACCGTGAGGCACAGGGTCAACGTTTACTCAATGATGACGAACAGGGCCGGCCTTAGGCATTTGGGCGCCCTGTGCCCCCCTTCCCGTCCCCCCCTCCCCCACTCCTTACCCCTTCCCACACACCCTGTCACACACACACGCAGACAGTCACACACACACACGCGCAGACAGTCACACACGCACAGACAGTCACACACACACACGCGCAGACAGTCTCACACACACACACACAGCCAAACAGACACACACAGGCAGACAGCCACACACACACTCACTAACAGACAAACACACTCACAGACACACACTAACAGACACAGACACACACTAACATACACAGACACACACTAACATACACACACACACACACACTAACAGACACACACTAACACACACACACACTAACATACACACACACACACTAACAGACACACACTAACATACACACACACACACTAACAGACACACACACACTCACCCACATTAACACATTTTTTAACATTTATTTAGACCCCCCCCCCCCAGCCTCCTTACCTTTGGGAATGCTGGGGGGGGGGTCTCTTCCTCCCTGGTGGTCCAGTGGCTGCTGGGCGGTCGGGCGGCGCTGGCGGGCGGCTGTCGAGGGAGCACTTCCTCTGAGCTGTATGCTCAGCTCCCTCGCCCGCCTAGCAGCCAGGCATGTCTGTTAGCCGCAAGGCTAACAAGACATTTGCCTTGGGCATTTGGGGGCGGCTTTTTTGCCGCCCCCTGGAAAATGCCGCCCAAGGCAAATGTCTTGTTAGCATTGCGGCTAACAGACATGCCGTGTGAGCTATGTGGCGGCAGGGCGCCCCCTGCACCATGGTGCCCTGTGCAGCCGCACAGCTCGCACACCCCTAAGGCCGGCCCTGATGACGAATAGGGGGCAGATCTTTTAAGATTTTAAGATATTTTAATTTAAAAAGCCTCTCTCCCTGTAAAGCTAACTAGACAGGCATAGGAAAGAAAAAAGAGAAAAACAAATAAAATTCAATTAAATTAAGTAGTGATCATGGTGCTCCAACACCAGTGCCCAGTGCAGAAAAAACGCCCAACGTACGTTTCGGTGCTAAGGAGATGCACCTTCGTTTTTTTCTGCACTGGGCACTGGTGTTGGAGCACCATGATCACTACTTAATTTAATTGAATTTTATTTGTTTTTCTCTTTTTTCTTTCCTATGCCTGTCTAGTTAGCTTTACAGGGAGAGAGGCTTTTTAAATTAAAATATCAGTCTGATTTTGACTGACTTTACACTTCTATTTCAGTTCCTATCTCTCTCTGTTTTGAAGTATGCTCCTAGGCTTACAGGATATTCCCTAGGACGTTTTGATTATGGAGATTCAGCTACTCAATACTCTCATCCCTAAGGCAGATCACAATAAAGCGTACTATTAGGGGTGAGTGTGAATATTAGGTCTATTATCTCCTTATCTCTACTATCCTGGGTTGGCATAGGACTGCAGGATCACTTGTATATACTTTATTTATTTGGGGTCTCTGACCATATTATTCGTTATAGCCAGGCTCTATATTTAGACACAATAACGCTATATATATCTCTCCAGATTTTGCAGTAAGCTTCACTTACATACTGAGACTGACTGCATACTTTCTTTGTTTTTTGTTATCTTGGAACTAATTTGAGTCAATTTAGATGTATTGTAATGATGATACAAATGGCATTTGATTTCTTTTTGCTGTGAAATGAATCCCTGTATAGTGAATAACCCCAATAAATGAGTCCAGGGATTGTTTGTACTACGTGTGAATACGATTGTCATAAGCTGAATTATTACAATATCCCTTTCTTCCATGGGTTCCATATTCACTGCATTGTCTACTGCCCATTAACCAGTCCTGCTTCATTCAGCATAGCATAGGGCATAGAACGACTAGTGCAATAGAACAAGACAGACCCTGATTCAATGGTTTCATTTCTGAAAAGTATTCATATAATTTCCTTTTTAATTTATCTTGATTTATAATCATTGTATTGATGGCCCGGGTAATGATGGCACTTCAGATCCGCTTATGATGTAACAATCAATTTGTGTATGGATTGGCCTAATATTTTCATAATGCCTTGTCCTATTACATATACAGATTTCAAGTCAACCATGAACAGCAGTTCTATGCCACCCTCGTTCCTCCTGATAGGCATGCCTGGAATGGAAGATGCTTATCGATGGATTTCCATCCCATTCTGTCTCCTGTTTTTCACTTCCTTTGTTGGGAACGGATTGGTCCTCTTGGTGATTGTGCGAGATGATAAACTTCACCAGCCCATGTACATGTTCCTGTCCATGTTAGCCATCTGTGACCTCTTCTTCTCCCTCTTTACGAGTCCTTCTGTGCTTGGAATCTACTGGTTTAATTCCCAAAAGATTAAGTCACACATTTGCCTCTTACAGATGTTCTTCCTCCACTCACTCTCAGTCATTGAGTCAGCTCTTCTGGTAGCAATGGCCTTGGATCGCTTTGTGGCTATTTGTTATCCACTGAGATACACAGCCATTCTCACCAACTCAGCCGTATGTAAGATTGGCCTTGCATCTGCCATTCGTGGCACAGTAATCCATTTCCCACCAGTCAGCAGTCTGAAATTCTTGCCTTATTGTAATGGAAACATGTTGTCTCATTCTTATTGTTTGCACCAGGATGTAATGAAGCTGGCGTGTAAGGGAACCAATATCTTTAACATCATGTATGGTTTAGCTATCATCCTCTCCACTGTAACCTTGGATGTAGTGCTTATTGTCCTTTCCTACATCATGATTATCAGAGCAGTGCTTGGTATCACGTCACATACTGAACGTTATAAATCATTTAACACATGTATATCCCATCTCTGTGCTGTGCTCCTTTTCTACGTTCCTGTGGTGGCTTTGTCAATGATCCATAGGTTTGGAATAGTTGTCCCTCCCGTGTTCACGCAAGTCATGGCCAATGTCTACATGCTTGTCCCACCGATGCTCAATCCAATCATTTATAGCATCAAGAGCAAGCAAATCCGTAGCGGTTTCCTTAGAGTCTTTCTCACAGATAAAGTCACAACTATTCATTAATGAGTGCCATTAAAAGAGAGACTTCTCTTGTGTGGCACCAACTCTCTGGAATGTAATTCCCCGTGTTGTCAAACTTCCCCCTAGGCTGCCTTCCTTTAATCTCTCTTTAAAGATATTATTGTTCAGGGAAACCTACCACTCAACTCCGTAACCAACACGTTCCACTTTCCCAATAAATGTCTTCGTCTCACTTTGTATTAACCTCATCCTCACCCTCACAGTCCCCACCTCCTGTCTCTCACACACACACACACATTGTAAGCTCCTGTAGGAATAGGGCCCTCAATGGTTCCCATACCTGTTTGTCAATGTTTTATTGTCTCTTTGATGTTTTTTACATTTTGTCTTTTTACCAATTGTATCCATGTACCTTGTGTTGGTGCTTTATAAATGAAGTGTAAAAATAACAATATCATAAAATATTTTAGATAGAAGGTATAAATGATTTCAATATTTAAACGTTCTATACATTGAACATGGCCGGATGATTTAAATATGGCAGCAAGTTAGATTACTTATTCATTTCTGTGATGTTTTGTGTGTGGAAATGACTAGCTATCATTATTCCATACATGAACTCATCTCACCTACTACCTTCATATTGTATTCCTTAAAGCTGCAGGAACTCATCTCACCTACTACCTTCATATTGTATTCCTTAAAGCTTTAGGAACTCATCTCATCAAACTACCTTCATTCCTTAAAGCTACAGGAACTCATCTCACCTACTACCTTCATGTTGTTCCCTTAAACCTGCAGGAACTCATCTCATCAAACTATCTTCATTCCTTAAGCTGAAGGAACTCATCTCATCTACTATCTTCATATTGTTCCCTTAAAGCTACAGGAACTCTTCTCATCTAACTATATCTATTTTGTATTCCTTAAAGCTACAGGAACTCTTCTTCTCAAACTATCATTATATTGTTCCCCTAAAGCTACAGGAACTCTTCTTCTCAAACTATCATTATATTGTTCCCCTAAAGCTACAGGAACTCTACTCTTCAAACTTTCTACATATCGTGTTCCTTAAGACTACAGGAACCCTTCTCATTGAATTCATCTCATCAAATTATATTCATATTGTATTCTTCAAATAACTGGAATTGCTCCCAACAATCACTTCTAAATAAAACCTTATTGAAGAACTACTCTTTCTTTCCTAATTATTAATCTAAACAACCTAAAAGGTTTTCCTAACTTTATTTCTGCAGTTGAGTTCCATTCCAAATCCATAGAAAGCATAACAGTTGTCCAGAATCACAAATTATTTGATGAAAACTGTACTATTAACCTCCTGGCATTCTAACAAACCAAGTTAAATGTGGCTTGATAAAGACAAACAACGTGTCATTTGGAATTGCTGAATAAAACACAAATTGCACTTGAAAATACCAACTGCTGAAGCTTAATTTCTTTGTATTACTTTTGGATCCTTGGAGCAAGGACCTTAACTCACAGCACAGGGAGCAACAATCTTGGAGCTGAATAGTGCCCCTCCTATGTACTTTACAAATAATTGTGAGCGTATCTAACAGTCTTAGAAAATCTGGATTCCTAACCTTGGGAAATAAGTCAATTAAAAGGTTTAATAAGAGTGCAATATGTGTATGTTATATCCATCTGTAATGAGTGAACACATATATTGGAGAATGAGCTTATGAACCCATACGTATGAATGATTCTGTGTAGGTTGGTTATGCGAATTGTAATCCTAAAATCCTATTACAGAATAACCTGGTAAATACCTAATTGATTGGCTGCTGGAGAGAACTGATTATTTCCCCGCGAGGCCAACAGTATCCATTAATTTGGAATATCGATGGAGATTATTTGGAAGAGTATTCTTGGCTGTGAACTGATTAATTAAAACCAAAATATACCAGCTGAAATGTTATAAATGTTCACGGTTATGGAATCTACACTATAATTGTCAGCGTTTGTTTATGCAAGATGGGTAGTATACAGAATAAAATATTCCTCTACAGAAGTCACCATTAAAGTCTACGGGAGTTTTTTATAGATAAAACATTTGAAAAGCTTATGAAAAAAAAATAAGATTTGGTGAAAGGGAAACAATTGATTCATTGTAAAAAAAAAAATTACGGCCTTAGGCCTCAATTTAACCCCTTAAGGACAGAGCTTCAGAAGCTTGACTTGCGCTTAATGACACAAGCTATTTTTGCATTTTCTTGCTGTTTGCGTTCAACTGCAATTTGCATCTCTCTCATTTATTTCACCGACACATATTATATACTGTTTTTTAAAGGACAGAAAGGGCTTTAATTTGATATAACATATATATATATAAATGCTTACTTATTATAAAAAAAATACAGAAAAATGCAAAAAAAATGAAAAATATTGTTTTTTTTTTACAGTTTTTGCAATCATAATGTGTGCATAATTAGTGCAGGTTAAGGAAAGTAATTAAAAATAAATTCATTTATTTGTTCTTATTTACAGAATATATAATGTGTCTGGGATTTGAAGTTTTTTTTGGTAGTTACAGGTCACAAAGCACAAGGAGTAAAATAAACTTTTAATGTGGAGCGATTTTAGAATTTGGTATGTTTGTCTTGTAAGCCTAATAGCCATAAAAGAAAACAAAATTGCCACACAAAAGTATATATTTATATAAAGTAGACACCACAGGCTATTTACCTAAGGTTGTTTTGACACTTTCTACATAGCCATTTTACCGCCAACCTCTGCTAAATATTGGAGTAAAATTGTGTTTTTTGGGGTTTTTCGCACACAAACTTATAACAAAGAACTTCTCATGTGTATTTTGTAAAGTTTGTGTGTGCTATTCCTGTACAAAGTTTTATTATGTGTTCAGTTACTTCTGCTGAGTACAACGGTACCCCCATTGTATGTCTTTGGCACTATTTCGTGAAGCTACAGTGCCATATAGGAGACCTGTCCTTTTCAGTATTCACAGTAGAATTTTGAGAGAGGGATTTAATGAGCCTATGCTTCCATTTGGGGTATTATAACAGTTTGACTGTTCAAAAACCCCCACAAAGGCCTACCATTTGTAAAAGTAGACACTCCAGGGTATCTCATAAGGTGCATATTGTGCCTTAACATGCCCCCATTTTTTTACCATTACATGCCAAAGTATGTGGTAAAAAATAATTTTGTGCATTTTTTACATACGGATTGCATTTTTGCTGGGCATTTTGTATATTTCATATGTGCCACTAAGTTCAAACCCCCCAAATTATGCTCAGCTAAGTCTTCTGAGTAAAAGGACACCCCCATTGTATGTCTATGGCACTATTTCGTGAAGCTACAGTGCCATACAGGAGACCTGTCCTTTTCAGTATTCACAGTAGAATTTTGAGAGACGGATTTAATGAGCCTATGCTTCCATTTGGGGTATTATAACAGTTTGACTGTTCAAAAAAAAACCACAAAGGCCTACCATTTGTAAAAGTAGACACTCCAGGGTATATCATAAGGTGCATATTGTGCCTTAGCATGCCCCCATTTTTTCACCAATATATGCCAAAGTATGTGGTAAAAAATAATTTTGTGCATTTTTTGACATACGGATTGCATTTTTGCTGGGCATTTTGTATATTTCATATGTGCCACTAAGTTCAAAACCTCCAAATTATGCTCAGCTAAGTCTTCTGAGTAAAAAGACATCCCCAATGAATGTCTTTGGCACTATTTTGTGAAGCTACAGTGGCATATTGGAGACCAAGCCATATCAGTTTTTACAGAACTTTGAATTTTGACGCTGGGCCTATGTGCAATTTCCAAGCATCTTCGCAGGTTTTAAATTCAAACTACCCCACAAAGGCCTACCATTTCTTAAAGTAGACACCCCAGGGTATTTCAAAAGGCATATTTTGAACTTTAGTGTGGGATCATTTTTCCGCTAGCTTGTACCAGGTGTAGTGGTAATAAGCGTTTTTTCTGCCTGTTTGACACACAAAGTGAGTTTGCACAGTATATTTTGCAAACCTTATGTGTACCACCACTCTATAATACTTTATATGTTGCTCAGCTATGTCGGCTGAGTACAAAAATACCCCCGTATGTACCTTTACCAGGTATATGTGGACATCGGAGGGGCACATTTGGGACACATATTTTGAACCTTAGTGTGGGATCATTTTTCCGCTAGCTTGTACCAGGTGTAGTGGTAATGAGCGTTATTAAATTAATTTTTTTACTTTTTAAAACTATTTTTTAAACTTTTGTTTTGCTTATTAATTTTTTTAAAGTTTCCTAAACTTTCGTAAAACTTTTTTTTACAGATTTAACATTTTTCTAAGCTTTTTCTTTTACCGTTAACCCCTAACTAGCAGTAAGCAGCACTAACAGTAAATTTCCCATTTTCCCATAACTCCCACCCACCCCAGCTAGCAAAATATTTAATTATACAATATTTATATTAGTTAATTAAATACATTTAACCCCTGAGGGTTAACAAATAAATAAAAGTTAATCGTCAGGGGTTAAAAAAAAATTAGATCACAGTATAATACTGTGATCTGTATTTTGATCACTGTAGGCAGTGATAGACTGGCAGGGAAGGGGTTAATTTTTATTTGGACTGGGTAAAGGGTTTATTTTTTTACATTTTTTACTTAAACGTTATTAAAGCTTTTTTTTTTTACTTATTTTTTTTTTACTTTTTAAAGCTTATTTTAAAACTATAATTAACGTTAACCCCTAGTTAGCCTAACACTAATTCCCCCAATTCCCCGCTAACTTCCACCCTCCCCAGCTAGCTAAATTTATAATTTTAAAATATTTAAATTAATTAATAAAATAAATTTAACCCCTGAGGGTTAAACAAAAAAAGAATTAACCCTCAGGGGTTAAAAAAAAAAATTTAGATCATATTAAAATGTAATCCCTGCCAATTGATCACTGTAGCCAGTGATCAATTGGCAGGGAAGGGGTTAATTTTTTATTAATATGGGTAATGGGGGGGTAAAAGGGGGTGGGATTTTAATTGTACTTTATTTTTTTAACACCAGGGGGCAGGATCACTGAAGATCCGTCTCCCTGCACTTCACACTGAACCCGGAAGTGCAGGGAGGTGGAGGTGAGTATGCAGAGCACATGTGCCCGCTCAGACATGCTGTCAGAGCGGGCACATGTACAGGGGCAGCCCGATCCGGTGCTCCCGGTCTGCCTCTAATGCAGAGGCAGACCGGAGCACCATTAACCCCACGATCGCCGCGATTGCGGCGATCTGGGGTTAATTTTACCGCGTGACGGACGAGGTCCGTCATCCGTCGTTAAGGGTATCCCCTGGATGACGGACCTCGTCAGTCACCCGTCCTGAAGGGGTTAATATTTTTGGATAACATTTTTCAAACTATTGAATATTTTTGGATAAATATTTAAAATATTGTTTTTCTAAATATTAAACTATCAATAAAAATATATCTAGATATAAAAAATATACAAATATTACATCATTTTAAACATTTACCGAAAAATATTAAATCGTTTGTAAAACTTTTTCCAAAAATATTATACTGAGGCCTTGGACAGTAAGATCTTTTAATCCATCACTTCCCTTCCCTCATGTCAGCTCTTTTTACCCAGAGATACCTATTAACCATTTATAATCACGTATATACCTCCACTTCATACGTTTTGGTTTTTTTTCACCAGCATTTCTGATGATAACCTTTTTACTGTAATAAATTAATCTAATTCTCCCACCTTCCTGCTGGGCCAATCTCGTACTTTCCCTCTTCAATGTCTTCTTCCACCATTTTAACACACGTTATCCTGCGACCACTATCCTGACTCCAAAGTAACAGTTCTCATCCCTCTTCCCAAATCCAAACATTCTCACTTTGCCCCATGTCTTCAAGCTTCTTGATCATGTTCTGCACAACCAGCTATCCAGATTCTAAAACCACATTATTCTTTTTGAAAAACTGAATATAATAGTTATTAAGTGGAGTAACAGTTTATAAAAACCAAGGGGAATCTTGTGGCAAAATTGGACATCATTTAAAACTGGGTTAATCCACTTTTTTGGATCACCAGCCATAATGCAGATATATGAAAGGTTAAACTTAATGGACCTGATGTTTTTTTCAGTCTATACTATTACTATGTTTGCACAAAAAGGATATAAATCCAAACCCCACCACCCAAAAGTATATACAATACTTAACTGGTGTGGGAATGAACTAAACTACTATGTAACTATATAACCGTGTAACTATGTAATACCATATTTTACCATGTTCAAGCAATCACGTTATACTCTCCCTAATATCCAGAATGATAGCTATCTATCTATCGATCTATCTATCTGTTGCGGATCCCGGGTAACCCGACCAGTTACCTCCACTATTTCCTTCCCTCAGCCACTCTGGAACCACTTAAAATACAAGGACACCCATTCCCCCCCACTTACTGGACGAGACACAGCTCTGAGAGTACAACACGATTTTATTCTGCCACACAAGCTTTTATGCATAACCGTTGCAAGGGGTCTTCCACACAACCACACAGGGGTTTCCATCCCAGGATCCTCTGTACCTGGGAACCCGGTCACGGGAAAAGGGACCTAATCTCTTTGTCTCCCAGGTACAAAAAGCCTGTCCCACATACAAGGGTCTCCCACACTAAACGACAGGGGTCTTCATCCCAGGATCCTCAGTGTCTGGGAGGCCAGGTGCGGGAAAAGGGGCCTAGTTTCTTTGTCTCCCAGGCACAGAAAACCTGTCCCACATACAAGGGTCTCCCACACTAAACGACAGGGGTCTTCATCCCAGGATCCTCAGTGTCTGGGAGGCCAGGTGCGGGAAAAGGGGCCTAGTTTCTTTGTCTCCCAGGCACAGAAAACCTGTCCCACATACAAGGGTCTCCCACACCAAACGACAGGGGTTTTCATCCAAGGATCCTCTGCGTCTGAGAGGTCAGGTGCGGGAAAAGGGGCCTAGTTTCTTTGTCTACCAGGCACAGAAAGTCCGCCAAACTAGCCAGTGCCCCAAAAGTGCCCCCACCAACCTTACGTTTCCCCGACTGGTCTCCGTTCTTAAGGCTCCTGTGCGAACCCCAGGCAAGGGAAGCATCTCCTTTCGGGATACAAATTCGTCTATACGAAATGGTGGTCACCCAGGGGAGCACTCATTAACTACTTCCCTTGCGGTTTCACACTTAAGTTACTGGTCTGAACCTTCTAATTAATTGGGGTGAACATTCTAATGGGGCACCGGGGTGGTCCCCATTCGGGAGGCAAATGGGTTCTGTTAGTATGGACACTCTCGAACGGGAGAATAAGGCACAATACACGAAATACAGGGGGTAACACACAATAGAAGGGGAAACATATGAATAATCAGTGGTTCTGCTACTCTATCTATTCTGCTGTCTGACTTCACATCTACTAACTCTATGTGAATTGTTAAATAGAGTATTAGGTGCTTACTATTAATATGTTGAGACCGCAGCGACTCAAACAAGCATTTCCCAACCTTGTGACAGACAATACAAGCAAAAGCAATATAAATGATAACCCGTGCCTAAAGTAACATCAACTCTTGCGTGTGGTGGTAGAAAAAAAATAATAATAATTACATACATATATCAGAGGGAATTTTCTGTTATAGAGTGTTGGATCTTGAATCTTACAGTTCTACAGATCGAGTGGTAACTGGTCCGAACTATGCACTTCTTTTGGGTTTTCGTCCTCAGTGGTTTATTGTTGTAACCACTGTGACAGCAGATTCTCAGAGGTCAGGGACAACACATTCTACTGGGTTATAGATCACTGTGTCCAGGGCCGCCATCAGGGGGTGACAACCATAACAGTTGTCACGGGCCCGGCGGCCCTGGGGGGGCCCGGCCGCCCGGGCCCCACATGTGGGGCCCATCGGGTGGCCCACACACTTAGGGCCACCCGATGAGCCCCCTCCTTCAGGGGCCTGGTCAGCGCTGTAGCCATTGTATAGCGCGACCGGGCCCCTTTAAAAAAAAAAAAAAGCAGCCGCAAGTGCTGCTGGGAGGAAGTAGTCACTTCCTCCCAGCTCACTCCGCGCGGGAGGAGCGCGCGCGCCCGCCCAGCCGTGAAGAGGGAGAGCCAGGCAGTGAAGAGGGAGCAGCGTCGACTCCCATCATCCCCAGCCACTCTCCTGCAAAGAAAAGGTAAGAGACAGGAAGGTGGCTGGAAAATGAGCTGTGTGTGTGCATGTATGTATGTATTTGTCTGTGTCTGTCTGTATGTGTGTGTCTGTATGTATGCATGTATGTCTGTCTGTCTGTGTATGTCTGTTTGTATGCATGCATGTATGTCTATGTATGTCTGTATGTCTGTATGTCTGTGTGAATGTCTATGTCTGTCTGTCTGTATGCATGTCTGTGTGTCTGTATGGATGCATGTATGTGTATGTATGTCTGTCTGCTCACCACGTTATTGCCCATTGCTAAAAGACAAATCCAACTAAAGTTGCTACTTGATTTCTTTATGTTTATTCATATTTTTATTATACATTTTATATAGTGTCGGCACATTCTGCAGAGTTTTATAATATAACCGGTTATAGACGGGTTCATATGCAATTACAATCTACTTCTCTCCTGTTGTAGCTCGACATGTGGTGATTAAGCCGGGAAGACACACTCTGAATGAAAGTTTGTTCCACTATCCTAACTTTTATTGAATAATTATAATATGCACATACACTGCATGGCCAAAAAAAAGTTGCCACCAAAAAAAAAGGTCACACACTCTAATATTTTGTTTGGACCGCCTTTACCTTTGATTATGGAACGCATTCACTGTGGCATTGTTTCGATGAACTTCTGCAATGTCAAAAGATTAATTTCCGTCCAGTGTTGCATTAATTTTTTACCAAGATCTTGTATTGATGATGGGTGCAAAGCCTTCTCCAGCACATCCCAAAGATTCTCAATGGGGTTGCGGTCTGGACTCTATGGTGGCCAATCCATGTGTGAAAATTATGTCTCATGCTCCCTGAATCGCTCTTTCACAATTTGAGCCCGATAAATCCTGGCACTGATATCTTGGAATATGCCCATGCCATCAGAGAAGAAAAAAACATGGAATAACCTGGTGATTCAGTATATTCATGTAGTCAGCTGACCTACATCTTTGGGCACACAGTGTTGCTGAACCTTGACCTGACCAACTGCAGCAACCCCAGATCATAGCACTGTTCCCACAGGCTTGTACAGTAGGCACTAGGCATGATGGAATGTAGGTTTTGGTGGATTAGGCACTCACTATATATTTTAGGATGGTATGGCAGCAGTAACCAATACAAGGAACCCCAACCTTGTAGTGAATGAATGTGAAAAAGGAAAAAGAGGAAACCGCGCCATTAGTACAAATACGTAAAAATATGTAAGTATACGTACACAATGGTAATAGCAAGTAGTCTTCTTATACAATTGACCTCAAAGAAAACATAAAAACAATAATAGTGTGGTATGTCAGGTACAGTGGGTGGATAAATAGTGGTAAGTGATCCACACTCACATGGCCTAGAGCTAACTCAGAGCTCAGCTGTTATCACGCCTGGACGGAATAATCCCCGTCTAAGGATATGTGGATTTCTTTCACGATCTCAGATGGGCGATATATGAAAAAAATAAGAGAACTCCAAATAGTGCAGTGTGTATAGATCAAAATATGTGAATAAATAATAAAATATCGTACTCACATTTGCTCTAGCATTTGCAGTTATTTCTGTTTCCATGAAAATAAATTAACAGCTGAATTCCTGATCTCCTTGGTTTTCACGCCATAGATAAGTGGGTTCATCATTGGTGGTATGAGCAGATACAGGCTGGAGAGAATGACGTGAATGTGACCATGAGAAGGAGAGAGATATGGGAAGGGCATGTATTGAAAGCTTTGCTTATGGCTGCCTTGCTTGAAAGTCCAAGAACCGTTTTTAGAATCATGGTATAGGAGACTGCGATGAAGGCAACATCAAAGGCAATGACCAACAAGACCACCGTTAACCCATAGGCACTATTAATGGTGGTATCTGTGCAGGCTAACTTCACTACTGCCATGTGGTCACAGTATGAGTGGGGGATATGATGTGTCTGACAGTAAGGCAGCCAGCTGGCCATCATGGGACATGGAGTCACTATGCTAATTCCTCGAATGACAAGTGCTATCACAATCTTTATTATCAATGCATTTGTTAATGTGGTTGAGTAATGAAGAGGAATGCAGATTGCTACATATCTATCGAAGGCCATTGCGAGAAGGACCCCGGACTCCAGAGAGGTAAAGCAGTGGATAAAGAACATTTGGACGAGGCACAATATGAAATTAATCTGGCTGCTGTCAAGCCAGAAGATGCAGAGCATTTTCGGAGCAATGGCACTTGAGAGGACGATATCTGTGATGGACAGTATGGAAAGGAAATAATACATGGGGCTGTGCAGTTTCTGGTCAGTGAAGATGAGAAGGATCATAGTAGTGTTTCCTAATATTGCCATAAGGTACATAATGAAGACAGGCAGCGAGATCCATAAATGTGAGGACTCCAGGTCAGGAATTCCATCAAGGTAGAAGACACTGGGCCGGTAAAGAGATATGTTGGAGGAACCCATTACAAGATATCTGCGTCTTTGTGACCTGTGGATATAAAGAATTATTATAACTAAATGTTAAAACATAAAATGAACAAATGTTTCCTGTATTATAATATTTACAACACAAAATGGAAACACACTAATCTTAGTTTTCATGTCAAGGGTATTTTCAGTAAGCAGTCGGACACGCTTTAAACATAGTAGAAATTACATAATGAAGGAATTATTAAATTAACCTTGACAATTGTTTTTGTCTTCAGAACCCATATTAAAGTATTAATTAATCCAATAAGAATGTCTTCATGTATCATAGTTGCAAATATATTCATAAAGCAGATATTTTTCTGACTAACATATTTTTTTTACTGTGTAGAATTCCTGAACTTTGCCTCCATGCGATCTTTTAACAAGCTTGCTTGCTGTTTTCTAATGTTTTCTGTAAAAAAAATCATAGCTATATTTTACAATAGAGAAAAAAATTATTTTATTCACAATTTTTTAATTTTATTTATAAAAAAGAACCCATACAGCCAAGAAACCATCAGCCATTATATAGAACGATTGTCAAAACAAAGACAAAAAAATAAAAATAAAACTGTTATGTAAGTGACTCACTCCATCAAACTAACAGACAGTTCTTGTTCTTCTGCAATATTTTCACATTTTTTATCTCTTGAAGAACGTGCCCAGTATTCTATGATTTTGTGAGATCCTTTTCACACTTTAAAATAAATATCTTTTCCATAATTATTAATATTGATCCCGGGTTGATAACGGGTTTTAAGGATTTTTAACCTTTGTAAGGTGACCTACATATAAACATTTAAAATTATGTATCTACAAAATAATCCCACAAACTTTATCAGAGACTTCTCTAGGTAAAGTAATTGAATTAATTTGCAGAAATTGATATAAAACATAGTTTTTATTTTAGAAAGATATGATTTCACTGTTATTTGCTGTATGTGGGCATTGGTTGCGTTCTGTTGGCATTGTCAGTGACCTGTACTGGTTTAATGCCATACAAACAGCTATACACTGGGTATGTGACCATTTTATTCAGCCACATCTTCCGTAGCTTGACTGGAGTCTTGCTGTCTTCCTTCCACCCTGGATCAGCTTCTGTCCTCCAGGACCGTGTGGTAAAGACCTCTTCCTTCCACCCTGTATGAACCTCCAGCATCCAGGACTGTGTGGGGAAGACACCTCCTCCAAGGAGAGTGTATCAGGAACAAGCTCTTAAAAGGGCTAAGTGATTCAAGCTCAGGGGAGTACGCAAAGCATAGCAATCCCCAATGTGATTATAGCAGCTCCTTCCAATAACGAGACAAGGCTACATTTTGAGGGATCAAGAAGAACTGTCTAAAACTTTATTTTACTTGGGACTAGCCCATATGGTCATTACATTAACATTGCTGTGAAAACTCAATAAAATTACAAACAGTCAAATCATAGCAGGCAACATACAGTGACTTATTATAACATAATTACATATTTATAAATGGGTGGGGAAGACCATAATTAACACAACATGTCTCTCCTGCATGCAGAATTAGTGAATTGCAAATCTACCCGAATATGCAAATTACCAGTCTTGCTATTCAGGTAGTGCATATTACTGTTGCTACCAACAGAGGGCACTACACAAGCTCCATAGCCAAATCCACCTAGTTGGTAGCAATCCTCAGCAGTACAGGAGAGCACGCAATACATTTCACAGTATACACACACACTATAAACAATTACATTACACACACCCTGCACCTATAATGGGCACAGGGTGACTAAAACATAAGAGAAATAAAGCAACCTACATAAATAGTCTGTCTGAAGGTAGAATGGGGGCTTTAAAGCCAAATACATCAAAGAGTCATAGTCACAGGGGAGGAGGCTGGCAAGCAGGCTTCTCCAGGACCAAGTGGCGAAGGGCACTTCGTCACAATATATTTGTGTGAGGTCTGTAAAAATCTGCATTTGGACCTTCATCTTGACTTCCTGTCAGTCATTGCTAGAAATGTTGCTCTTTCCTGCCATTCATATTAATATTTTGGGTTAATATTTTAGAATAAGCTTTTGAAATAATTTAATATTGTGAAAAATATTTTAATAGTGTAGTATTTATATATATATATTTCTTTAAATATATTGATATTTTTTGCATAATATAGTTTGTTTTTTTATTTAAAAAATGATAAATCATTTGAAAAGCACATCTAAAACTATAAAAATGTAGTCCATAGTTATGGAAAGAGAGAAGACACCCTGTTATGGCTGACACCCTGACTGTGCTTAAACTGTATTGGATCGTGTCGTCACTTACTAAATCTTTAATATATATTTTTTTAAAAACAGGGCATCAAGTAAAAAATTAAATTAATAAAAAATAAATATATATTTGAAATTAAGGGGGCTACACTCACCTGAACATCAACCCACAGCATATCAAAGCCAACTGTGTAGCTCTCTGTAACTTTCTCAGGATTTCATGGGTAACTGGAGTATCCTAAATCTATGGAAGTCCAACCATAGCCGATTCAGCTTTGCTGAATGTGGTCATTTACTTACATTGGGCAGGAGGGGAATTATTCAGAGACAAAGTGAAGATGCAGGAAATCGGCTGTTGATCTTTATAACATTGAGTGAACGTGTCCTGTTATGGGTCTCTGAATGGCGTGCCCAGGGAGCGAGATGCAGATGCAGATATTGTGACTATGTTAAATGAATCCCCTGACTGCGAGTGCATTGCGTGAAAATATACCCCACAGGTATTACACAGCCTCTCAGACCACACAGGGAGAATGAGTGATTCCTGCACATTTACTCAATAATTAGTCAACTTTCTGATTAAATTCATCTCAAATTCCAGCTCGGGTGACCTTTCCCTTCATGTCTAATATTGATCCTAATATTGCACATTGCTTGTAGTTCCATAATACAAGATGGGAGCAGAGTACGCCAAGAGTATAATGTATAAACAATGATATTCTTCTTATAAAATAGATTAAAACACAAATAAATGCTGTGACTATCACTCGCGAATGTCAATAAAATCAGCCAAAGAACCAATATGGGCAATATACATGAATTCAATCTATGTATGCAGTATAATGGCAATATACATTAATTCAATCTATGTATGCAGTATAATGGCAATAACTAAGTCCTGGTTTCCAGTTATTTTGGGAGATGAAGACATAGTGGGAGAATTTCATTTGGACTTTTTTTTCTATAGCAATTATTGAGCATTAATCCATTCAAAATGGGACATTCTGTCTCAGGTGTATTTGGACTGCATTGCATAGTTACATAGTTACATATAGTTACATAGTTACTGTAGCGGATTACGTTTGGCTGTCCATAACTTTTCTTATTACAACCTTATTCCCTATGGTTTTGCACTGGTATGTACTGTATTTCATAAACATTCATCTGGTTGTTCGGTAGGAACACAATAGATATAAAGTGGAGTAACCCCGTTCGACATACGAACAAACTACCGAACAACCTGACCACCCCGGAGAGAAGTGTGGTGTGTGGTTTTGTACTGGTATGTACTGTTTTTTCATAAGCATTCGTCTGGTTGTTCGGTAGGAACGCAATAGTTATAAAGTGGAGTAATCCCGTTCGACATATAAACAAACTACCGAACAACCATACCACCCCGGAGAGTGTGGCCCTCCCCATCTTTTTCACACCAGCCTAATTGTAATGTATATGAATGCACTGTGTATTCCCTGGGTGGGTGCCATTCGCCATACGAACACGTGGCGGCGGTCATCTTGCCATATGAACGCCCAGCGGTGTTTGGTCGTCGAGCGTCTGGAACCCAAATCGGACACTCGACTACACGAAAACCGCAGAGTCCTCCATACTTCCACCCATTCGTGAGGAGACACACGAATGGCCCGGCGTTCGGTATAAAGATGCCCACGAACAAGGGGATTCATATGAATCCAAGCAAAGTCTATTCTGTCCAGTATTTTCGTGTTGTTTACCCCGCAAACAGAGACCGACCTTAAGGCCAGAACACATGGAACTGCTTTCGGCTATTGCCTCGTGTGCGGTCGGTCAAACGAACACTTCCATGAAAATCCTGAACCCCTGATCCGATCTGGGTGATTTTTGAGTATGTTGCTCACCTAGATCAGGGCTATCAGGGGATGTATCGTTTACTGGTGTATATCATTTAGGGGACAAAACCTTACTGGCCTTAGCATCTAGTAATGCTGGTTCGTCTGTTTGCCCTTATTTCGTTGGATTTCCTGTCCGTATGCCCCTGTTCGTGTGGTTCCGGAATACCGATTGAAACTACCGAACGGACGGCCACGCAGGAGAGGAGTGTGCTGCTGGTTAACCTCTTGGCCCCAATTAGAACGTTGTGGTTAACCGCAGACACCTCTCCATTCCATCCGTACGGGTGGTCGTCGTTCGTATGCCGACCACGAGGCGGCGGCTATTTTGGGACACGACGAAGATCAGCGGTGTTTGGTGTCGATCCTATGGAACTAAAAACGGACACTTTATCTACCGAACACCGCTGGAAGCTTCCGCCCGCCTTCAATTTCGTCGAGGCATACGAACGCCGGTCAGTTCGGGAGTTTTGTAACGTACATGTGGACTTCACCCAGATAGCCGTCCCATGGAGTCAATCGTATACCAAAGGACTTGTGAGAGACTTTGGCTCCATGGCGATTGAACTATGTACATCAGATCTGAGCGCTATTCGGTAGGAATATGCCCTCAGATCCAGGCTATCTGGTGATACGTTATACGAACCATATTTATTCGGTATTTCCTCATTTATGTATTTTAATGTATTTTTCCTATTATATTTAAAATGGCGATTTGCCTCTTTCCTTGGAGATAATTGGGTTTCTTCCCAATTATCTCCGGGATAGAGGAGAAGGATTTATTGGTAAGATGGGAAGGGCTTATACTGAAGCCACTGCGATTGGCTACTGTCCAATACGTGTTACAGTCTTCCACAAGGTCCCCTAAGGGAGTGTCCATCTTGTGGGAGACCTGCATAAATACCGGGCAGGTAGCCCCCATTAAACACATTCCTGTTTCACCCTCAAGACAGAGCTTGGTCTCGTTTGTGGGGGAGATTATTACTGGGACAGCGCTTTTGTTATTTATAGCTGTGAAAGGAGTTCGGCTGATTTGATGGTCAGGAGTTGCAGCGTTCACGTATCCTCCGTTCGGGAGTTTGACGGTCGACTGTACAGAACCTGCATTTCTAGGAAAGGGGATTATTTACTAAACGGCGGTTTCATCTATCTGGCGGTGAGTGTCGTAACCTTCCACTATTTGAATGTTGGTCAAAAGATCAACATTATTTTTTACTTATAACGAGATCCAGACAAGCATCCTTTCTAGTTGGTGCTTGTACCAGTTGTGACATAAAGGTGTCATTTAACACATTCAAAAACCTGATTCCCCTTGCTGAAGTACTAGTCCCTCTATCCCAATTTATGTCCAGGTAATTAAAATATCTAATAATTAACGTGTTCCCCGATTTGCAGCTTTCTCAATTTGCTCTAACAGCTGTTCTTCCTCATTAATATTTACATTAGGTGGTTTATAACATATCCCAACCAATAATTGATTTCCCTTTGTTTGCCCCAAGCAGATATCTACCCATAAAGCTTCCACATTTTCCTCATCACACTCCACATGCCTAAGATTTGACGTTAACTTATGGTTGATATACAAACATACCCCACCACCCTTCTTGTTTTTCCTATCCTTCCTAAATAACGTGTACCCATGTAAGTTAACTGCCCAGTCATGTGTCTCATCCCACCATGTTCCCACTTGTTTTATCGGCTGGATTACCTGTCCTCTTCTGAGGTGCAGACCCTCCTATTTGTTTCCTGGGTGGTGGGTTGTGGTCCATTTATACAGTGGACTCTGATTTACTTGGTATGTGGGATCTCTGCGGGCAGCCAGGCCGGACCTTTAGTGGCCATTTACTGCATCACTCATTTTATATTGAACTCTTTGTTTTCATTCTGGTGTGTTGATTTATTTACAAGCCTTGTTTTCCTTCCTCTTGTGCACATCCCTTCACAGGGGTGTGTTTCCCTCTCTCTCTTTTTCTTCTTTCATACCATTCCTCTTTTTATTTCCATCCGATTCTCATTCTGTCACCATTTTTCCTGCACGTTATTATGTGAGCTTGGTGGAGTTGCAATACAGCTGATTATCTATGTTCCCTGAAACGTAGTCTGCCGCTTCCGGAAGTGGATTATATTTGTTATATTGTTCTTTTCTATTTCTGATGTGTTACATTTGGAAACTGTTTGCTCAACTTTATGGTTTTATCTGCTGTGTGTTCTGGAGCTGCGAGACGCGCTAGCACAGCCCTGTTTACTCTTTGATAACGCCTCGTGTGTTTTATGGTACGCTAATACTTTGTTAATATGATGTACGATTTGTGTCTATCCACTCGATAAACGCTCTACAATTGGTTACTATGTTGGCTTAGACTCCTGATATTATTATTATAGAAGCTGCTTTGTTAATACCTTCTCCTTCTGCCACTCAGGAACATGAAATCCCACAAAGCACACTCTCTAAATGCCATAAACATTTAATTATTAAAGAATACACATTATTCAGTATATTACTTTCATGTCCCAGATACCATTGATCGGAGGGTATTAAATCTGAAACACACACTAAATACATTTATGGTTTCATAACCCAGTACAGCAGGAAAAGAACAAGTGTGAATAGTCAGCCGTCCCTGAAAGTCACTAAGTCTACTGCATACACACAGCATTTACAGACTACTCATTTAAAATATCAGGGGGGCGGGGCCTAGCTGCCGACGGGATCAGACGTGCTCTGTCTGAGCTCCCGCTCCGAGACCCGAAAATGGCGCAAATTGCAGGTTAACCGAGCCGGGCAAACTACACAGAACAACACACAGACCCCCGCCCACTGCGGTGAGCGGAGATACCGCCCAAGACCCGGTTCGAAGCTGGCAGTAGCCCGACAGGGGCACGGAGCCTGGTGGGGCTTGAGCCGGGAAGAGACGGCCACTCTCCTGGGTCTCCAGCCGGCGGTGTGCTTCCCCCCCCCCTCCTCTGGACCAGGGGGGTTATCCCGGTCTGCAGGAGCATAAACCGGCGCACCAACCCGAGCCTAAACAACCGCCCTGGCGAGGACAATCCGCCAGGCGACAACACGCAAGATGGCCGCCGCAAGCCAGCCATGTGCGCCGGCCTCCAGTGGGGCCTACCTGACGCTTACCCAGAAGTGAGGAAATTAACAGAGCACATGGGAAAAGGGCCCTCTATCAATCTACCAGCTTCCTAAAGCGAAGCAGGGTTTATGGAGGTGGCAAATGAAATCCTGCTGCACCCTCGAGGAAATGCCCGCAGTAGCACAACAACGCAGACCCTACCCTGGCAGCGGGGACCACCCAAGAAGCCGAGATGGAGAGCAGCTGGGAAGAATACTGATCCACAGTCTGAAAATCTTGGGACTCACTTGCTAATCTCCCTGCTGTGGCCCACCAGCGGAATTGGGCGACAGCCAGACTAAGAAACCCCTGCTGACACAGGGCAAGACCATCTCCAGTAACGTAATGACTCATCACTCTTAGTCCCTGCATCACCTTTCAGGACTCAGGGGTATTGATAGCCTGTCTGCTCTAACAACAGTTAACAAGGACTACCTTAACTAAGCAATCTAATCTCTTGGTGGCCTGACATGTCTCTTAGCAGTGTTTTAATTTTCTTTATTTTCTTATTCAAGCATTTAACCCATTGTGCCTACTCAGTTCCCAGTGTAACATATTAAGCTAGCGAGTTGAAGTATGTATATCCTAACCTATAATCAGACTTTCTCCTGAACGCCACTAGGGATATACACCAAACCTAGACACCTCAGGTCTTACACTCAGGGCACCAACTGGTTTAAACGTACCTGCGTAACGTGTTTATTGATGTTTAACTCCTGCATTATTTGTGACATTACCAACCTAGACTCGTACTATTTAAGCCTGTAAAGACATGTATTTTTGCGCACCAACCCGTATGTTTGTTTTAAAAGCTAACATTGTACCAAAGGATCCTGCAAGCGGCACAATCTGTCCTGCCTTGCACACATAGCAATGAAACTTGTTATATAAAAGCCACACGTCTATAACCCAAAGCGCACCTAGATATGCTTAAGTGTCCTAGCATGTTATAATATATAAGCGTTGCCCACTATTCTGTTATTTTTCACGATTATACAAAAATGTGCTGATCAACCTGCCACACTGTAAAATGTCTTGAACATGCTGGTGGATGCTGTTGTGGCTCCACATGCCTGTTGTCATTGCAAGCACAAGAAAAATAAAGAATAAAAAAAAAAAAATATATCAGAAGCCCAGGGCACACTATCAGTGCTATCGATATTATTGATTTTTTTCTTTAACTCTCGTTACCTATTTTTCATGGTGTGGCAGACCACCTGGCATTCTGACTGGGTGCCTCCACCAATCACTGCTTCCTAGTAATCCTTGAGTTCCATAAGCAGACACTATAACCACCATAGTCCCACAGTCAGTGTTACAGCTTGGTTGGGGTCTCGCTGTCCTCCATCCACCCTGGACCCAAGACCAGGATCCAGCTTCCAGTGGGTAGACCTCTCCTACTCCAGAGAGTAAAGCAGGATAGATCTTACAAGAGCAAGTGTTGTAATTATAGCAACCCCTAGAGTGAATATAGCTGTCCCCTCCACACATGAGACGAGGCTCTATGTTGAGGGTGAAGAAGAACTATTTAACCCCTTAAGGACCAAACTTCTGGAATAAAAGGGGATCATGACGTGTCACACATGTCATGTGTCCTTAAGGGGTTAATGGCAGCAACAACTGGCCTTATATGCAAGTCCCCATGCAAGGGGTTTTCCATAACATATTCCAGGGGCATTCCCCACTGAACCTGAAAGGAGACTGTGACAAAGTACACACTGTAATTACAATGGTTCTCAGGTCCAGGACACTCCCACACAAAACAAGATAATCCTTCTCCTGTGCCTGAGAGACAATTAAGTCAGGAACTGTACAAACTCAATTATCTCCAGGCACAGAAAACATATATTTACAATAACCCGAAAGTATCCCTAAAACACATGGAATCCCCACAAAAGTCATATCCCCTGATAGCCCCGGTCTGGGGGACCAACATATCCAAAAATCACCCAGATCGTTCCAGAGGTTCGGGATTTCCATGGAAATCTTATTTTTGACCGACCGTGCACATGGTCTTATGCCCAAAACAGTTCCAGAGAATTAGGGCTAACAGTCGGTCTCTCTTTCTGGAGTACAAAAGTACCTAATTCACATACTTTTTTAAAGGGCCCATAGTATTTTGGCAGGAGGCTGCCAAGCAGGCCCCTCCAAGAACACGTGGCAGAGGAATATCAGCCACAAATGGTTTACTAATAGCTCTGTGTCCGACTCATCAACTCTTGCAGCATACAACATTGTCATTAATGGTAAATTTTCAGGCTGGACAAAAGTGATAAGTGGTGTCCCTCAGGGTTCTGTTTTAGGACTGCTTCTTTTTAACATATTTATAAATGATCTTGAAATGGACATTGAAAGCCATGTTTCGGTGTTTGCAGATGACACACAACTCTGTAAAGTAATAAAATGTGAGCAGGATATTGCTTTGCTGCAGAGGGATTTGGATAGATTGGGGGACTGGGCACTAAAATGGCAGATGAAATTTAACGTAGAGAAATGCAAAGTTATGCACTTCGGGGTCAAGAATGCACAAGCAATTTACACCCTAAATGGTAGTGAATTAGGAATAACACCACACGAGAAGGATTTGGGAATTGTTATAGACAAAAAATTAGGCAGCAATATGCAATGTCAATCTGCAGTTGCTAAGGCCAGTAAGGTTTTGTCATGTATAAAGAGGGTCATAAATTCTCGGGATGAAAATATAATTTTGCCTCTTTGTAAATCACTGGTAAGACCACACCTTGAATATGCTGTGCAATTTTGGGCACCTGTTTTAACCTCTTAAGGACCAAATGTGACAAACTGCCATTTGCCACTGGGCATTGGAGAGGACTTATTGCTAGCCTCCTGCCCTGCGACTATGGCCCTGCAGTTCAAACCTGTTATTTTCCCTGCCGAAAGGTTTATTTGTGCCTTTCTGCGGACTGTTAAAGCCATGCTACCCCAGATAGCTATGCCATGGAGCCCAGCCGTATACTGAAAGACTGTATGAAAGACTTTGGCTCCATGGCGATTGTATGTATGTGATCTGAGCGCCATCCGGTAATAATGTGCGCTCAGATCTAAGCTATCTGGGGATAGGTACAATGTGAATGTTCTATGTGATAAATGTAACAGTATGTATTTTTATGTCTTTTATTGTTCTTTGTCTGCCATGTGGCTAATGGAGTTTTGCCTCTGTCCTTGGAGATAATTCGATTACTTCTCAATTATCTCCAGGATAGAAGACTCTGAAACTGGTTTGGGCCGGAAGGCAGTGGGTTTTTAAAAATACTTTTACTAACTTTTGAACCCCTGGTCTGATTCATGCCATTTTTTAATATGTTGTTCCCCTCAGTGGATTGATTATGAAAATGTATGTTTTATGTTTGTGACATGTATATTTTAGAAGTTATAGAAATGTATAAAATGTATAAGTTTTAGCTTGGAGATAATTGAGTAGATACAGTAGGAAACTCAATTATCTCCCAAGCAGAGGGGAGGGCATATGTGGGATGTAACCGATATGTGATCGGTTAATACCTAATTGCCTGTGGGTGCCTCCCTTGCAGGGGAGCACTGCATAAAAGCAGAGTCCCTGTCATTAAACCAGAGTTCTTCTTGACCCTCAATACGTAGCCTTGTCTCGTTATTGGAGGGAACTGCTATATCACACTGGGGATTGCTATGCTCTGCATACTCCCTTGAGCTTTAATCACTGTGTTCTTGTTCCTGTTACGCTCTTCTTGGAGGAGAGGTCTTTCCCAGACGGTCCTGAATGCTGGAGGTTCATTCAGGGTGGAAGGAAGACGGCGCGGCTCCAGTTAAGCTACGGCGGTTGTGGAGTTTGCGGTGGTTGTGGTGTCGTCTGCAGTGCGTGGAGTCCTCATGAAGCGCTAGGAGCATCCGTCAACGGAAGGTGATCCGTTACACCAAACTTCTGGAATAAAAGGGAATCATGACATGTCACACATGTCATGTGTCCTTAAGGGGTTAAAGACGGATATAATGGCACTAGAAAAAGTGCAGAGACGAGCTACAAAATTGATAAAAGGAATGGAGCATTTTTTTAAAAAAAAATACCCTCAAGGTGCTCAGTGGCGGATCCAGGGGGGGGGGGGGGGGGCAACGGGGCAATTGCCCCCCCCCCCCGAGATTCTCCCCCGCCGGCTAGTGCAGGGCTGGCATTGACCAAGTGCCAGCCCTGCAATGTGCCTGCGGACCGGGGAGATCAGAGATCTCCCTCCCCGGTCCGCAGGCACTGTGCTGACAGCCGGCAGGGGAGGGAGAGAGGACCCGGGAGCTCAGCCAGCAGCTCCTCCGGGTCCTCCTCTCGCGAGATTTGGAGCGTTGCCGCGGTTACCACGGCAACGCTCCAAATCTCGCGAGAGTGAACTCTAGCCCTGGAGCGCGGGCTAGAGTTCACTCCTACCACTGGGACCACCAGGAAATCCCCACTGGGACCACCAATGAATCCCCACTGGGACCACCAGGGAAAGAAAGATGTCCCCCCTCCTCACAGTAAACGTAAGAAGGGAGGGGGGACATAAATATATTTATTTTAATTAAATTAAAAAAAAACACATATTATAAGCCCCCCATCCTTCTTATCATACACACACATTGCCCCTTCCCCCCCATACACACACACACATTGCCCCTTCCCCCCATACACACACACATTGCCCCTTCCCCCCATACCCCCACACACATTGCCCCTGCCCCCCATACACACACACATTGCCCCTGCCCCCCCATACACACATTGCCCCTGCCCCCCATACACACACATTGCCCCTGCCCCCATACACACACACACATTGCCCCTGCCCCCATACACACACACATTGCCCCTGCCCCCCATACACACATTGCCCCTGCCCCCATACACACACACATTGCCCCTGCCCCCCATAGACACACTGCCCCCAGATACATACTGCCCCCATACACACTGCCCCCACACACATACACTGCCCCCACACACATACACTGCCCCCACACAAACAAACATTGCCCCCCATAAACACATTGCCCCCACACACATACATTGCCCCCTCACATACACTGCCCCCCATACACACATACACTGCAATACACACACACACTGTAACTGTCACACACACATACTGACCCTCACACACACTGCACCCCTGACATATACTGCCGCCCTCACTTACACACTGCAACCTTCACACACACACTGCTAACACACTGTCCCCCTCACACACACACACACTGCACCCCTCACACATTGCACCACTCACACATACCACTGCTCCTCTGCCCTACTACAGCCCCATTTCCCTGAGGACCTCAGGTAAGTTGTCAAACTGTTCTTAAACAGTTTGACTACTTACTCTGGGAGGGGGTCTCGGCACTATTGGCACAATAACCACTACACTGAGCTGTAGTGGTTATTGTGCCATGATTATTTATTTAAATAATCTACAAGTGCCCCTCCCGAGATCAGGCTCTGGATCCGCCACTGAAGGTGCTAAATCCTACCTCAAGCATACTAAACATCTCATTCAAGAATTAGATTGCATCAAATGGAGGGAGGACTTTGTATGGACAACCCTAGACGTCACTTCTTTGTATACGATTATTGACCACTCTTTCGGCCTAGAGGCCGTGAAACGTGTTTTGGACCTTGACACCGATTTATCCTCTCTTTCTGGACAATTTATTTTGGAAAGTATCCAGTTTATATTAACTCATATTTTTATTTTTTTTTTAGTTTATTTTTATTAACAAAAATACAAATAATACTAATGATGACTTCACTCTCTCCTTTGTGACTCAGTACAGTGCTCATGCTTTTAAAATTAAAAGTTTTTTTTAAAAAAAAACATTGGCCCCTCCTTCTTGCCGATGATTTTTTGAAACAACCAATACCACCAGTACCTAAAATGATTTTTAGAAAAAGCAGAAATCTTAAGAACCTTCTGGCTCCCAGTACCTTAAGGACCAAAAAAAACGACACTTCAATTTTAAAGGGCTTTTATAAATGTGGGAGGTGTAAAGGCTGTAGATTTTTACCAAAAAAACCCCAACATTTTATTAGACATAAAACAGGTGAATTATTCAGAATTAATGAACACATTAACTGTAATACGACTAATGTAGTTTATATTTTAACCTGTGGTTGCGGGATTCAGTATGTGGGTAGGATCAGCAGAGCGTTAAAAATTAGATTCACGGAACATTGCAATAACATAAAGAGAAAATTTACTAACCACTCTGTACCGATCCACTATAATAATTGGGCTGATTTTTATTTTGAAACTTTTTTATGCACTGGTTTAGAGAAGGTCACCCTAGATGACAGAGGTGGTGATGTAATCAGAAAGCTAAGACAAAGGGAGGGGTATTGGATTTTTAATTTAAAAACTTTTAGCCCTATTGGACTGAATATTGATTTTGACATGGTGTGTTTTTTATAATTGATGACCATTTTTTATTATAATATTTTGTATAATTATTTATAATGATTTTTTATTTGTAATTCCTTTTTATTACACCATATATTCCTATCCATTTCTTCTGTCATCTGGATTTCACATGAGTCTTTTAAATGGGTTTCTAAAGGGTTATTGTATTCTTCAGTTTTTAAAGTGTCCATATTTCCACACCTATATTTTTATCAGTGGTCTTTTATATGTATTATTACCATTGTATTTCAATTTATTCAGATTATCTATTTACCATTTTAAAGAATTATAATCTGTTACTATGGGGTAACATTTCTGATTAACTTTTTCTATGTTTCTCATTCTTCCGTTTTATAACTACTTATGGGCTTGTGCACTTCCGGGTTTTACGTGCATGGAACGCAAGTTGCGTTCCACACAATATCGTAACTAACCACCTTTGGAACCACCTTTGGAACGCACAGATGAATTAAATCACGAAGATACTGCACGATTGGCACCCACACGGCGGGAATTTCAACTCTATCATTTAAAAAGCGGACTTAGGAGGTCACAATACACACCTTGATTGCACCTGAGGAAGTCCTTTTCCAGGGCGAAACGCGTCGGGCGGAGAGACCAAGGCTACGGAGAGACCAAAACACTGCATCATGGTCTCAATGCTGAAATAGACTTGTCAGGTTTAATTTAATCCGATTCAGCTATTTTGTATGTAGGATTATAGGTATTCCCTTTTTTCTCTCGTCTTGGGTTTTATGTTTCTTGTTTTTTAATATTATTATTAATTTGTATTTTTTGACCTTTTTAGGTCATTATTAATGTACTATGGGACTGTGGTTATTGTTTACATTGGCTGGTCCACTCTGTTTCATATGCCCATACTATGACTTTAAACATATCGTTATTTGTATGGGTTATTTATGCTCTATACTATGTCATTTTAGGAGCACTGTATTGGATTTATACACCAATGTGGTGATTGGCATTGTGGCATCCATTTGGGACATTGGAATTTCCATGCCCCATCTGTCTGCCCTTTTGCTTACCCATATTCTTGTATAATACTAGTATATATAGTTTTATTGTTTCCATAACTGTATTTCGTGGCGATAATTTGCCATTTCTTCGTTGATCTTTACTCTCTATTAATCTCTTTGGCGACATTCCGCCAGGTGTGTACATTTTTCTCTATCATTTAGATCCCCACGCATGCTCATTTAGGTACTGGTTCTTATAATATGTTTAGAACTCTTTTTCCGATTACGCATGCGCAATTCAGACGGATGGACGTCACAGGAAGTACTACTCTGCGTTCCAGTGTGGAACACACGCTGCCGGTGAACGGCATCAAGGAAGATTGAATTGGATATAAAAGTTCCCACATACTCGAATCCACTCATATCCCTGAAGAAGTCCTCCATTTACCACGGACGAAACGCGTTGGATATTGAACTTTTTCGGACTGTTTCTTGATTTTATTTGTTTTATAGTCCTTTTATTGTTCCTGTACTCTGCTACTCCGATTGGATCTGTGTCTGGTATCTACTATCCTGCCTTCCAGTTCCACTGAGAGTGGAGACATGCTTACTACCACTTTATGTCTGTAAGTGTACCAATAAATTCTCTTTTGATATTTTTTTACGTACTTTCACTATGTATGGTCCTTTCTTTCTCATATCTTTGAAGACATTCTAACACCTGGATCTACTATCAAGTCCCATACTACATATACCCCAGGGGGGGTGAGAGGCCTGATTTATACTTTTGTTTGTGAGTGTATTACTTACTCCACATTTTATTATTATTATCTTACTGTGTTACGCTATGATATACACTTTTTATCATCCCAGATTGTATAACATATTCATATAGAATATTCCAATTTTGGATATATTCTCCAGGTTGTATTTTATTATTTTTGTGAAGGTGGTTTCCGCTTTATTTCTTTCTACACCTTTATTGGATTTTATTGATTTTTGTATATTTATTTATTTTTATATTATTGTATTATTTGTATAATTTAAGTGTTTTTTTGGTTTTTAATTTTCTTTCTGTTGCATCAAATCCTTACACCCAGGAGAAGTGCCACTGGAGTTGGACTTGTCTGAGTTTTTAATACGCTGGAATTTTACATCATATCTTTTGAGTGCAATTTGAATAAATCTTTATGTCATCTTTTCTATTGGTGCACTATGTCCTTTGTGTCTCTCCCTCTGCATTAAGGTTCAACAAGAAGAACATTTGATCTTCATTGAATTCCAAAGACCTCTATATTTCTGCAATTTAACTCCATTTTGGGAGCGCATTTCATATTAGCACACTTTATGGTGTTTTAAATATACTACACCATCTTTTGTTTTTTTCTATCTTTGTTTTGTAGATTGTATTTTTATGTATTACATTAAGAAGACTTAAGGGATCTTCTTGCAATCTCATTTAGGGCACATTCATTTTATATTTGTTTACCCACTGGGGATCACGTGTGTTATATTTTATATATATTCTTGTATGGTTACAAATACGTGTCTGTTAGTCCACCCCTTGTACAGCGCTATGGAACTTGTTGGCGCTTTATAAATAATAATAATTAGCTGAGGGAACACTTACCGCAGGCATGCTGGCTTCACTGCCGCAGATTGGCATCAGAAGAGAGTGACATCTGACAGGAGAACCACATGCTCACCTCAGTCACTTAGTTGTCAACATTGGGCTTCTACACCATTTGCATGGAAATTTCAACAGCCGATTATAGGAGGTCAAGGAAACAGATTGTATTATTATTATTATTATTATTATTAATATTATTATTATTATATTATTATTATTATTATTATTATTATTATTATTATTATTATTAATATTATTAATATTATTATATTATTATTATTATTATTATTATTATTATTATTAATATTATTATTATATTATTATTATTATATTATTATTATTATTATATTATTATTATTATTATTATTATTATTATTATTATTATTATATTATTATTATTATATTATTATTATTATTATTATTATTATTATTATTATTATTATTATTATTATATTATTATTATTATTATTATTATTATATTATTAATATTATTATTATTATATTATTATTATTATTATTATTATTATTATTATTATTATTATATTATTATTATTATTATTATTATTATTATTAATATTATTATTATATTATTATTATTACTATATTATTATTATTATTATTATTATTATTATTATTATTATTATATTATTATTATTATTATTATTATTATTATTATATTATTATTATTATATTATTATTATTATTATTATATTAATATTATTATTATTATTATTATATTATTATTATTATTATTATTATTATTATTATTATTATTATTATATTATTAATATTATTATTATTATTATTATATTATTATTATTATTATTATTATTATTATTATTATTATTAATATAATTATTTAATACAATCTATATAATTGCTTTGAATTCAGCTAACACAAAGTACAGATTTTTTTTTTTTTGTATGCAACATAACGGGATGCTTTGAGATTACAATCCACATACAGCATTAATTCAGCTTTTAGTTCATTGCTAGGGAAGAATACATTTGTGTCTAAATTGTATCTATATTCAAAAGGGTTAAAGGAGTGAGAATTTTAAATCTTTATTGTGCCCCCAGGGGTTAAGGCCCCAGGCATTTATTGTATCAGTGAATTATAAATTCAGTTTAAGACACTAAGAAATAATTCCAGAATCTGCAATGCGTACCCCAGACATCTTAGGTGAGAGAGAGGCCCAGTATATATCCTAAAGTGAGTGAGAGACCCAGAAAATATCCTGACGTGAGTGAGAGGCACAGTATATATCTGCTGAGGTGAGTGAGAGGCACAGTATATATCCTGACGTGAGTAAGAGACACAGTATATATCCTAAAGTGAGTGAGAGGCACAGTATATATCTGCTGAGGTGAGTGAGAGGCACAGTATATTTCCTGACGTGAGTAAGCGACACAGTATATATCCTAAAGTGAGTGAGAGGCACAGTATATCTGCTGAGGAGAGTGAGCGACACAGTATATATCCTGAGGTAAGTGAGAAGCCCAGTATACATCCTGAGATGAGTGAGAGGCACAGTATATATCCTGAGGAGAGTGAGAGGCACATTATATATCCTGAGGAGAGTGAGAGACCCAGTATATATCCTGAGGAGAGTGAGAGGCACACTATATCTGCTGAGGTGAGTGAGAGGCACAGTATATCTCCTGAGGTGAGTGAGAGGCACAGTATATATCCTGAGGAGAGTGAGAGACCCAGAATATATCCTGACGTGAGTAAGAGACACAGTATATCTCCTAAAGTGAGTAAGAGACACAGTATATATCCTAAAGTGAGTGAGAGGCACAGTATATCTCCTGAGGTGAGTGAGAGGCACAGAATATATCCTGACATGAGTAAGAGGCACAGTATATCTCCTAAAGTGAGTGAGAGGCAAAGTATATCTGCTGAGGAGAGTGAGAGGCACAGTATATATCCTGAGGTGAGGGAGAGGCACAGTATATTTCCTGAGGTGAGTGAGAGGCACAGTATATATACTGAGGTGAGTGAGAGACCCAGTATATATCCTAAGGAGATTGAGAGGCACAGTATATATCCTGAGGAGAGTGAGAGACCCAGTATATATCCTGACGTGAGTAAGAGGCACAGTATATCTCCTAAAGTGAGTGAGAGACACAGTATATCTCCTGAGGTGAGTGGTGAGTGAGAGGCACATTATACCTCCTAAAGTGAGTGAGAGGCACAGTATATCTGCTGACGAGAGTGAGCGACACAGCATATATCCTGAGTTAAGTGAGAAGCCCAGTATATATCTTGAGGTAAGTGAGAGGCACAGTATTTATCCTGAGGAGAGTGAGAGGCACAGTATATATCCTGAGGAGAGTGAGAGGCACAGTATATATCCTGAGGAGAGTGAGAGACCCAGTATATATCCTGACGTGAGTAAGAGGCACAGTATATCTCCTAAAGTGAGTGAGAGACACAGTATATCTCCTGAGGTGAGTGGTGAGTGAGAGGCACATTATACCTCCTAAAGTGAGTGAGAGGCACAGTATATCTGCTGACGAGAGTGAGCGACACAGCATATATCCTGAGTTAAGTGAGAAGCCCAGTATATATCTTGAGGTAAGTGAGAGGCACAGTATTTATCCTGAGGAGAGTGAGAGGCACAGTATATATCCTGAGGAGAGTGAGAGGCACAGTATATATCCTGAGGAGAGTGAGAGACACAGTATATATCCTGAGGAGAGTGAGAGGCACAGTATATATCCTGAGGAGAGTGAGAGGCACAGTATATATCCTGAGGAGAGTGAGAGGCACAGTATTTATCCTGAGGAGAGTGAGAGACACAGTATATATCATGAGGAGAGTGAGAGACACAGTACAGGTGAGTGTGAGGCACAGGATGTGAGTACACAGCATTACTCTTCAGCGCCATTTTATTCTGAAGGCTGTAAGTCCCTGGCTCGTTCTATGGTTACACAGTGTGCACTTACTTCAAACAGTCACAGCCTTTACGTCACAGCAGTCGTTCCATCTATTTTAAACAGAGCCCTTTACTAAACAGATTTGGGGCTCAATTTATTAGAGGCCGGGTTTAAACATATTTAGCGCTGATTAAAAGTTACATAGAAATAAAATGTACTATTCTCCATATCCAATCAGTTATGCCGGTGTAGAAACCTTTCTGGGTGAGTTAGAAAAATCCCAAAGAGATGTTTATTGATGTTTATTAGATTATTACTATTACTTTATTAGTTTATTACTGTATGTAACTAAGCATGTTACGGACAGTATTAGCAAATAATTAATCCAGGAGTCCTATACCAGCGCTAGGATTTATTTACTAAACAGTGATCTGACTAATGATTACCAGAATGAAAGTGATGTTATAGTCTAATGAATGCACTAAAATATGCCAGATATTATATAGTAATAATTATTGGTAAGGGGTGATGGGAGTAGGAGTTATAGCACTGTGTTCCTGGCGTTTCTATGTGGAGCTGTAGCTTTGAAGGCTTTACACCGGGAATGTCGTTACACTGCAGAATTAAACTGCAGCCCCTTAATGTAGACACAGCCTAATGTAATGGACAGCTAGGGGAAAGGGGAGGCTTCAGGTACAGGCCCTGTCTTACACCTATAAGGAGACCGGGAATAACAATGCAAGACAGAGAGTCTAGATATCTCAGCAAGCTCTAAAACAGTGACATACCTGGGCATGCACAAACATATACTGCTTTAAAAGAAATTGCTGTTAGTATGCTAACTAACCAGATAACAAACCAAAGATAAGTAATCTGATAAGACAGCTAGATAAATGCAGAGCTTCCTGAGCCTTCTATCCAAATAACAAGACTTAACCCTATGACTACCCTATGATAGAGTGTGCCTACACATAACCAAAGATAGAGAGTTAAAAGGAGAACTGGGAATGGAAAGTGTGTGTGTTTACATAATCACACAGCCAGTCTCGCATCAGGGTCGACCTGTCTGTAGGTCCCGATGGGACTATGGCTCCAGGTGGCACTTTGACAGGGGCGGCATCTGTAGCGCAGAACTGTGTGTGTGTGTCTGTGTCAGTAGGTCTGTGTGTGTATCTGTGTGTAAGTTGAATTGGTGTAAACCACTTGAAGCATTCATTGTGTTAAGCTATTCCAATTGCTTTTGTTTGATTTATTAATTGCAAACAGTTGAAAGTCAGGAAATGTTGTTTGAATAATTTTGATTATAACTGTATCCAATACACATGCGTTAACATGCACCGTGTCCACTTTACACACACACTGCATCCAAAATCACTCAGTTAGACACTGTATCCCCTTGACACACATCATCACCAGCACACACACACAAACAGAGACGCACACTGCATTTACTACACAAACACACATATTGCATCCACTACACACTCTCTGCATCCACTATGTTTTGGTAGCATTGTTTGGGGGGAAAAGCATTTCATTCTTGGACCCTGGCAGCACGATGTCTTGGGCCGGCCCTGCCTCATATACACACACTCAGACAATCACTACATTCACACTCAGCCATCCACTGCACAAAATCACCCGGCCAAGTACCACACAATCAGACACAGCCATCACCTACATCCCACACAGGTGTGTTGCTAAGGGGGTGTAAGGTGAGGCCCATCTTTGATTCTTGCACTGGGGCCAAGCAGTTCCTAGTTACACCCCTGGAGAACAGTGCCTGTTGGTGCTTTATTGAGGGTTACATATATTGGGATCAATTTGAAAGTTTTCTCATGGCGCATGATGTGTCTTTGTTGCCTCTTAGGTCTTTGTTCATGGATTCCAAAGAAGCTTTCTAAAGGACGTGATGGCAGGGACTGGTAATGCGTCTGCAATATTTACCATGATTGGAATTTCTGAACTTGGTGATGACCAGATATTCCTTGCTTTTCCTCTCTTTGTTCTCTACGCCATTGCTCTTCTGGGGAACACCACCATTTTGCTTGTGATTAAACGAGAAGAAAGCCTCCAGGAGCCCATGTACATATTGCTGTCCATGCTATCCTTCACAGACATCTCAGTGTCACTCACAACCCTCCCAACAGTACTTGGCATTTTTTGGTTTAATCACAACCAGATCTACCTTGAGTCCTGCCTCACCCAAATGTATTTCCTTCACACGTTTGCAGCAATGGAATCTGGAGTCCTGGTGGCAATGGCTGTAGACCGCCTTATTGCAATATGTGACCCCTTGCGGTATTCCACCATCTTAACCAATTCTGTCATAGCAAAGGTTGGACTGGTGATAGCCATAAGGGGTCTCTGTATTGTCTTTCCAATCCCATTTCTTACCAGAAGGTTTACATTTTGTAAGAGCCTTTTTCTATCGCACTCATATTGTTTGCATCAGGACGTTATTCGACTAGCGTGTGCTGATACCAGAGTAAATAGCTTTTATGGCCTGATTGCTGTGCTACTGACCAAAGGCATGGACTCAATGTTCATCATAATTTCTTATGGGATGATTCTTCGGACAGTACTTGGCATTAAAGCAAATGATCCTCGAGTCAAAGCCTTCAGCACATGTGTCTGCCATATCTGTGCTGTATTGCTCTTCTATATCCCACTCATTGGCTTATCGGTGGTCCACCGGTTCGGGAAGCATGCATCCCCTCTCCTTCCAGTACTGATGGCAGATGTGTATCTCCTGGTTCCTCCAGTAATAAACCCTGTGATTTACAGCATCAAGACTAAGCAGATTCGCCAGAAAATATTGAAAGTCTTCGGCGACAGGAAGATCAGAATTTTGGATAATAGGGTTGTTACAATAAAACTTTGACGGGTCTGTTTGTTCTGCATTGTTAAGATTATTTGTGTCTTTCTAGAATTCAAGCTTTATTTTTTTAACTATGAATTTATTATTAAAAACTTTTTAAGCTCTGAAGGATCCATGTCTTCATTTTAATATGTTTTGTACTTAATAATAATGTAACATTTAATCTGTTATAGCTACTATGGGTTTGTTGCAGGAAGTATTAAACACATTTTTTTTTAATTCTTTATTTTATTCGTGCTTAGGGTAACAACAGACGTGCAAGGCCACAACAGCCGTTGCACGCAGAGTAGACAGCACATTTTTTATATATGAAGTTAGAGAATGACAAGCTATAAAACATACGCAGTGAGTAATAGACACGCAGAGAAATAAGTCTAATGAGCTATGAGACTTCAGTAGATTACAATAAGTATGCTATTACATGTAGTTGACAAGGTATGAAACTTCAGTGGTTAATCTTTAGATATGAGTATGTTAGGCTAGATATACAAGCTAATATAGTACGCTTAAACTTTATGCTCAAAATTGGGTGCTCAGTAGATGTGCTCAGGTCGTATTGCATAGTGGCAGGCTCAGGAAGCCATGGCCTCCGCCCCGCGGTTTACGCTAGTGAGAGATGTGGGTCTGGCCCGGTGTCCCCCATACAGGCTTACAGTGGGTGCGATGAGTGTATGTGGATGTTTGTGGTGAGTCGCTTAAATAATTCACATGCACATCAAACATACAGCATCAATTGCCTTAATGTGCGCTCAAAACAATTATACAATTTCAGGGTACTGGTGTCAGAGTTCGCTAGGAGCGTAGCCATGTGTAGGGCTGGAGTGAAGGCAAGTTTGGCATTAGTGGGTATTTAGTCCCGTTTACTGTGGCTGTCTGTGCCAGTGTGCTGCAGGGTCTTGGGTCATCTTATGCTCTGTGTCGGTATCCGGCTCAGGGGGGGATGTGAGGGCTGGGGGCAGCGTCCAAGCAGTTTCCCCACCCAGAGCCCCGGGTTGACTGTTAGGCCTGCTCCTCTTGGCCTTGTACCTTGGTCCTCGGGCAGGAGGTCGCGGTTTTCTCTCTCTCTTGTTCCCGGCGTTTTGTCGCCGCCAGCGGTGTCGGGTCTGCAGCGTTAGTGGCCGGTGCTCCGGGATTGCGTCTCCGGTGGCCTTCAGCCCGGAAGGGCCTGGTGAGTAGGAATGTGGAGAGAAGAGCGCCCGGTGGGTCCCGGTCTGTCTCTACCCCCTGTTCAAACACTAGTATCTAATATTTGGTGTTGGTAAAGCCGCCGGGTGTGTCAGAAGCCTGTTCCAGCGGCTGTCATCTGCCCCAGCTCTGCTGTGTCGCCCCTGATCCACACTACCTAGTACACGAGGTAGTCGGTCGGCAGCCATCTTGGGTCACCGTGTCCAGGCCGTGTTTCTCCGCCGGGTGGGTGAGTTTGGTCGGGTGTAGCGGCGGTTTGCCATGGGGACCGAGATAACCCCCACCGGTCCAAAGGGGGGGGGGTGGGGGCGGCAGAGCGCCGATCAGAGAACTGGGAGAGCGGCCGTCTCACCCCAGCTCAAGCCTTCCTAGGCCGCAGACCTCAATCGGGTTACTTTGATTCCGGATAGGGACATGAGGGGTATCCCCATGTTCAGCAGCAGCCAGTGAATGTTGTGGGTCCAAAATTAGGGCCGTAGCTATGTTTGGATCGCCGTTAGCACCGATATTCTGGTTCTGGTGCAGGAGCTCAGACGAGATGCGTCTGATCCGATCGGCGGTCAGGCCCCGCCCCCATGAAACACATTTTTAAAACATTTTTTATGTCATATTAAGTCTTATTTTACCATTGCCACATGATATAATGACATCATTTACAGACCATATGCTGTGATCCAAGGATTCATTCCCAAGCAATGCTGATCATTGCAGGGATAGTATAGTCACTAGCCTTAGTTTAATAAAGTAGTGTATAGGTCGTGCCCTTGCAGTCTCACTGCTCCATTTAGGAGTCAAATCACTTTTGTTTCTGTTTATACAGCCCTAGGCACAACAACCCTGGCTGTGACTGACACAGCCTGCATGAAAATAATGGTTTCATGTGTGAAGGTAGTAGGGACTGTGTAGATGAACATACCCATATATTACCTTAATAAACAGTGACAGGATGTTGTTAAACATACATCCTACATAGTGATGCATTTTATTATTATTGTATTTATTTATTTTTTATTTGCCCCCTTCCTGCTTGTTTCCTGTGCATAAAAAAGGGGGCAATAATACGACCCCTGTTGGTCCAGTGGTTTTCTGGTTGTTCAGTGAGTCTCTGGTGGTCCAGTGGGTATCTGGTGGTCCAGTGAGTCTCTGGTGGTCCAGTAGGTCTCTGGTGGTCAAGTGGGTATCTGGAGGTCCAGTGAGTCTCTGGTGGTCCAGTAGGTCTCTGGTGGTCAAGTGGGTATCTGGAGGTCCAGTGAGTCTCTGGTGGTCCAGTATGCTGTCGGTGGATTCACAGTCTGGCGCTTTGTGGTGACATCATTGCACAGACCGGGAAAATGTTTTCCCGTTTTTACTTCAGTCCACCGTCCATCAAAGCACTTAAGCAACTAAAATATAAAATGTCTTCTGCCTACAGATTATGGCACCCTGTGACCAAAAGACTAGCACACCCACTAGGCCACTTAAAGATTCACCATGTCAGAAAACCCTGCATGTTATTTCTTTCCTGGAATCCTGGTTACATGGTTAAGCCATTGGGAAGGGTTTAAAGTTTCTAAATGAGGCTAAAGCTGTAATGTGTTTTGTTTTTTGTGTGGGTGAATTTACTTTTCCCTTCTGTTTCACTGCATTGTCTGCCTCCCTTTAGTGTAGATATATTACTGTATGTAAATTCTGTGTCCGCTCCAATAAACCAGTATTTATTTCCACTGTACTGGAAGGGAGCTTGAGATTTGCCTAGAATGATCCTGGGGAAAGCCTGCATGGTGCATAGATACACCTTGGGGACAGGCATCGCTGCCATGGTTCCATTTTAAGAGAAAGGCTAGAGTATGGATCTCAACCTGAGACCAGTCCTCCTGTTCGAGACACATTGCTCTATTGCTGCCTCTCCAACACAATATTATCCCAAAGAAGACCAAAAAGTCATATTTCCCAATATATCAATATATCTCTGCCAAGCATTACTCGTATGCTTTTTAACCCCATTGCATCATCTGTGCCAACGCACCCCACAATGCATGCACCTCACACCACATACACCCTACATCACCTGCCACATACTTTGTATCGCTCAATTCAATTACAAAAAGAGAAGTCCTGTGCTCACTCCCAGGCGGCAGCAATAACCACAGTACACATCAGCCCCAATAAATAGTTAAAAACCAAAGGAAAAAAAGTTACTCCAATGGCCATTGGAGGGAATGCCAACGTCATGGCAGACCAACTAAGTGGGTCCTACACTGACCTTTCACCTTGCTTCCTTGAGCTTCTGGCAAAGATTCAATGTCTAACTCCATTCTCAACCCATTCCTCATGTCTTTCCTCAACCCATGATATAGCCCAGGGGTAGGCAACATTCAACACTCTAGATGTTGTGCACTTTATCTCCCATGATGCTTTTCCAGCATTATGACTGTAAGAGTATTATGGGAGATGTAGTCCATATCAGTGTTGTTGATGTTTGTCTACCCCTGCTCTAACCCTATTCCCCTAATTATAAACCATGCATACATTTCCATTTCAACACAATACTCTATATGTCTGCTAGTTTCCATCCCAACTCTTATTCATTCCAACTTTTTGTTCACCTCTGTTGATCCCCAAATCCCATTGGCCCGGTTTCATTATGGTGACACTGCGTGAGATAGCTCCCACCTCCTCTGGTGAGTTTTATTGTATACAAATAGATGGAGGCAAAGTAAGGAAACAGCTCCAGAGTTTTTCTTCCCAATTTAACTTTTGTATTTTTATTGTACTATTGTGTGTAAAAAATCAAAATAAAAATGTAGCTGCAAGTAGTAATGGCAAACAGAACATGCACTGATATTGCAGGTAGAGGACATTGTCATTAAATGCAAAATGGCTGGACAGCTGCAAAGATTTGTATCTATTTGTCTTTTATTCCAAGTTTATTTTATTGTTTTGCAATTGTATGGTTTATTGAAAATGTCTCAATAGTTTGTTCAACAGCATTGTTCCTTGACCTCTTTATACCAAGCAGTCAGTTTGATAAAAGTGGTGGCTGGTAAAGTTCCAAGAGAGTGGAGCACTAGACCCCGCTCCCAGAATTGTGCTCCTCCCAATACAGTACAGAGATACGAATACAATACAGAGAGATGATCTTAATACAGAGATACGCAACAACACAGAGACTCACACAATAAAACTATTTATTACATGTGATGGAGCTCCTTGCAACCTCGCCTGGGTACCTCCGCCAAGCTCAATCCCTAGATGGAACTGGGAAACCTGAAGCGCTTCTGCCCCAGTTGCCGCAGCTTGACTGGGGTCCTTCTGGAGCTTTTCCACCCGACCAGGCTGAAGCTTCCTTCCAGGTAGGTGTCGTCCCCTCTGCCTATTCTGCTGCATCCCTTTTTAAAGGTATCATGCACTCTGCAGCTTTCCTTCCAGGCAGGTATCTACCCCTCTGCCTAATACTCTGCTTACAGGAATTATTGTTATTGCCTTTACAAAAGCACTTGCGGCTCCCAGGCCTCGCACTCCTGATTTATCCCAGGGCTAGAGGGATTCTGCAAAAAGCCAACAGATCCAAAGACTCTGTCACTGTAATCCCTAAAAATCCACACAGGACACGAGTTCCAAAAATAACTAACATGCAAAACTTAAAGGACCACTCTAGTGCCAGGAAAGCATACTCGTTTTCCTGGCACTAGAGTGCCCTGAGGGTGCCCCCACCCTCAGGGACCCCCTCCCGCCCGGCTCTGGAAAGGGGTAAAAACTTACCTTTTTCCAGCGCTGGGCGGGGAGCTCTCCTCCTCCTCTCCGCCTCCGTTCCTCCCCGTCGGCTGAATGCGCACGCGCGGCAAGAGCTGCGCGCGCATTCAGCCGGTCACATAGGAAAGCATTCATAATGCTTTCCTATGGACGCTTGCGTGCTCTCACTGTGATTTTCACAGTGAGAATCACGCAAGCGCCTCTAGCGGCTGTCAGTGAGACAGCCACTAGAGGAAAAAGGGGAAGGCTTAACTAATTGATAAACATAGCAGTTTCTCTGAAACTGCTTTGTTTATAAAAAAATTAGTTAACCCTAGCTGGGCCTGGCACCCAGACCACTTCATTAAGCTGAAGTGGTCTGGGTGCCTAGAGTGGTCCTTTAATTTTTTCTTGAGGCTAGCCCATATGATCATTACATACAAAATTGCTGTGACAAACATAATAAAATGAAAACAACCAAAACATGCCACAAAATATACAGGACATTATAATGGAATAATAACATATTTATAAAGGAGTGGGGAAGACAATAACCAGCACAAAATATCTCTCCTGCCTGCAGAAATATCAATATGCAAATCTACCTGAATATGCAAACTAGCATTCCTTGCTATTCAGGCAGTGCATACAGCGGTTGCTAGATCCTTGCAACCAACAGGTGACACTATACAGGCTCCACAGCCAAATCCACCTAATTGATTGCAAGCATTAGCAAGACAGGAGAGAGCACTGTGGCAAATCCAGCCACTCAGAGATCTAAACTGTAGTTTTAAAATGAATGGTATAATTTCCCTGCTATGTTTTGTATTCTGCAATGTATGCGGAATTCGTGTGTTACAGCACACGAATACCGCTAATGTTAAGCCTGAGTACCCACGAACAGTGAATCACCGCACTGTTCGTGAGTTAAGCAAAGTACCGAATGGGAGACCACCCATAGACGGTCGTGTGTCTCCAATTAGGTACTTTGCAACATTGTATCTATGTCAATTGCGGTTTGTTGCGGGTGGCCGCCATTCGTGTACCGAACACGAGGCGGCGGCCATCTTTGTTCGCGGAAAGCCAGCGGGATTTTGTCGTCGAGTGCCTGGAACTAAAATCGGCTACTCGACAACACAAGCCCCGCTGGACTTCCGAGCCATTCGGGAGTTTACCGTTTTCGGGACTTTCATTCCCTCCATTCAGGCAATCGGTTAAACGAAGTGGTCCTGATAAGGGAAACTGAACGGCGTTCGGTTATTTGTGCTGGGATCTGAGCGCAAGTTCACTTAACTGTGTGCCCAGGTCCCAGCTATGTAATAAGGGGTTTATTAACTGTATGGCATAAATATTATGTTAGTTATAGATTTCTTGGGAGGAAGGGATTGTAACTACGCTCAGGGGCGGACTGACCGGTCGGGCACTTCGGACATGGTCCGAGGGCCCGGCCGGGAGGGGGGCCCGCCATCAGGGGGCCCGGCCGCCCCTTTAAATGCTGCAGCCGCCTGAGCGCTCTCTTAAGAGCGCTCAGGCGGCTGCAGCTTCTCACCTCCCCTCCCCGTAGCGTGGCCGAGCTGCTCTGCGTCCGCGGTGCCGGCCGGAGTTACAGGAAGGTGCACACACACTGAGTGTGCACCTTCCTGTCAGTCCGGCCGGGTACAGGAAACAGAAACTCCTGTTCCGCACGGAACAGGAGTTTCTGTTTCCTGTACCCGGCCGGACTGACAGGAAGGTGCACACTCAGTGTGTGTGCACCTTCCTATCGATCCGGCCGGCACCGCGGACGCAGAGCAGCTCGGCCACGCTACGGGAAGGGGGTAAAAAGAGAGAGGGAGGGAGGGGGGGTAAAAAGAGAGAGGGAGGGGGGGTAAAAAGAGGGGGAGGGGGAGGGGGGTTAAAAGAGAGAGGGGGGGGTTAAAAGAGAGAGGGAGGGGGGGTTAAAAGAGAGAGGGAGGGGGGGTTAAATGAGAGAGGGAGGGGGGGGTTAAAAGAGATGGGTTAAAAGAGAGATGGAGGGGGTTTAAAAGAGGGAGGGGGTTAAAAGAGAGAGGGAGGGGGGGTTACAAGAGAGGGGGGGGGTTAAAAGAGAGAGGGGGGTTAAAAGAGAGAGGGGGGTTGTTAAAAGAGAGAGGAGGGTTGTTAAAAGAGAGAGGGAGGGGAGGTTAAAAGAGAGAGGGGAGGTTAAAAGAGAGAGGGGAGGTTAAAAGAGAGAGGGGGGGTTAAAAGAGAGAGGGAGGGGGGTAAAAAGAGAGGGGGTAAGAAGAGAGAGGGAGGGGAGTAAGAGGAGGGAGGGGGGTAAGAAGAGGGAGGGAGGGTAAGAAGGGAGGGGGGAGTAAGAAGAGGGGGGAGTAAAAGAGGAAGGGGGGAGTAAGAAGAGGGGGAGGGGAGAGTAAGAAGAGGGGGGAGGGGGTAAGAAGAGGGGAGAGTAAGAAGAGAGGGGGGAGTAAAGGGGGTTAGAAGAGGGGAGGGGGGAGTAAAAAGAGGAAGGGGGAGTAAGAAGAGGGGGGAGGGGGGTAAGAAGAGGGGGGAGGGGGGTAAGAAGAGGGGGGAGGGGGGTAAGAAGAGTGGGGAGGGGGTAAGAAGAGGGGAGGGGGGAGTAAGAAGAGGAGGAGGGGGGTAAGAAGAGCGGGGAGGGGGTAAGAAGAGGGGAGGGGGAGTAAAAAGAGGAAGGGGGAGTAAGAAGAGGGGGAGGGGGGTAAGAAGAGCGGGGAGGGGGTAAGAAGAGGGGGGAGGGGGTAAGAAGAGGGGGGAGGGGGTAAGAAGAGGGAGGAGTAAGAAGAGGTGGGAGTAAGAAGAGGGGGAGGGGGGAGTAAGAAGGGGGAGTAAGGAGAGGGGGAGGGGGAGTAAGAAGAGGGGGAGAGTAAGAAGGGTGGTAAGAAGAGAGTGGGAGTAAGAAGGGGGTAAGAAGAGGGGGAGGGGGGGTAAGAAGAGGGGGAGGGGGGAGTAAGAGGAGGGCAATTGCCCCCTCCCCTGTCCGCAGGCACCGTGAGGGCAGCCGGCAGGGGAGGGAGGAAGAGAGGACCCGGGAGCTCAGCCTGCAGCTCCTCTGGGTCCTTCTTGTGCGAGCACAGATCGTTGCCGCGGTTACCACGGCAATGTTACGGCTCTTGCGAGAGTAAACTCTAGCCCTGGAGCTACGGGCTAGAGTTCACTCTCAACACTGCGACCACCAGGTATTCCTGGTGGTCGCAGTGGTGAGAGTGAACTTTAGCCCCATAAACACACTGCCCCCACACACCAAACACATTCACACACTGCCCCCCATACACACCATACACATTTACACACATTGCCTCACACACACACACATACACTGCCCACCCATACACACACAGCCCCCCATACTAACATTGCCACACACATACACAGCCCCCTCGTACACACATTGCCCCACACACCCTACACATTCACACACTACACCCTCTCACACACACTGAACCTTTCACACACACTGCACCCCTTATACCCTACTACAGCCTCATATCCCAGCAGACCCCAGGTAAGTTGTCAAACTGTTCTTAAACGGTTTGACTACTTACTCTGGGAGGGGGGCCCGGCCCTCCTGGCACCATAACGACTACACAGAGTAGTAGTGGTTATTGTGCATGGATTATTTCTTTAAATAATCTACGAGTGCCCCAGTAGCCAGCAAGCCAGCCAACCCACAGTCCAGCCAGCCCACAGGCTGGCCAGTAGACAGCCAGCCAGCCTACAGGCCACCAGTTAGGCTTAAAGCCAGCAAACCCACAGCCTGCCAACCGCAGCCAGCAAGCCACAGCCTGCCAGCCAGCAAGCCACAGCCTGCCAGCCGCAGCCAGCAAGCCCACAGCCTGCCGGCAGTAGCCAGCAAGCCCACAGCCTGCCAGCAAGCCCACAGCCTGCCAGCCGCAGCCAGTAAGCCCACAGCCTTCCAGCAAGCCCACAGCCTGCCAGCCGCAGCCAGCAAGCCCACAGCCTGCCGGCAGTAGCCAGCAAGCCCACAGCCTGCCAGCAAGCCCACAGCCTGCCAGCCGCAGCCAGTAAGCCCACAGCCTTCCAGCAAGCCCACAGACTGCCAGCCAGCAACAGTAATTAAGGTAAGAGGAGCCAACTTGGCCTAGGTATCAGCTATGTTGTGTTGCTATATTGTGAATAGGAACCAGAGTGTTGGAGAGACCCCCCTCCAGGCCCCATTAGACTCCATTGTAGTCTCTAATGGGACCTGGAGGAAATTCTTTCTAACACACTCTCTAAAGGACACTGAGATAGCCTCTGCTAGAATGCTCCCCCCCTCCATGGCCCATTAGCCCTCAATTGTAGTCTCTACTGGGGCCTGGAGGCGACTGTTTCCAGCAGGGACACTGAGATGGCCTCTGTTAGAAAGACCCCCTTCCAAGCCTATTAGACTTTTGTTCCTTGTGTCTAAAGATTGTGTAGGGTGTGGCTGGAGGCGGTGCATGGAGGCGGGACATGGGTGGCGCTTGCTGCGGAGTATGGGTGGGGCCTGTAAGGGGCCCTTGATTTATTTTGCCCGGGGGCCCTGAGGGTTCTCAGTCCGCCCCTGACTACGCTACCTGCATTTTGCCTGTTTTGGGATCTGCTTATCCTGTCTACCAGCGGAGATACCATGGATAATACTACTACTCCGCTACAAGCACACTAACATTTAACACTGAATAATGACATTACACACAAATGATAAACACCCTGCACCTATATTGGGTACAGCATGACCTACATATTTAGGAACCATTGTAAAGTGTCATTCTGCTCCCAGTGATGGTGATTACCGTCACCTTACCTCTCCCCCCCTTCACTATTATTAGGGTGAGGGCAGTGGGTATGGTTATTCATTTTTGCTGGGAAGTAACTAGGAGGATGTGGTCCAGTCACTGGCAAATGCTGCCTAGTCACTATTTATTTTCATTTTTTTTTAACACGTATTTTATTGTTGTTTTCATGAGGAAAAACAAGAGGGGGCTACAGAAAAAAGAGAAAGGGTGGGGATTGCACCCATATTTAAGGCTTTCACAATAATCATCATATTCAATATGTTAACCCCTTAAGTCCGGAGGACGTATATTTACGTCCTTTTAAAAGCGGCTCTAAACGCCGCAGGACGTAAATATACGCCCGCCGTTTTTTTTTAACTTACCCGGTCGCCGGTGGTCCCACGCCGGCGATCGCGGTTGGGGGGACTCCCAGGGAGCCCCCCCGAGGCAGATCTGCCTCCTCCGGTCCCTCCCGGTCATGTGAGAGTGAGGTCCTTGCGAGGACCTCACAATCACATGGCCGGGATAGCTGGCTCAGGCATTGCCAGCAGGGGGACCAACTGTAATGACAGTTGGTCCCCCTGCTGGCTGAAAATAAAATAAAATTAAGTTAAAAGTGTAAAAAAAAAAAAAATATATATACTTAGATCATATATATATATATTATATATATATGATCTAAGTATATATATACACATATACACACATACACATACACCGTCTAGGTGTATTTTAATATTAATATATATATATAATTATATATATATATATATATTAATATCAAATTACACGTAGACTGATACTGATTAAATATATATATAATTATTGTTTTATATATATTTATAAATAATATTAAAAAAAATATGTAAATACGTAAAAAAATTAAATAAAAAAAATAATTAAAAAAAAATATTAAAAAATATATAGATGTGTTTTATTTCGTTCTAACTGTATTGTGATATTAATATATATATATTTATATCAAAATACACGTAGAACGAAATAATATATATATCTATATACATAAATATATACTTATATATCACTATATATATACCTATATATAAATAAAAATATTTAAAAAAAAAAATATATATATATATACGTATATATACACATATGTATATATATACATATATTAATTCTACACATATATTTATGTAATAATTTTACATAATTAGGTATCCTAATTAATTACAATTAGCGGGACCTGCCTGACAACCCATGCCGAAAGTATAAGGAATTTAATTTGCTAGCACTATATTTAACCCTATAACTTTCCAAGACACCATAAAACCTGTACATGGGGGGTACTGTTTTACTCGGGAGACTTCGCTGAACACAAATATTAGTGTTTCAAAACAGTAAAATGTATTACAACGATGATATCGCCAGTAAAAGTGACGTTTTTTGCATTTTTCACGCACAAACAGCACTTACACGGACGATATTACTGCTGCAATACTTTTTACTGTTTTGAAACACAAATATTTGTGTTCAGCGAAGTCTCCCGATTACAACAGTACCCCTCATGTACAGGTTTTATGGTGTTTTCAAAAATTACAGCGTCAAATATAAGGCTTGTGTTTCATTTTTTTCACATTAAAATTCGCCAGATTGTTTACGTTGCCTTTATGACCCTATGGTAGCCCAATAATGAAGATTACCCCTATGATGACATACTATTTGCAATAGTAGACAACCCAAGGTATTGCAAATGGGGTATGTCCAGTCTTTTTTAGTAGCCACTTAGTCACAAACACTGGCCAAAATTGGCGTTTTTTGCATTTTTCACACACAAACAAATACTAACGCTAACTTTGGCCAGTGTTTGTGACCAAATGGCTACTAAAAAAGACTGGACATACCCCATTTGCAATACCTTGGGTCGTCTACTATTGCAAATGGTATGCCATTATGGGTGTAAATTTATTTCCTGGGCTACTATACAGTCTCAAAGGCAACGTAACCAATCTGACAAATTTCAATTTCAAATGTAACGTGCTATATTTGACCCTGTAACTTCCCAAAACACCATAAAACCTGTACATAGGGGGTACTGTTTTACACGTGAGACTTTGCTGAATACAAATATGTGTATTTTATTGCAGTAAAAGCAAACAGTGTTATGACATTGACAGTTAAAATGTCATGTAGAACTAAAAAAATAAATAAAAATCTTATTTTCTCCCATGTTTTTCATATTAAATTATGTTTCATAGATAAATATTTGATATTAAATGAAAGCCCTGTTTCCCCTGAATAAAATGATATATAATAAGGGGGGGTGCATTTAATATGAAAGGGGTGAATTACGGTTGGACAGACATATAGCGTAAATGCCAGGTTTTGTTTACATTTTGTTTAGTTCACAACTTGTACATTTGGCTGCGGTGTTAAGGGGTTAAATTGCACGGACAATGTCTGCCTTTTATAATAACACTGGGCCTGTTTGGAGACGGATTGTTTTGTCCCATTCAGTATTCAGACTTGAATAACATCACACGACAACATCAATTTTATGGCAAGACAGGAGGCTTCATATTTGCTTATCTTTCTTTACTGTAACTCCCAGCAGCAAAGAAATAGTTAACACGTTGTAAAAAAATTCAACCAATCATAACACATCATACAACAATATAGTGCCATCACTATGTCTATTATTACTATTTTAAATACACTCTTGCTACATTTGTTGTTTTGAAGCATTTCACTTTGCTCAATGGAATACCTGTTAAGATTTCTTTACTAGAACCTTTTTTATGTATATATATATCTATGCTTTGTTTTCTTTCTGAACTACCTTTATTCAAAAGGTTTTGCACCTTTAATTTGTTTTAAATATTTAATTCCCGCCGGGCCGTTCTCTTATCTCACTACAGAAACGGCCCGCCGGGTTATTTCTTTCCCCTTCCGTCAGGGGAATCTCTTCAGTAACGGACTCCATCTCCCAGGAGTCCGTTACCTTTCATTACAGTCTCCGTGCCCCTTTTCGTTTTCCCGCCCTTTGCGGCCGGCGCCGCCCCCTCTTACTCGCGGCGGCCATCTTTGATCGCGGTTTCGCGTTTTTTAGGCGGACCCCGCGGCTCCTGACAGAGATTTCTTCTGTGGGCATCTGTTTAGCCTTTTCGGAAGGTAAGTCTCCCCAAATCAAGTTAACCCTTTCATTAAGGGTTCGGTTGCCTTGTACCCTTTTGGATGAGAAGTCTGATCTCTTTCTTTTTTTTTTTTTTTTTTTTTTATTCTTTATTTTTGTTGTGCACAAAAGTAACAGGTAGCCCGGGTGCGCCACAACAGCGATATCAGGGTAAGTTGGAAAACATTTGCAATACAAGTCGTGACATACGTTAGTCCGGCACATTTTTTAAGTTATTAAGGTTATTTCAACAGTGTAGATTCTCGCTTATGTAAATCATCCCTATAACAATATTGAGGCAACGCTTGTAACCATAAATAAATGTTGTATCAAAATGCTAATTTGTAGATCAAGCTAGTGTGGTTAGACTATTTCACTGCTGTGTATGTAGTAACATGCCAACCTGCTGCAAGTGGACATAAAGAGCGTTAAACATGTTGGTTAAGTCGTGTGTGGTCATTGTCTAATATTCTATATAAGTACACATGCTTCCTGCAGCGTAGGTAGGCTTAGTAATATATGAGGCCTGTGACCTTCGCACCAGACGGTGTCAGATTTACTATTACTAGACGCACTAAGACTAATTCCTCCTCAGTATTTTATCCATACTTTCCAGACAGACCGTCCCTCTGTATAGCCCTGTGTACCCGTTGTTACATTGAGAACGTACCCCTACTGGACCTCTTTTTGTCTCCTACGTTACACCTCACAAACCGGTCTCTTCCCCCACGATCGCACGCTGGATAAGATGGTTGCTTACCCAAGCAGGGATCGATCAATCTTTTGGTGCCCACTCCATTAGAGGAGCAGCCGCATCCTCTGCCTTTCATGCGGGCAGCTCGTTGGTGGATATTTTATCCGCCGCAGATTGGTCAAGGGAATCTACCTTTCAAACCTTTATTTTAAACCTACGTCACATGCGGCTTGTTCTTTCATTCAAGAACGTTAAAACAGCAAATATGAAGCCTCCTGTCTTGCCATAAAATTAGGGATTATTCTAACTTACAGTGAACGAATAATCTAAATTTTATTAAAGACAGGAGGCGAATATTTTCCCTCCCTTCGTTCATTATGGAACCCACCCCTAGGGTAAGTTTATTTTTCCTATTACTATTGCATGTATATCCTCTTGCAAATTGGTTGTTCTAAGTATACGGTTTAATGTTAATCTGGTACAACCTAGCACTATATCGCATTTTATCATTATGGTCTTTTAACCCTATCAAATAATTGGAACTGTCACTTAGGTGCGTGTTTATGTTTCTTCTCTTATGTAAGAGACCATACTTTCACGAGTTTCTCTTCTTCTCTCCTAGTGTGAAAATCACATTTGCATCTGCTCGACAACACGTTTACATGGTTGACTTCTTGCACACCGGAATTATGGTTCCACAGTGTTTCCAGTTTACATGGTTGACTACTACTACCGCTGATCGGCACCACCAAGAAAGAGGAAGTGGGAGGAGTCTGATGGCACTATATTGTTGTATGATGTGTTATGATTGGTTGAATTTTTTTACAACTTGTTAACTATTTCTTTGCTGCTGGGAGTTACAGTAAAGAAAGATAAGCACATATTCACCTCCTGTCTTTGATAAAATTTAGATTATTCGTTCACTGTAAGCTAGAATAATCCCTAATTTACAGAGCAAGTTGCAAAGTTAAAAATAATAATGGCAGGCGGACCGCATGACCTATGACCTGCAGTTCTTCATAGGCCTTTACTAACATAACTTTTCCAGAAAAATACACATATATCAAGTTCTGCACTAAAATACCGGTGAATAAAGGAGACCAAACCCCAGTCTGGTGTCAGTCAGGGGATATTGGTATGAAAATGGTGCTCTCAGATGGTACATGGAATTAAGAGGGGCACAAAAGAGGACAATATAGTGTGGTGTGTTTTTCAAATGGGATGTGGAAGGAAAAACAAATACACTTATAGAAGGTAGAGCTAGAAATAGCTTCAATTCGGAGCACTTGAGGTGCAATCCCCACTTAAAGCAGCACTATCACACCGAACGTACCTTTAACCAATTGCTGCTCACTGTTGTAAAAAAAAGATCCCGCAATATAATAAAAGGGGACCTGGCACTGGATGGGGTCCCTAAGTTATAATGGGGGGGGAACGGACCTATTGCCCCTTCAGCCTCAATTGGTAAAAAAGGGTAAAATGGGGGACTAGAGGCATTTGGGGGGGACAATAAAATAAAAAGTAGAGGAGTCAGGAGAAGGTTTAAAAGAATGGATGCAGACATGATAGTGTCGCTAAACAACAAAAACACATCCACACTGTATACCAAGCATGTCAAACTCGCAGCCCGTGGGCCGCATGGGCCCACAAGGACCATCTTTGAGGCCTGGCGAGCTGCGAGTCCATGCTGGTGTTATAGCAGAGTAGTCACCTCCTTTCCCCATATTGCAGGTGCCTACTCTGCTAACACTTCCCCGGCCGGGGAGGAGGGCCAGTGAGGGAGCTCAGTGTTCCTGCTCCTCACTGCTCCCTTGCGTGCGCCAACTGAAGTGAAGCCAGGCGCCGGAATATGACGTCATATTCCGGCACCCGGCATCACTAAACCACACGCGGGAGCAGTGAGGAGCAGGAAGGACCACAGGGAGATGCCCCCCATCGGCTCCATAAGGTAGGGAGCAAAAAAGAAAAGTATGTCAGTGTGTGTGTCTGTCTGTCAGTGAGTATGTGTGTGTCTGTCAGTGTGTGTGTCTGTCTGTCTGTGAGTATGTGTGTGTGTGTGTGTGTGCGGCCCACAGAAAGATAAACTTTGTTTATGTGCCCCGTGCCACACTTTGAGTTTGACATGCTTGCTGTATACTAATCAAATAGCGTGATGGAAAATTGCACTTATCTCTATGGATAGTGGGACAGCCTTCTCCAGAAATATCCCAGATAATATTCTTTAGGGGGAAACATGTCCTTGATATTCAACCTAACGTGATTATAACCCTTTAATTTGCTGGTCAGTAATGATTAAATCTTCTTTTCAAGCTTACAAAGAATGAGAATTCACCTCAATTATCGAAGGCGGAATGCATATCTATTATTAAGTGGAACGTACACGTCATCAACTAACGCCGGGAGAAATGGGCGCACCGGAAGTGACGTCAGAAGATCCAAGACACAAATTAAAGCCGGGAAAACGAAGAAATTCTAATGAAAATTAATTGCCATCAGCTGTAATCCATTCGGACGATCCAATAGGACGATACAGGTATCATATTTAAAGATGTATACTGCCTTTTTTCTTTTCTGATTAACAGAATTTTGTTATCTGTTATTGTATTTTACTTTATATACATTTTTTATTTGTTGCTACATTTGGAGGTCCCTGAGGAAGTCATTTGGGACGAAACATGTAGGATTACTCCTAGCAACTTATATATGCTTTTATATTTTAAGTGCTTTTATACACTAATTTTAAATAATACATAGCAGTTCAGCTACTGAATAAGGAGAAAGGCGTTTATGGACTACCCCCCCACTATATCAGGAGAGGCACCCCAAGACGAAAAATCATACTTCATCCTGGGAGTGCTACCTTATTTGCGCCTTTATTTTATGTCATACAGTGTTACACTATTTTGTTTATTTTTGTTTCTTTTCGTTTGTAGATTTGCAGCTGTATTCTCCATTTTGTTTATTGTTCTCATACCACAATAGTGTCGCTGTAAGAAAATGTAGCATATTCTTTGCCAAAATATAAAATAAAAACAGAAATAGACACTTTAAAGTGTTAGGATCTTATGAGTTTTATTTATAAGCAATTGAAATTGCACTCACATGAAGTGGAGCTGTCCATAAGGCTCCTTCAGGTAGCGTGGAGTAGAGTGGTATGATCCCCACCCTAGGATACAACTGGTCCTTTTGTGATATATATATGGAAGGCAGGGCCTGAAGTTGTGGGAGGGGCTTGGTTCCCCTTCTTAAAAAGCAGCAGCCCTTCCCTCAGTACCGTCTTAGGTCTGGTGATTTCTCCCACCCACCACACCTCCTTGTATAAATAGTTCATAAGGTAGGCCCTCTTTTATTTCAGGCCTACTACCTCGTCAGTTACGGCACACCACAACTGACTTTTTCCATGCAGTGTTTGTTTTATGTTACTAATTCTACGGGTTTATGCCCTGACCACAAATATGATATGTTAAAAGGCCTGAACTTGGGGGCGTGTCCTGGAAGCCGAGCGCACCGGCCGCATGTGCTAGGAGCTCCGCTCAAACCGGCTTCAAACGAGCAATTAACCCGGCGATAACGGCGAAATCCAGCGCCCACCGCAGCCATGTCGCAGCCTAAAAGCAAGCGGACGACTGACAAGGCTGAAAAAGCAAATTTCTTTGCGGCAAGAGCCGGTCACGGCAAAAACTGGCAGCCGCCAGACCAGGCCCAAGATGGCGCCGACAGCGACCAGGAGGCTGTTACACACACCCTGGTAGGAGAACCCCCACTCACCCACAGCATAATGAAAAACTTGCTGGAAGAAATGTCTGACAAACTCCTCCAGAAGCTAGACACTGCACTGAAAGACCTCAAGAAAGAGGTGCAAGATCTAGGACACAGAACGTCCCAAGCAGAAAACAAAATTGAGGAAATTTCTGAAGCCCATAATGCACTGGCGGACAAAGTGGAAGGGCTAGCTGCACAGGTACTGGCGCAAGACACCAAGATCGCAGACATGGAGGATCGCGCCCGCAGGAACAATCTGAGAATCAGGGGTATCCCTGAGACGGTGGGCACTGCTGACCTTACCGCACACACTACGGGCTTACTACGACACTTAGCTCCTGATTTGCCTGCAGATGTGCTCCTCCTGGACAGGATCCACCGCACGGCAAGGCCTACATTTTTACCACCAGACACCCCGAGAGATGTACTCGTGAGACTCCACTACTTTCACGCCAAGGAGGTCATCTTGGCGGCAAACAGAGCTGGAAAACCACTACCTGCTGAATTCACAAACCATACAATTTTTGCAGACATCTCAGCCTACACTCTAAAAAGAAGGAGAGATTTCAGATCAATCACAGTGTCGCTGAGGGACCACAAACTGCCGTACAGATGGGGCTACCCCACCAAACTACTTGTCACCAGAGGAGGGAAAACGACGGCAATTGCTACTCCAGAAGAAGGGGAGAGGATCCTAAAGACATGGGACATTGCTCCGACGATAGTTCCACCTACAACAAGAGACGGGTCCAGAATCGCCCCGGAATGGAGAAAGGCCAAAAAGAAATAAGAACGAGACACCATGGACTATAGGCCGCCACGGCCTTAAACACTCCGCTTGACAGACAGACTCTGTGCAACCAGCTGGGTAATGTACCGTTTTGGTAACGGGGAGGAATATGTAAAATATAGCAGGGTATGGGGGAGGCCCAGGAACCTAAGCGGGTACGGCTACTTTAGGAATATACTCCTCTTTAAAGGGCTTTAAAGATAGGCACATTAAGAGAGGGACACAGAGATACGGAGAGAAGGATCTGTACAAACAGGGGAAAGACAATCAAATAATAAAAAAAAAAAAATATATATATATATAAAAATAAAAAAAAACAGGGTTACATACTGTTACACATAACTCAGAAGCACATGAGGGAGGGAGCTCCCACAGGACGAGAGGTTGTTACCTCTACCCCCAAGGCACGTCCACGCAGTGCCTAGCCATAAGGATGGCATACGTAGTATCAGTTCAGAATTGTTTGTATTATATGTTATTGATTATTATCTGTTATGTTTATTATGTTAATGTGACTGCACACTTCATGGGGCATATGGGTGGCCCCAAACCACTCCTCCAGGGTAGCAAACAAACAAATTATGCTAGACACGACAAACGCCCTCACACTCCACTCAGGGGAAGCTCACGAAACACTATGAGGACCACCCTGCTCAGCTTGACTCGGCTGGGAAGAGCAGGGACCCTCGCACAAATATTCACTCCAAAGAGTAACACACAACCTCGCACACGACAACCACCGTGAGGATATGTACATATAACATAAGGGGACTGAATGTCCCTGCAAAGAGACACCTCCTCACCCGCGACCTCCGTGCTGCTCGCACTGACGTCCTCTGCCTACAAGAGACACACTATCGCACAGGCGACTTCACCAACACGCTGCTTACAGACTTCCCACATCAGTTCCACTCCACGTCTAGTACGAAATCAAAAGGTGCTTCCATCCTGATAAGCAAGGAGATTAAATTCTCCCTACATAACCAGGACATTGACTCCAACGGCAGATATGTCATAGTGTCTGGGACGCTAAATGACATGGAGTACACGATTGCAAACATCTACTCGCCCAATACCAACCAGCGGAATTTTCTGCACCACATCCTCCACAAATTAGCAAACATACAATACGGCATCACGATACTATGCGGGGACTTTAATCACGTCCTAGACCCAAAACTAGACACTACCCTATCTATACACAGCCGCAGACACCGTCCACTTAAAAGACAAAGCAAGGCCATACAAAAACTCTTACACACACACCACTTTTATGACGCCTGGAGACTCGCTCACCCTACCGAAAGAAACTACACCCACTACTCCCCAGTACATAACTCCTATTCCAGGATTGATCACTTCCTGGTATCCGGCGCACATCTCAACCAAATACAGTTATGTGACATAGGCCAAATAACATGGTCGGATCACGCACCAGTTACGCTAGAGCTCAAAGATAGTTACGACTTCAGACGCCGAAGCCCCTGGAAAATAAATGACTCACTACTGCAGGACAGGAGATTTACAGAGGAACTTACTGCGGAGTTACGGGATTACTTCGCGAACAATGACACAGGAGACATAGCCGCCACAACGGTGTGGCAAGCCCATAAGGCAGTCATGAGGGGCCTATTAATAAGAAGAGCAGCGTTTGTAAAGAAATCCACACAAACACAACTCAAGGCTTGGCAGAAGGAATTATACGATCTAAACACGCAAAACCAGATCTCACCGACAGACACAGCAAAACACCGCATAACCCACATATCGAGGCTCATACACCAACAAGCTATAGATCAAGTAAACAGGCATATGATCAAGCTAAACGCAACGCACTATGTCCAAGGCAACAAGGCTAGCAAATTGTTAGCACTTCGCCTAAAAATCAGACAATCGAACCAAAAAATACACCACCTCATAGACCAGGAAGGGAAAAAAGCTTCGACTCCGAAAGATATCAGCGATGTATTCGCCCAATATTACTCGGACTTATACAACCTTAAAGACAACGCCTCCACCACACAACCGACTGAACAGGGTATAGCAGACTACCTAGACAGGACACAACTCCCGTCGCTAACACAATCACAACAAGACACACTCAACAACCCGATCACGTGTCGGGAAATGATAAACGCAATAGACTCACTGCCAAATGGGAAATCCCCGGGCCCGGACGGATTCAACAACGCATACTATAAAAAATTTAGAGACACGTTAGCGCCTCACCTGGTCAAAACCTTCAATGAGGCAATCACCGCCCAGTCCCTACCCAGGGAAATCCTACTAGCACACATAGTGACGCTGCCGAAACCAAACAAGACTCCGACAACACCACAGAACTTTAGGCCCATATCACTTCTAAACACAGACGCTAAATTGCTCGCGAAAATATATGCCACGAGACTAGGATCGGTAATACCGCACATTATACACAACGACCAGGTGGGATTCGTTAAAGGGAGGCAGGGATCGGACAACACCAGGAAGGTCATAACTCTATTGCATAAAATACACACTCAGGACAAAGGGGGGATCCTGGTCTCCCTGGATGCAGAAAAGGCCTTTGACCGTCTGCACTGGGGATTCCTCCACAGGGTTCTGGAAAAGTTCGGGGTCCCGGAGGCGGTGGCGGCAGTGATAAAAGCCTTGTATAGCGCGCCGACGGCGCAGGTACTGAACTCTGGATTTCTGTCAGAGCCCTTTAAGCTCACCAACGGGACTAGGCAAGGATGCCCTCTGTCCCCGCTGCTGTATGTGCTGGCACTAGAACCCCTGGCGATAAACATTAGGGCGAACACCTCCATACATGGGGTGAGAGTGGGGAGCAATGAACACAAGGCCAACCTATTCGCAGACGACATTCTACTCACACTCACACAACCCCAGGTGTCACTACCAAATCTGCTGCACGAGATCCGCAGATATGGAGACCAGTCATACTACAAGCTGAATGTCACAAAGACGCAGGCAATGGGGGTGGGGATACCAGGCCATATCGCTGCACAATTAAAAGCCACGTTCCCACTGGATTGGAGAGATGATTATCTCACTTTCCTGGGCCTCAGGATCACAAAGACGATAGCTGGACTCCATGAACACAACTACGGAAAACTCAGAAGGGACATAATAGACACCCTACAAACATGGGAGGGCAAATACCTATCATGGGTGGGTAGGATAGCAGCCATAAAAATGATGGTGATGCCTAAACTACAATATCTATTCCGTACGTTACAGATCCCACTCCCCAAAATATTCCTACAAAAACTACAACAAATCCTAAATAGATTCGTCTGGGCGAACCGAAAAATTAGGGTAGCAGAAAAAATACTGCGCAAACCGGTGACGGAAGGGGGCTTGGGGCTGCCAGATGTAGGCGCATACTACAGGGCGACCCTCCTAGCTACAATGGTGCAAGCACACAAGGCAGACGACAGGCCGCAGTGGGTGGACATCGAATCGATATGGGCATGCCCAAAAGGGATACACCACCTATTCTGGATACCCCACCACATGCGCCCACTACCCAAAGAGGTTCCCGACACCACCTCACTACTATTGAGAACATGGGACACAACCAAACGCCTTGTAGGATACGATAAACAGTGGTCACTAGCAACCCCGATTCAGAGCATACATATAGCCAACCCCACATTCAATTATAAACCGTGGGAAAAAGGGGGATGCTCATTAGTCAAACACTTATATCAAAATGGCACATTAATGCAATTCCCGGACTTACAGAACAGGTACGACCTACCGCCCCAATCGCTGTTTTCATATCTCCAACTCAAGTCACTCCTAGAAAATGACACAGGGGTAACCACACCAAAGAAAGCACAGGGTATTGAAAGAATGTGCATAGCCAGAACGACACCGCGAAAGTTAATCTCGACCATATACAAAGCGATGACTGACCCACTAGACGAAAATAGGGAGAAATTCCAGGAGGCATGGCAAATAGATATAGGCAAAACACTAACAAACGAACACTGGCAGCATGCATTTACAGCACACAAAGGCAGATCCAGATGCGCTTCCCACCTGGAGTTGTTGCGCAAAATACACTACAGATGGTACATGGTGCCGGCTCGGCTTGCGACTATATACCCCCACACATCGGTGAACTGCTGGAGATGCGGGAGGGAGAAAGGCACGATGTACCACATATGGTGGACGTGCCCCCGTATCAAAGATTACTGGGTAGCGGTAGGCAACATACTTTCCACAGCCCTGCATCAACCTATCAAACTGGAGCCCGAGTGTGGAATCCTTTTCATGACCCTGGACAGGTTTCCCAAACCCCAGGCATTTACAATGTTCCACATACTAATAGCCGCAAATTTACACATAGCAAAGGCGTGGAAGCAAACAGACGCCCCAGACATAGACACAGTGATAAAACAAACCACAATGAACATAGACTATGAAACAAGGATACACACAGGGCACAATGTGCAAGAGTACAGAATAAACGCCAAAAGCGAATGGGATAGGTCCCTGGAGGCGTTTAATAAAGGACAAGGGAAAGGGACAAGTCATAAGCTGCTCCAGTAAGCAGAAAGAGCAAGAAAAACACGGGGAAGGTGGGATAGCAGATGGAGGTACCAGAGCGCACCCAAGACAGCCCACACTAACCATGAGGGAAAGACCAGGGGAATGGACACCCATGATGTATATAGTTGTGTCGAAAGACACCCATAATGTATATAGTTGTGCTGGGGACACCCCACGCTTACGGGGGAGACAATAAACCTACCTAATAACCACCAAGTTAGAGAGACAACCATTAACAAAATGATTGAGCAACATGATGAAGCTGAGCAAGCCAGTAAGCTCCAGGGACATACCAGGAATTCTCTCTCGGGTGGAAAAAGGAACGTGATTAGGTCCCCCCCCCCCCTCACCCTCCCCCCTTGCCCCCTTCCCTATCTAACCTCCCCCCCCCCCCCACCCCACCCCCCCTACAAAAGAGCACTTACGCCAACTAAACACCTGAAGCCCTAACGGCACATCCCCAGCCTGAGAGACTCCTCTGAGGGAGCCAATACAGCCAACAAGGGTAACACCGCACTTGCATGTGATAAGGGATACGTAAGAAGAAAGGGCTGGCAGGATATGTGCACTATATGGATGTAAAACCGGTCAGATACCTACATCCCACCCCTCCTTTTGAATATAAAAAGTGTCAATTGGAAAAATAGAAAGTGTAGCATAGATAAGCCGCAAGCAACTGTTGGCAATTTGGGTGATTGCAAACGATGTGAATCTGAAAATGTAACTATGCACAAATGTCTTATTGCTATATTCCCCTTCCCCGCTTTCTTTTTGTACCCCAAAACGAATAAAAATTGTCAAATTGGAAAAAAAAAAAAAAGGCCTGAACTTGTGGAGGCCTGAATTTGTGGGAGGAGTAAGTCCCCTACTTAAACTCCCAGCCCCTACTCACCTCTGCCGTTCAGCTGATTGTCTCCATAGCAACCAGCACTTCCGGTCCAGGCTTCCCGCCAGAACTGTTCCTGTTTTCCAACAGTCAGACGTCCTGATCAATCCTCCGCCCGTTGGAGGCCCTTCCACTCGGTTTTTCCCTGGTCGAGGTACCTGGCTTCCGGTCACGAGACCGGCACGTTCACGTAAGCTAAAGCTAGGGAATATAGCGTTCGGCTATTTCCCTCCGTTCGGGCCTAAAAACGTAGGGGTAGGCTCCCTCTATCTTATTCCATACGAATACATGCTCGTTTAAACGTATTTAGCATTCGCGCCAAACGGACGAACGCTCGGCACATTTACGCTTCACTAAACATATTCGTACGGAAACTACCGAATCTATATATCAAATATAGCACTCACGTTATTTCTTGTATTCCCTTATTTCTGTTCGGTCATTTAAGTTCCAACCTATTTTGTACGGTTTAAAAACGAACACTTTATACTATTCATATTCGGTTACATCCTATTTCTAAACATAGAATCAATTCACTTACTTCATCTACACGAATTCTTATTTATTTAAAGTATATTCCCTGATTTGGTCAGTTAAAAATACTGATACTTACATGTCAGTATGTGTTTACACTAATTTGGCTAACTACTAGTCCTTTCTTTATCTATCTATGCATACGGTTTTTAGACACATAATAATAAACTCATAACTTCATCCTTTCAACCACGGTCCATACTCCATACGTCACTAATAATAGTTATACAATTCTTTAAATATACACCAAACACATTTTTAGAATCCTCTACATACAGACATTACGCCATTAAACAATACGTGCTGAAATATCAGTTACATCAACATCTGTACTATTCATTTTTCCATATAATCACGCTGTTACATATTTTTGGCTTTACAGATTGCATCGGTTTCTTGCCTTTCTGCGCTAAAGTTGTTTTTCAAGGTCTTTTGTTTACAGGAACAGGTATGGCATTTTATCACTTGAGTCATCAAGGTTTAGGCCTAAAAAATTCATTTAAACTCTTAAGTTTTATTACATACCTTCACATCTGTTGTTAACTATGTAAATTTTCCTCGGTTAACCCTTAGCTCCAGTATTAACCTAGGCTTCCACCGGTTTCAACACTGTTAAAAACCTACTACGCTTAACATAATTTCTGTACGTCAAACCAAGGTATAGTTCTCTATTTTGTTTACAACTATCCTATCCCGCGAGGCCTTCCATCCCCACCCCACCTCAACACGGAGGTACGGTCCCACGCCCAAATCATAGTTAGAAGCCTCGCATGCCCTACTATAGGGCTCTAGTCAGGGCCTCACCTGTCACGGCCACACGTTTTGATCTCTTTACTGTCACCGAGAGGCCAACATCCCGCCACCACGTCTGTGGCAACTACGTCATAAGCCAAATCATAGGTAGAGCCTCTCACCGCCACTTGGCATTAACAGGGCCTCACCTTCCCAAACAGTCAACACTTAAAAAACTCTTTGCTTCGGCATCTAGCATTACAGTCCAGTTCTTCCATTTACTCCACCCCCCACACACCCCCAACTTCCTTACTCCCTTACTAATATAACTTCACTTAATAATTCCTTTTTAGAATGTCCCAAGAACCAATGCCAACTGAAGAACTGACAGAAGATATACCATTCACGCCAACCAGACCCGAGTCTCCAGGCGAATCACTCACCCTTTCAACCCCCACGTCCTTGAGAGCATGGACTATTCCCAAAATTACAGCCGAACTTAGGCTCAGGGGAATCCCCTTTCCGGCCACAGCCAGAAAAGCTGAACTTTATAGGCTACTGACCCACCAAGCCCCCGAGCCTAGGCCAGGCACTAGCTCTCAAGGACAACCACCAAGCTACAGCACGTCCAACCAAGATACCCTGGCAGAGATCTTGGCCAATCTACAGACCCTCAATAACAGGCTATCTAAGGTGGAGAGCGCCATCTCCTCCCCAGGTACTACCACGGTAGTCCCAGCCCCTATCACAGTAGACCCAGTCCCTATCACGGCTGTACCCGACATACCAACATGCCCTCCCATATCCCCCCCCCCAGCACCAGGCACAGCCATTACACCATTTGAGTCACCAGCACACTCCGTCCCTGACTCTATAAAGAAAGATATCCTAGACGGGAAGGACGTGTGTCTGGTGTCTCTGCTCATAGCCTCTCAGGATGTTCTTGAGAACAAGGCTTTCAATTATGGTGACATTTCTGTGGTGCTCAAGACAAGGGATCCCAGGCTTAACAAAAAATTGTCAATACCCCAGTTTGTGATAGCCTTCGGGATATATCGAGACGTTATTTGCACGGTGTACCCCCACAGGAGAGAAGAATTAGACCTTTATCTGCACAAGGTGGTGGATCTAGGCATCAAGTACGGGGGCTCCTCTTTCTATGACTACCACAAGTCAGTGTCAGCGAAGGCGGCGACCCATCTGAAGCAGTTCAATATTAAAATGAACTGGGGTCAGATGGACACAGAACTGTTCTGTCGCCACTTCGCTGGACTCAGGCCCCCGGCTTGTGCCATATGCAACTCGACATCCCACATGGCGGACTTATGTCCAGTCGAAGCAGATCCCACCACCTCCTCCTCCACCTCTCACTCCACTTTCACACCTCACTCCACTTTCACCCCCTACAACAAGTCATCGGGTGGTCTTCGGGATAAGCTAGGTAGGGCCATCTCCTTTCTAGGGAAGGCGCAGGTGTGCAATAACTTCAACGCAGGCTCCTGCAGTTTCAGCGCCTGTAGATTATTGCACATCTGCTCCATATGTTTCAGGGCACATACAAAGACCATGTGCCCAGCCAGGTTGTCACCAAACAAATGACTAACCGACATAAACATCGACAACCTGTTTTTTTTATCTCAGGTCTCACCCTAGCAGGCATCTGGTAGATTATCTCACCACAGGGTTCACCAAAGGTTTTCTCACGGGTATAGTAGCCATTCCACCAGGTACACTAGAATGCCCTAATCTCCAGTCAGCACGTTTAGACCCAGTCTCCACAGACACCCTCATTGCATCGGAGATCACCAATGGGTTCATGATAGGCCCCTTCACCTCTTCACCATTCTCCTCCTGGCGCACTAACCCCATTGGTATTGCTATTCACAAATATTCTAATAAAAAACGTCTAATTATTGATTTATCGGCACCGCACTCCTCTTTTGTTCCTAGCATAAACGCACTCATTCCAGCAGACGAATTTTCACTTCAATGCGTAACCATCGACGACGCCATACAGTCCATCATATCATCTGGTAACCGACCCTGGCTTAACAAAACGGACATTACAAACGCTTTTAAATTACTACCCATGCACCCCTCACTCTGGCACTTACACGGTATTAAATGGCGTGGGAAATACTACTTCTCTACATGACTCACTTTCGGTTCTCGTAGCTGCCCCAAACTGTTCGACATTTTCGCAGAGTCATTATGCTGGCTGCTTCTGAACATCACCAGGTGTCACTCCGTTATCCACTACCTCGACGACTTTTTTCTTATAGAGCCAGGGTCACCATCACCCACAGCAATCAAAAGCACTACTGCACTATTTGCTACACTTGGAGTCCCTTTGTCCCGAGCCAAAACTATAGGCCCCACAACTAAATTGACCATTCTGGGGATAGAACTGGACTCGGTTAACCTCAGAGCTAGCCTCCCTCACGACAAACTGGCACGTTTGAGAGGGGAGATAGACTTGTTCCTGCGGAATGATGTTTGCACTAGGAAGGAACTTCAGTCCCTTCTCGGGTCCCTGAACTTCGCCATGCGCATCATTCCGCAGGGAAGATCTTTCATATCCAGACTTCTTTGCCTGATGCACGGAGTTCCGGACTCTGGCACAGTTTCTTTGGACCACCACGCCAAGGCTGACTTAGCTATGTGGGGGAAGTTTTTGAAGGACTGGAATGGAATCTCCATGTTTATCCCCCCTCTCTCCACCTCTTCACCCATCATCCACACAGACGCAGCAGCCAATACCGGTTTTGCAGCCATTTTCGGGAACCACTGGTTCAGGGGCCATTGGCCCACTGATACGGATGCCTTGCCAGGATTCAGAGAGACCTCAGCACTATTTGAAATTTATCCCATTGTGGCGGCCGCACACACCTGGGGTCATCTCTGGTCTGGCAAGGCAGTCAAATGCTACTCAGATAACTCGGCAGCTTGCGAAATCGTTAACAAAGGGCGATCATCTTCCCTGACCATCATGCGGCTGATTCGCAAGCTGACCTGGTTGGCAGCATCCGGCCAGTTTCACTTAGTTTGTTTTCACATCCCGGGTATTCACAACACGGCCACTGACGCTCTTTCTCGTTCTCAATTTCAGGCATTCTCTCAGGCACTCCCAACGGCTCACCTACAACCATCCAGGACACCACGGTTCCACAAACTAATCCTGGATTAAGCACACTCTTGAACCACGCTAGAGCACTCACTCACCAAGCATTATCACCAAACACGGCTATCACTTACAATAGGGCACTTAATATATTTAATAAATTCACTGCAGAGTTCGGTTTACAAGGTGACTTCTCTATTCAAACCATGGTGGCTTTTGCCTCTTTTTGCCACCTACACCTTAAACTATCTCACAACACCATTAAACTTTATCTCACGGGGGTCCAGCACCACAGCCTCACCTATTTTCCTAACAACACTCCTTTCCTGTCTTCATACCCCATCAAAAAGGTTTTGAAAGGCATATCAAAGGTTTCACCTCCACTCACTTCCATTAGATTACCTATAAATGGGCCTATCTTCAGGTCACTTAGCAATCTCCTTGACACAGCCCCATTCGACATCGGCACTAATACGGTGATCAAATCTGCCATATATCTCGCTTTCTACGGTTTTCTCAGACCGAGAGAGTTCACCGTAATTTGTCAAGGAGATATCAAGCTAAGCCTTAAAATATCACATCTCACTAAAATAGAGGATCACTACCTACTTTCGATCCCTACAACTAAAACCAACCGGTCACTACACCCTACTATAATTCCTCTCTTCCCTACTGATAATGCCTGGTGTCCGGTAAAAGTACTAGACCACCTACGGTCAATTCTGCACGGTCACCTACCGGACTCTACGCTCTTAACACTACAAGGGCACCCGTTAACTACAGCAAAATTGATGGTTCATATCAGAACTCTATTATCTAAGCTCGGACACAACCCGACTGCATTCTCCGGGCACTCCTTCCGTATAGGAGCCGCCTCTGCAGCCTCTAGCACTAACACACCGGTCCATATCATCAAGAGACTGGGGCGGTGGAAATCCTCCAGATATACTGCATATATTCCACAGCCGGAGAAAGAGCTTCGCCAAGCTTTCAGGAACTTGGTCTTGTAAAAAATGCAATAAAGTGTGTATTTCTCGAATTTATCTTTTTGCCCTCTTTTAATTACAGGCCCACTCGTACGTTGGTTTCGGCACACCACAACCAACTTTGCTCACTGTTACTATCCATTACGTATTTAAATTCCGAGCACAAGTTAAAAGGCCTGAACTTGTGGAGGCCTGAATTTGTGGGAGGAGTAACTCCCCTACTTAAACTCCCAGCCCCTACTCACCTCTGCCGTTCAGCTGATTGTCCCCACCCACCTACACCCTGTTATAATTACATTCTCCTTGGCGGGCCCTCTTTTATTTACAGGCCCACTCGTACGTTGCTTTCGGCACACCACAACCAACTTTGCTCACAGTTACTATCCATTACGTATTTAAATTCCGAGCACAAATATATATATATATAAAGATAAAAATAGTGCACACTGCATGTTAAATAAATGCAATACAATTAAAATCCACATACTATTGTTCCATAGTTTTCATTCCATACACCATCTGAGGACACATCACTTTATGCCTTAGACTAAGTAGTTTTTGGTGTTATTTGGTCATTCTTAGTACCACAATATTCTCTGTTTAGACCATCAGTCGTCATTAAACAAAATCATTGGGTTCTTGTCTTTCTTCGCACTGTATGATTCTGTGTGTAGCAAGTCAGTGAAAAATAAAACGATATAAATTATCATGTCACTATGACACCATGGACTCCAGGAGAGATTCCCATTGTGGTCCTTAATTAGCTTTAAACAGTTATTTGGAAGGAGGTCACACAGAGAGTCCTGGATCCACCCTCTTTCCGATGTTCCTCAGTATTCTTTTTGTGTCTGAGCTTTTCCAGCTGTCTGATATCCTATGGGAACATTCTCAGTCATCGTAAGACTTCAGCAGGGATTTCTGGAAGCTCTGTATAAATATTCCCACACTGAGGACAGGGCTTGGTAACTGGTCGGCAGCTTCTATCACTTCCCCAAACCGTCCACAAAACCAACAACTTCACAGGTGAGTGGACAGGACAGTGTGACACTATCAAGGTGACTTGGGTTATCTATCAGCTGTTATTCTATTTATCATCTATCTATCTCTCAGTCTGTCTATCTATATATCTATATATCTATCTATCTCTCAGTCTATCTATCTATCTATCTATCTATCTGTCTCTCAGTCTTTCTATCTATCTATCTATATATCTATCTATCTACCTATCTGTCTGTCTGCCTATCTATCTATCTGTCTCTCAGTTTATCTATCTATCTATCTATCTATCTATCTATCTATCTGTCTCTCAGTCTATCTATCTATATATTGATCTGTCTCTCAGTCTATCTATCTATCTATCTCTCTCTCTCTCTCTCTCTCTCTCTCTCTCTATCTATGTATCTCTCTCTATCTATCTATCTATCTATCTATCTATATATCTAGCTATCTGTCTATCAATCTATCTATCTATCTATCTAGCTATCTGTCTATCTATCTATCGATCTATCTATCTATCTCTCTCTCTATGTATCTGTCTCTCAGTCTTTCTATCTATCAGTCTATCTATCTATCTATCTATCTATCTATCTATCTATCTATCTATCTATATATCTCTATCTCTATCTATCTATCTATCTATCTATCTATCTATCTAGCTAGCTACCTGTCTATCTATCTAGCTATCTATCTATATATCTATCTAGCTATCTGTCTGTCTATCTATCTATCTATCTATCTATCTATCTATATGTCTCTCTCTCTCCCTCTCTCTCTCTCTCTCTCTCTCTCTGTCTCTCAGTCTTTCTATCTATCTATCTATCGCTGTCGATCTATCTATCGATCTATCTATCTATCTATCTCTATCTCTATCTATATGTCTATCTATCTATCGGTCTATCTATCTATCTATCTATCTGTCTATCTCTCTCTCTATCTATATATCTGTCTGTCTCTCAGTCTTTCTATCTATCTATCTATCTATCTGTCTATCTCTATCTCTATCTATCTATATCTCAGTCTATCTATCTATCTGCCTATCTATTTATCTATCTATCTATCTATCTATCTATCTATCTATCTATCTATCTATCTATATATCTATCTATCTATATATCTGTCTGTCTGTCTGTCTGTCTATCTATCTATCTGTCTCTCAGTCTATCTGTCTATCTATCTATCTGTCTCTCAGTCTATCTATCTATCTATCTATCTATCTATCTAACTCTCAGTCTATCTATCTATCTATCTGTCTCTCAGTCTATCTATCTATCTATCTATCTATCTATCTATCTATCTATCTATCTCTCTCTCTCTCTCTGTCTATCTATCTATCTATCTATCTATCTATCTATCTATCTATCTCTCTCTGTCTATCTATCTATCTATGTAGCTAGCTACCTACCTGTCTATCTATCTATCTATCTATCTATCTATGTAGCTAGCTACCTACCTGTCTATCTATCTATCTATCTATCTATCTATCGATCTATCTCTCAGTCTATCTCTATCATTCTGTATATCTGTCTGTCTGTCTGAGTGATATTGAAGCCAACACTAAAAACTCTGCAATGTATTTTTGGTTTTGTTTTTAAGCCAGATCATCACTCCATTAACCTGTTTTTTGGTTGTTGTTTTTTTGTTTTGTTTTTAACAAAGGAAAAATAGATTAATGTTTAATATTATACCAGAAATGAATACTTTAATATTAGAAACACATTTTGTTATGGTGCATAAAAAGCAAGAACACGTGTATTTACACTGAAATCTGATCTTATAACGTGCAGATTGTCTCCTATGTTTAGATTCAGACAGATTACTTTTACAGCCAACTCACCGTCCTTGAGCTAGGGATGACATCTATTGTGTAGAAAGGTCTTGTTATTTTATTAACTCTTGCCCTCTTAGGAAGAATATCTGGGATAGTTAGAAGAACATCGTCGTCACCATTATTGGCAAACATGGCACTCCCCAATATAGGACATTCTCTGTTCTGCGGGGTCTTCCCACTTCGCCAAATCTGTGTTTCTCCTGAATTATTAACAGAACGGTTTCAGTCTAAAATAATACCTTGTTATCTATCACTATGAGAACAAAATATGTTACAAACCGCCAATAAGATATATATTATAAAGCAGAATAAATACCACCAGGGACTAACGTGACCTTAAATGTGAAATTCCTTTGAATCACTTTAGTGAATAAACCTGTATTTAGTATAGTTGTTGTTGTTTATTTACTTCTCCCCTACCACTGAATTACAGATTTTTCCAACACAACTAGTTTGTCCTATATTGACAAATTGCTCATTAGCTTCCCCCGATCTCACTGTTTAGTAAATCAGGACTGTACGGTGATTTTTTGTTAGTACTTACAGATATTTGGCTACGTGCCACCTGGCCGCCGTTTGATTTCCTGGGAATATTAAATTATGCTTTTGCTGTGTTTGTATTATAAGTGACTCTTACTTCCTCTTCCACCACTTTGTTTAAACAGCGGGCTTTTTCTAATTTATCTCCAGACATTATCAGTATATCAATACCTTGTATATGCCAACAGTCTGTTCTTCTCCCACTGCTATTTCTTATCAGATAACCTAGCTCCAAATAATGCTTCACTTCCTCCTTAGGCTTACGATAGTTGCCCAGCATACGTACCTGTTACACCAATTGTATCTAATTCCATGAATGCTCTTCTTGTCCACACTTAGATCTTGTCACCTGACCAACACTGATATTATTTTTAATCAAAACTGATAAGAACCCCAGACGCATTTGATGTGTGAAGAAAAAGGGGGGCATTTCACTGTTCATTCAGTATGTATAGTATACTTCTAACTAGAAAAGCTAAAATTTCTGGGGAAATTGTGTGAAGTGTTCTTGCCTCCACCAGTAGTCTACAACTGGAGTGGGTGGAGTAACTGTTATCATTTATATAGCACATTTAATTGCAACGTTGTTGCCCAAAGTGCTTCACAGTTACATTAAAACATACAGTTATAAAAACATTAGCAGGTGCAAAAGGCCCTGTCTATGACATCACTTGCTGCTGCAGCCTGGCACAGGTCAGAGTATTTTGGCGGTTGCCATCTTCAAACGGTCGCATTTTAAAAACTATAAATCCTACAGCGAAGAGCTTTATATTGTGAGAATCACAAGACCCAGACCTACATTTTGATGTATAGTATGACTCTGAAGTATTATTAATGAAGGCACAGTCGCAGTTTAGAAATTGCCCTTCAAGTTTGAGCTGGCTTGAGTGAAGTTTCAATGAATGTCAATGGACGGCGTGAGTTGCAAACAAATGGTCATATTGTGAAAACTATCAGGACTATGGCTTAGCCGTGGACATTTTCTAGTGGCAGCAGGGATAGCTGAACGTTTTGATATAAGATTTGTGTAGGTGGGCCTGAAAATGAGGGAGTGGTGGCAGTTTAGAAATCATGTCCTGATTTTTCAGCTTTTGCCAGCTCCCACTCTAGCTTTGAACATTTTGCCATTCATTCCTATTGGACCAATTTCGCCACAAGAATGACGATATTTCGAGAACCATTAGGGCGAAACGTTCCACAAAGTAATAGCACACCAATCGGGAACAATCCGCACGTTTCGGTATATTTTTGTCTATGTAGTGTAAAAACTGTGGGAGGAGTTAGGGTGGTAAATTTGGCTATAATAAGAATAATAATATATATGTGAGATAACAGTAAGTGGTCTTGCTATGCAAGAACACTTAATTATGGAACTGAATATCGACTTTGATTTGTGTCACGTCTGATCAAGTAAAAATAATGGTGTATAAGAATAGACTGGAGTTATGTGGGATGAAGCTGGTGTTGTGCGCTCTGCATGGCGGGTGGAAAGGGTCAGTATTGTACAGGAGTATGCTGATATTGTGTGGGATGGCGTTGATGTTGGGTTGGATGATGCAGGTGTTGATTGGAATGGGGCTAGTTTCAGGTGGATGCTGTATAGGAAAAGACAGGTATTGAATGGAATGGTGTTAGATGGCATGGTGCCGGTGGTGGATTAAGCTGTTGGCTGCTGTATAGAAATAGACTGGTGTTGGGTGGAATGGAATAGGTTTTGGGTGGAATGGGCAGGTGTTGGTTAGAGCTGGTGGGTGTTGTATATGGATAGTCTAGAATTGGGAAGAAAAGGCGATGGTTGGGTGGAATTTGAAGACAATATAAACATGCAGTTTGACAGCTGTGTATTGTTCTTATATTACAGATCATGTCCTTCCTGTGAAAAGATTCAGAGCAGGACCAGCAAAATGTCTGGATCATGTCTTAACATGTCTAACAACACTGGCTTCATTCTGAGTGGAATTCCTGGCCTTGAAGACTTCCACTTCTGGATTGGTTTTCCTGTGGTTTCAATGTACATTATGGCAGTTTTAGGTAATTGTAGCCTTATGTACACCATCAAGACAGAGCAGGACCTGCATGAGCCCATGTATATCTTCCTCTTCATGCTGTCTGCTGTTGACCTTCTTATAGCCACCACCACCATGCCAAGAATGTTGGGGATCTTTTGGTTTAACGACAGAGAAATACCATTCAACATGTGCCTACTCCAGATGTTTTTCATCCATTTTCTCTCGGCTCTAGAATCAGGTATCCTGGTGGCCATGGCCATAGATCGCTACTTGGCAATTTGCCACCCACTGAGATACTCCTCTATTTTAACAAATAAAACAATAGCAAAGACTACTCTGGGGATCGCTATCCGGGGGGCCGCAGTCATGATTCCTATTCCATTAATAATTAAAAGACTACCTTTCTGCCATTCGAACATTCTAACACACTCGTTCTGCTTACACCAAGAGACCATGAAATTAGCGAGTGCGGATATAACCGTAAACATCATCTATGGTTTGTTTGTCATTCTCTCTATAATGGGAGTTGACTCGTTGTTCATTTCCTTGTCATACCTGCTAATACTTAGGACAGTACTCAGTCTGAGTGATGAAGGAAGTTCGAAAGCATTCAGCACATGCGCGGCCCATATCTGCGCAGTCCTAGTGTACTATATCCCACTGATCGGTCTGTCTGTGGAGCACAGATGGAAAACTCAGAAAACCTCAAACCTACATTTAGTGTTTGGTAATATCTACCTCCTCGTTCCTCCTGTAATAAATCCCATCATTTATGGCATCAAAACAACACAGATTCGCCGTAAGCTGTATAGAATATTCTGTGAGAAACTAAACTGGACCAAAACCACCGCTGGCTTATAGTTTCATTCTAGTGACTTGTAGTTTGAATTCTCTTATATTTCAATTCACATTCTAGCAACTTTTATTAAAAACAATTGTATTCTGTTTTAATTGATATGTGAAGCAGAAACTGTGTTAAAACGGGTAAATTTGTGCATATTTTGTGCCCTTTGCTTTGAAGTTTCTTATGATCATATGGATAATGAATATTATTATTACATCTTGTGTAGTGCTCTGGTTATTACAAGTCATATTATTAATGTTATTTAGTGTTCATGTTTTTGAGCAATATTCGTGCTTAAAAGGAACGTATAGAACGAAATCTATGACCATAACATTCTCTTATTAAATTTTGCGCATGAAACAATATGAAATAAATCAATCTAAACAGCACAGAATAATAGGTGGGTTTAACTCTTTCAGTGCCACAATTCAGTGCTTTAAATTCGGAGAACTGCACTGCATGATCTGGACGTTTTAACTGGGAGATTTCACAAATTGATTATTTTATTAATAATAATGTATTGTATTATTATATTATTATTTATAATAATATGTATATAGGACATAGTTATCTCTGAAACTTTCATTTATGGAATTACAAGTAAACAAATGATTATTGACAGATAAAGAGGTAAAGGGAACTCTGTTCAAAACAATCTTACAATCGAGGAAAACATACTCTACGGGGAGAATGCTTAATACGGGGTATTGCAGTGTATGATGGGAATGGTTTATACGGGGTATTGCAGTGTATGATGGGAATGGTTTATACGGGGTATTGCAATGTATGATGGGAATGGTTTATACGGGGTATTGCAGTGTATGATGGGAATGGTTTATACGGGGTATTGCAATGTATGATGGGAATGGTTTATACGGGGTATTGCAGTGTATGATGGGAATGGTTTATACGGGGTATTGCAGTGTATGATGGGAATGGTTTATACGGGGTATTGCAGTGTATGATGGGAATGGTTTATACGGGTTATTGCAGTGTATGATGGGAATGGTTTATACGGGGTATTGCAGTGTATGATGGGAATGGTTTATACGGGGTATTGCAGTGTATGATGGGAATGGTTTATACGGGGTATTGCAATGTATGATGGGAATGGTTTATACGGGGTATTGCAATGTATGATGGGAATGGTTTATACGGGGTATTGCAGTGTATGATGGGAATGGTTTATACGGGGTATTGCAGTGTATGATGGGAATGGTTTACACGGGGTATTGCAATGTATGATGGGAATGGTTTATACGGGGTATTGCAATGTATGATGGGAATGGTTTATACGGGGTATTGCAATGTATGATGGGAATGGTTTATACGGGGTATTGCAATGTATGATGGGAATGGTTTATACGGGGTATTGCAGTGTATGATGGGAATGGTTTATACGGGGTATTGCAGTGTATGATGGGAATGGTTTATACGGGGTATTGCAGTGTATGATGGGAATGGTTTATACGGGGTATTGCAATATATGATGGGAATGGTTTATACGGGATATTGCAATGTATGATGGGAATGGTTTATACGGGGTATTGCAATGTATGATGGGAATGGTTTATACGGGGTATTGCAATGTATGATGGGAATGGTTTATACGGGGTATTGCAGTGTATGATGGGAATGGTTTATACGGGGTATTGCAGTGTATGATGGGAATGGTTTATACGGGGTATTGCAGTGTATGATGGGAATGGTTTATACGAGGTATTGCAGTGTATGATGGGAATGGTTTATACGGGGTATTGCAATGTATGATGGGAATGGTTTATACGAGGTATTGCAATGTATGATGGGAATGGTTTATTAGGGGTATTGCAGTGTATGATGGGAATGGTTTATACGGGGTATTGCAATATATGATGGGAATGGTTTATACGGGATATTGCAATGTATGATGGGAATGGTTTATACGGGGTATTGCAGTGCATGATGGGAATGGTTTATACGGGGTATTGCAATGTATGATGGGAATGGTTTATACGAGGTATTGCAATGTATGATGGGAATGGTTTATACGGGGTATTGCAGTGTATGATGGGAATGGTTTATACGGGGTATTGCAATGTATGATGGGAATGGTTTATATGGGGTATTGCAGTGTATGATGGGAATGGTTTATACGGGGTATTGCAATGTATGATGGGAATGGTTTATACGGGGTATTGCAATGTAGGTGGGAATGGTTTATACGGGGTATTGCAGTGTATGATGGGAATGGTTTATACGGGGTATTGCAATGTATGATGGGAATGGTTTATACGGGGTATTGCAGTGTATGGTGGGAATGGTTTATACGGGGTATTGCAGTGTATGATGGGAATGGTTTATACGGGGTATTGCAGTGTATGATGGGAATGGTTTATACGGGGTATTGCAGTGTATGATGGGAATGGTTTATATGGGGTATTGCAGTGTATGATGGGAATGGTTTATACGAGGTATTGCAGTGTATGATGGGAATGGTTTATACGGGGTATTGCAGTGTATGATGGGAATGGTTTATACGGGCCATTGCAATGCATGATGGGAATGGTTTATACGGGATATTGCAATGTATGATGGGAATGGTTTATACGGGGTATTGCAGTGTATGATGGGAATGGTTTATACGGGGTATTGCAATGTATGATAGGAATGGTTTATACGGGGTATTGCAGTGTATGATGGGAATGGTTTATACGGGGTATTGCAATGTATGATGGGAATGGTTTATACGAGGTATTGCAGTGTATGATGGGAATGGTTTAAACGAGGTATTGCAATGTAGGTGGGAATGATTTATATGGGGTATTGCAGTGTATGATGGGAATGGTTTATACGGGGTATTGCTATGTATGATGGGAATGGTTTATACGAGGTATTGCAGTGTATGATGGGAATGGTTTATACGGGGTATTGCAGTGTATGATGGGAATGGTTTATACGGGGTATTGCAGTGTATGATGGGAATGGTTTATACGGGGTATTGCAGTGTATGATGGGAATGGTTTATACGGGGTATTGCAGTGTATGATGGGAATGGTTTATACGGGATATTGCAGTGTATGATGGGAAGGGTTTATACGAGGTATTGCAGTGTATGATGGGAATGGTTTATACGGGGTATTGCAGTGTATGATGGGAATGGTTTATACGGGCCATTGCAATGCATGATGGGAATGGTTTATACGGGATATTGCAATGTATGATGGGAATGGTTTATACGGGGTATTGCAGTGTATGATGGGAATGGTTTATACGGGGTATTGCAATGTATGATGGGAATGGTTTATACGGGGTATTGCAGTGTATGATGGGAATGGTTTATACGGGGTATTGCAATGTATGATGGGAATGGTTTATACGGGGTATTGCAGTGTATGATGGGAATGGTTTATACGGGGTATTGCAGTGTATGATGGGAATGGTTTATACGGGGTATTGCAGTGTATGATGGGAATGGTTTATACGGGTTATTGCAGTGTATGATGGGAATGGTTTATACGGGGTATTGCAGTGTATGATGGGAATGGTTTATACGGGGTATTGCAGTGTATGATGGGAATGGTTTATACGGGGTATTGCAATGTATGATGGGAATGGTTTATACGGGGTATTGCAATGTATGATGGGAATGGTTTATACGGGGTATTGCAGTGTATGATGGGAATGGTTTATACGGGGTATTGCAGTGTATGATGGGAATGGTTTACACGGGGTATTGCAATGTATGATGGGAATGGTTTATACGGGGTATTGCAATGTATGATGGGAATGGTTTATACGGGGTATTGCAATGTATGATGGGAATGGTTTATACGGGGTATTGCAATGTATGATGGGAATGGTTTATACGGGGTATTGCAGTGTATGATGGGAATGGTTTATACGGGGTATTGCAGTGTATGATGGGAATGGTTTATACGGGGTATTGCAGTGTATGATGGGAATGGTTTATACGGGGTATTGCAATATATGATGGGAATGGTTTATACGGGATATTGCAATGTATGATGGGAATGGTTTATACGGGGTATTGCAATGTATGATGGGAATGGTTTATACAGGGTATTGCAATGTATGATGGGAATGGTTTATACGGGGTATTGCAGTGTATGATGGGAATGGTTTATACGGGGTATTGCAGTGTATGATGGGAATGGTTTATACGGGGTATTGCAGTGTATGATGGGAATGGTTTATACGAGGTATTGCAGTGTATGATGGGAATGGTTTATACGGGGTATTGCAATGTATGATGGGAATGGTTTATACGAGGTATTGCAATGTATGATGGGAATGGTTTATTAGGGGTATTGCAGTGTATGATGGGAATGGTTTATACGGGGTATTGCAATATATGATGGGAATGGTTTATACGGGATATTGCAATGTATGATGGGAATGGTTTATACGGGGTATTGCAGTGCATGATGGGAATGGTTTATACGGGGTATTGCAATGTATGATGGGAATGGTTTATACGAGGTATTGCAATGTATGATGGGAATGGTTTATACGGGGTATTGCAGTGTATGATGGGAATGGTTTATACGGGGTATTGCAATGTATGATGGGAATGGTTTATATGGGGTATTGCAGTGTATGATGGGAATGGTTTATACGGGGTATTGCAATGTATGATGGGAATGGTTTATACGGGGTATTGCAATGTAGGTGGGAATGGTTTATACGGGGTATTGCAGTGTATGATGGGAATGGTTTATACGGGGTATTGCAATGTATGATGGGAATGGTTTATACGGGGTATTGCAGTGTATGGTGGGAATGGTTTATACGGGGTATTGCAGTGTATGATGGGAATGGTTTATACGGGGTATTGCAGTGTATGATGGGAATGGTTTATACGGGGTATTGCAGTGTATGATGGGAATGGTTTATATGGGGTATTGCAGTGTATGATGGGAATGGTTTATACGAGGTATTGCAGTGTATGATGGGAATGGTTTATACGGGGTATTGCAGTGTATGATGGGAATGGTTTATACGGGCCATTGCAATGCATGATGGGAATGGTTTATACGGGATATTGCAATGTATGATGGGAATGGTTTATACGGGGTATTGCAGTGTATGATGGGAATGGTTTATACGGGGTATTGCAATGTATGATAGGAATGGTTTATACGGGGTATTGCAGTGTATGATGGGAATGGTTTATACGGGGTATTGCAATGTATGATGGGAATGGTTTATACGAGGTATTGCAGTGTATGATGGGAATGGTTTAAACGAGGTATTGCAATGTAGGTGGGAATGATTTATATGGGGTATTGCAGTGTATGATGGGAATGGTTTATACGGGGTATTGCTATGTATGATGGGAATGGTTTATACGAGGTATTGCAGTGTATGATGGGAATGGTTTATACGGGGTATTGCAGTGTATGATGGGAATGGTTTATACGGGGTATTGCAGTGTATGATGGGAATGGTTTATACGGGGTATTGCAGTGTATGATGGGAATGGTTTATACGGGGTATTGCAGTGTATGATGGGAATGGTTTATACGGGATATTGCAGTGTATGATGGGAAGGGTTTATACGAGGTATTGCAGTGTATGATGGGAATGGTTTATACGGGGTATTGCAGTGTATGATGGGAATGGTTTATACGGGCCATTGCAATGCATGATGGGAATGGTTTATACGGGATATTGCAATGTATGATGGGAATGGTTTATACGGGGTATTGCAGTGTATGATGGGAATGGTTTATACGGGGTATTGCAATGTATGATAGGAATGGTTTATACGGGGTATTGCAGTGTATGATGGGAATGGTTTATACGGGGTATTGCAATGTATGATGGGAATGGTTTATACGAGGTATTGCAGTGTATGATGGGAATGGTTTAAACGAGGTATTGCAATGTAGGTGGGAATGATTTATATGGGGTATTGCAGTGTATGATGGGAATGGTTTATACGGGGTATTGCTATGTATGATGGGAATGGTTTATACGAGGTATTGCAGTGTATGATGGGAATGGTTTATACGGGGTATTGCAGTGTATGATGGGAATGGTTTATATGGGGTATTGCAGTGTATGATGGGAATGGTTTATACGGGGTATTGCAGTGTATGATGGGAATGGTTTATACGGGGTATTGCAGTGTATGATGGGAATGGTTTATACGGGATATTGCAGTGTATGATGGGAAGGGTTTATACGGGATATTGCAATGTATGATGGGAATGGTTTATACGAGGTATTGCAATGTATGATGGGAATGGTTTATACGGGGTATTGCAATGTATGATGGGAATGGTTTCTACGGGGTATTGCAGTGTATGATGGGAATGGTTTATACGGGGTTTTGCAGTGTATGATGGGAATGGTTTATACGAGGTATTGCAATGTATGATGGGAATGGTTTATACGGGGTATTGCAATGTATGATGGGAATGGTTTATACGGGGTATTGCAATGTATGATGGGAATGGTTTATACGGGGTATTGTAGTGTATGATGGGAATGGTTTATACGGGATATTGCAGTGTATGATGGGAAAGGTTTATACGGAATATTGCAATGTATGATGGGAATGGTTTATACGGGGTATTGCAATGTATGATGGGAATGGTTTATACGGGGTATTGCAATGTATGATGGGAATGGTTTATACGGGGTATTGTAGTGTATGATGGGAATGGTTTATACGGGGTATTGTAGTGTATGATGGGAATGGTTTATACGGGATATTGCAGTGTATGATGGGAAAGGTTTATACGGGGTATTGCAGTGTATGATGGGAATGGTTTATACGGGGTATTGCAATGTATGATGGGAATGGTTTATACGTGGTATTGCAGTGTATGATGGGAATGGTTTATACGGGGTATTGCAATGTATGATGGGAATGGTTTATATGGGGTATTGCAGTGTATGATTGGAATGGTTTATACGGGGTATTGCAATGTATGATGGGAATGGTTTATACGGGGTATTGCAGTGTGTAGCGGAGTCGAGGTATCCTCCTCCCTCGGAGGTGCTGCAGCAGCTGTGACTCTGTCTCCTTCCATGAGCTCTGCGATCAGGACAGCCTTTGTTTTGTTGCTTGCTATCCTCCCTCTCGCTTCTAGTAACTCTTTTAGCGTGTCCCGTTTCAAAAGGGTATAATCCGTTTCCATTCACCGGCTGTTCGTATGTTTCTGTATATTCCCGAACTCCGGTCTCATCCGAATGGTCTAGCTCACGGATTCGTATTCTCTTGCTGTGTAGTTCAGATCCCGTCGCTTGCCACCAATTGTAGCTGAGTAGAGGTATGATCCAAGGTATCTCCGCTGGTAGACAGGAACAGCAATCCAAGACAGGTACAGGACAGGTAGCGTAGTTACAATCCCTTCCCTCCAAGAACTAGACGACACATAGCTTGGAGGTCAACTGTCAGCTTTATTCACACATTTGCTTTTATGTCTTTTTCCCATGCAAGGGAGGTAACTTACAGTATCCAATCCTATCGTGGTCACCTCCTCTCCCTCTCCTCCCCTTAGATTAACAGTTAAACTCATTAGTGGGAACAGAGTTTTCCCCATTTTCTGGATGACCCCTAAATACAGGGGATACGGAGACAAATAAGGGGTCCCCTGATAGGTCTGATCTGGGTGAGCAACATACTCAAAATTCACCCATATCGGACCAGGGGTTCGGGAGTTACAGACAGTTAAAGTTTTGACCGACCGCAGGGATTTGGTAGCCGAAAACAGCTCCATGAATCCTGGCCCTGCGGTCGGTCTATTTCAATGAACAAAAAGTACTTAACAGTTTAGCCATCCGGCTCTAATTCTGCATTCGGATGAATCCCCTAGTCTGGGGGATTCATCCTACCGAACGGCGGGCCGTTCGGCAGTTTGAATCGTATGTTTCCGTTGTTCTGGAGGTCTGAGCGGTGTCTGGGTAGTCGAGCGTCCGATTTTAGTTCCAGATGCTCGACGACCAAACACCGCTGTTCGGGAGTTAAGATGGCCGCCGCCACGTGTTCGGTATACGAACGGCGGCCACACACGAACCCGATTGCTAATACTTGCAACATTGTTGCCTTCCCCTAAGGTGAGGCACACGACCACAGCAGGGGGGTCTTTCTTTCGGTACTTTAATCGGTTCCCGAACCGGCTAAGAGTTTCTGGTTCGGGTACCGATTACATTAGACATACAGTTCAAATACAATGTAATACTTAGTGCAAAAGTCTCTTGTGGCTGCTGCCGCCACAATGCTCCCCCAGAACCAAGCCAGCATACACAGTCTGATCCCAATGGATCGGCTTGGGGATGTCTGGAGGAGTACCCACAGATCACTTGTCCAGTTCAGTTTGTCGAGATAACCCGTCGGCATTTCCATTGAGCTTCCCCGGGCGATATTGGATGTTGAAATCAAATGGCTGCAGCGCTTAGCTCAAGCGCAGCAGCCTGGCATTGTCCCCTGACACCCGGTTCAGCCAGACCAACGGGTTGTGATCTGTGAGCAGTGAGAAAGTTTGCCCATACAAATAGGGCTGCAGCTTCTTGAGGGCCCACACCACGGCAAGGCATTCCTTTTCGATGGTGGCGTAGCTTACTTCTCTGGGTAAAAGTTTTCTGCTGAGGTAAGCTACCGGATGTTCGCCGCCATCTGCTCCGACCTGGCTCAGTACTGCTCCCAATCCAAACATTGAAGCGTCTGTATGAACGAGAAAGCGTTTAGTTGGATCAGGAGCAGCTAACACAGGAGCATTAACAAGAGCATTTTTCAGGAGTTGGAATGCCTGTTCACACTCTGGGGCCCATACTACTAACTTAGGGAGGTTCTTGCGGGTTAAATCGGTAAGGGGCTTGGCCATGGCACTGTAGTTAGGTACGAACTTTCGGTAGTAACCTGCGGTCCCCAAAAAGGCTAGTACCTGGGTTTTAGTGCGGGGGGTTGGCCATTTAGCTACGGCCTCTATTTTGGCTGGTTCGGGTTTTTGTTGGCCACTGCCTACTCAGTGTCCTAAGTATTGGACCTCTGCCATCCCTATATGATATTTACTGGGTTTGAGGGTTAGTCCGGCTTCTCTGATGCGGTCTAGTACGGCCCCTATATGGTTCAGGTGATCTGCCCATGAATAACTAAAGATGGCTATGTCATCTAAATAGGCGCAAGCGTATTCCTGAAACCCATCTAATAGTCGGTCCACCATTCTCTGGAAGGTGGCCGGGGCATTCTTCATCCCAAATGGCATGACCTTGAATTGGTACAGGCCAAATGGGGTGACGAAGGCCGATTTGGGAATAGCGTCCTCGGCCAACGGGATTTGCCAATATCCCTTGCAAAGATCAATGGTGGTTAAGTATTTGCCCCTGGCCATTTTGTCTAATAACTCGTCTAACCGGGGCATGGGATAGGCGTCGGACACGGTTTTATCATTGAGCCTCCGGTAATCCACGCAGAAGCGGGTCGTTCCATCCCGCTTCGGCACGAGTACCACTGGGGAGGCCCAGGGGCTATCCGAAGGCTCAATTACCCCTAACTGCAACATTTCCTTCAGCTCCTTGTACATGTTCCCCCTCACTGCTTTGGGAATGCGGTAGGGCGGTTGACGGAGCAGGGTCGGATCTAGGGTTTCCACTCGATGGGTAGCTAATGGGGTATATCCAGGGAGGTTGGAAAAAGTGGCTCCTTTTTCCCTAATTAAACTTTGGGCCTGGGCTTTCTCCTGGGGATTTAAGCGTTCTCCTAATTGTACGGCTGCTAGATCTTCTTGTAAGGTTTCTCAGGCTAGCATGTCAGGGAGGGGTAGGTTATCTGCGTCCTCAGCGGCCGAGGCGCAGATGCCGGATACTTCCTCCGTGCGCTCGCGGTAGGGTTTCAGCATGTTCACATGGAACATGCGTCTGCCTCCGGTCCCGGCGCAGGGGTCAATTATATAGGTGGTATCGCAGACTTGCTCTACCACCTGGAAAGGGCCCTGCCAGGAAGCCTGCAGCTTATCAGTAGGGATGGGTCATAGGATTAACACCTTCTGGCCGACCTGAAAGCTGCGGTCCCTGGCTCCCCTATCATAACATCGGCGCTGTCGTTGCTGAGCCGCCTGGAGGTTGTTACGCACAGCCTGTGTTAAGTCCTCCAAGCGGTTCCGGAACTCCAGCACATAGGGTACGATCGGAGTGCCGTTATTGGTCGTCCCCCCCTCCCAGTGTTCTCTGATTAGGTCTAGGGGACCCCTTACTCTCCTTCCGAACAACAATTCGAAAGGGGAGAACCCGGTGCACTCTTGGGGGACTTCCCTGTAGGCGAATAGTAGGTGGGGTAAGAACCGTTCCCAGTCCTTTTGGGTGTCTATGAACGTGCGGATCATTTGTTTTAGCATTCCATTGAAACGTTCGCAGAGGCCATTGGACTGGGGGTGGTACAGGGAGTTAAGGATAGCTTGGACCCCGCATACTTTCCAAAGCTGGTGAGTGACCTCGGCCGTGAATTGGGTACCCCTATCCGAGATAATCTCCCGGGGTAACCCCATACGGGTAAAGATGCGCATAAGGGCGTCTACTATGGTCTCGGCGTGTACGTTTGTCAGGGCTACTGCTTCGGGGTACCTGGTGGCGTAGTCCACTACGGTCAATATGTATCTCTTGCCAGAGGGGCTCGGTCTTTTCAGCAGCCCAATTATGTCTACCGCTGTCCTGCTAAAGGGTTCTTCGATTATGGGTAGGGTGTGGAGTTTGGCCTTGTATCGGTCCCCCCTTTTTCCCACTCTCTGACAGGTATCACAGGTATTACAGTAATGCTTAATATCCTGGGATATCCCTGGCCAGAAGAAGTTCTGCAGCAGCCGATGTTTGGTTCGGCTGATCCCTAGGTGGCCGGACAGGGGAATGTCGTGGGCAATTCGCATTAATTCTTGCCTATACTTTCGAGGGACAATTAACTGTTTGATGGGGACGGGAATCGATCCGGCTACTACCTTTTCTGCATACCGGTATAATAACCCCTTATCCCAAGCATATCTCTCCCCCTCTATGCCATTCTGTTTTTTATCTACCCGGTCCTTGTAAACCTGTAGGGACGGGTCTAGGGCGACCTCGCTACCAAATTCTAATGGGGCATCCCAGGGTAACACAGTGTGATTAGGAGGGGCCGGGCTTACCTGAGCCTCAGAGTCGATGTGTGGTGCCGTGGTGCGAGCCTGTTGACGGGTGACGACCGGGTAAGCCTCCTGTGGAGGTGGTCGTGTAACAAAAGCGGAGGTTAGCTCCCCCAAATCATTCCCCAAAATAACATCCGCAGGCAAGTCCTGCATCATCCCCACTTCAATTTGTCCTGCCCCCGCTCCCCAGTCCAAATGTAGTTTAGCAGTGGGCACTTTGTAAATAGCTCCCCCTGCCACTCGTACTGCAATACAGTCCCCTGTGAGATGTTCTGGGGCCACTAGATGGTTCCGTACCAGAGTGATAGTGGCCCCGGAATCTCTTAATCCCTCCATCCGCTTTCCCTCTACATGGCCTTGGCGGTTGTCAGATGCCGCCTGCACCGGGTTTACTTCATGGAGGGTGCCTAAGGGTTCCTCCATTTGAGTAGGGGTGGAAGGTTGAGCCAATGCTCTGGTCTGGTAGCAGTGAACTGCGGCTCGAGGGGTAGGAGGTGGTCGTTGAGGGGTCCAGGATGGCCTGGCCCGGTTTCGGGGACAGTCTCGTTGTACGTGACCAAGCTGGTTACAGGTATGGCACCGGATATGTGCCCTGTTGTTATACCTGGGGGGTTGGGACGGGTAGGTCCCTCCTGGTCGGGGAGAATCTACTGGGGTAGGTCAGGAAAAGGTTGGCGGGGAGTGTACTTTAGTGGATGAGCGCTGTTCCCGCCGGGTGTCTTGGTGCTCATCCGCCAGCTTAGCGGCCTCTTGCAAGGTACAGGGTTTACGATCCCTTACCCAGTTCTGTAGGTCGTGAGACAAGCTTTTGTAAAATTGTTCCAGCACCAACAACTGCATGATCTCTTGGGACGTGACGGCTTTCGCTGCCTCAATCCACCCGGTAGCTGCACGCTGTAGCCGGTGTGCGAATTCTGCATGCGAGTCTTTTTCTGGTTTGAGTAGTGCCTGGAACTGTATTCGGTATGCCTCAGGTGTAATGGCATACCTTGCGAGAAGGGTTTGTTTTACCTTCTGATAGTCCCGGATATCCTCCGCCGGCATGGCTCGGTAGGCATCCGCTGCGCGGCCTGATAGGTTACCGGCTAGCAAGGGCACTTGGTCCTTGGTGCTGATGGCATGCAGCTGGCACAACCGTTCAAAGACCTGTAAATAGCCATCAATGTCCCCTTCTGTATCAATAAATGCTTTGAATGCCTGGTAAGGTATTTTTGCTTTTGGTGGCGGGGTAGGGACAGACGTTGTGCTTCCTTCCCCCGCTTGTTGGTTCCTCTGCGTCGTTCGCAGCATGATGTAAGTCTGTACATCGTTGTAAACCCGGTCTGCCATCTGCTCTGCTAGAGCTGGTGGGAATAGAGCCAACCTGCTCCTATATTCCTTGGCAAACTCGGATTCCTCCTCCTCCCTCGGAGGTGCTGCAGCAGCTGTGACTCTGTCTCCTTCCATGAGCTCTGCGATCAGGACAGCCTTTGTTTTGTTGCTTGCTATCCTCCCTCTCGCTTCTAGTAACTCTTTTAGCGTGTCCCGTTTCAAAAGGGTATAATCCGTTTCCATTCACCGGCTGTTCGTATGTTTCTGTATATTCCCGAACTCCGGTCTCATCCGAATGGTCTAGCTCACGGATTCGTATTCTCTTGCTGTGTAGTTCAGATCCCGTCGCTTGCCACCAATTGTAGCAGAGTAGAGGTATGATCCAAGGTATCTCCGCTGGTAGACAGGAACAGCAATCCAAGACAGGTACAGGACAGGTAGCGTAGTTACAATCCCTTCCCTCCAAGAACTAGACGACACATAGCTTGGAGGTCAACTGTCAGCTTTATTCACACATTTGCTTTTATGTCTTTTTCCCATGCAAGGAAGGTAACTTACAGTATCCAATCCTATCGTGGTCACCTCCTCTCCCTCTCCTCCCCTTAGATTAACAGTTAAACTCATTAGTGGGAACAGAGTTTTCCCCATTTTCTGGATGTCCCCTAAATACAGGGGATACGGAGACAAATAAGGGGTCCCCTGATAGGTCTGATCTGGGTGAGCAACATACTCAAAATTCACCCATATCGGACCAGAGGTTCGGGAGTTACAGACAGTTAAAGTTTTGACCGACCGCAGGGATTTGGTAGCCGAAAACAGCTCCATGAATCCTGGCCCTGTGGTCGGTCTATTTCAATGAACAAAAAGTACCGAACAGTTTAGCCATCCGGCTCTAATTCTGCATTCGGATGAATCCCCTAGTATGGGGGATTCATCCTACCGAACGGCGGGCCGTTCGGCAGTTTGAATCGTATGTTTCCGTTGTTCTGGAGGTCTGAGCGGTGTCTGGGTAGTCGAGCGTCCGATTTTAGTTCCAGACGCTCGACGACCAAACACCGCTGTTCGGGAGTTAAGATGGCCGCCGCCACGTGTTCGGTATACGAACGGCGGCCACACATGAACCCAATTGCTAATACTTGCAACATTGTTGCCTTCCCCTAAGGTGAGGCACACGACCACAGCAGGGGGGTCTTTCTTTCGGTACTTTAATCGGTTCCCGAACCGGCTAAGAGTTTCTGGTTCGGGTACCGATTACATTAGACATACAGTTCAAATACAATTTAATACTTAGTGCAAAAGTCTCTTGTGGCTGCTGCCGCCACACCGTGTATGATGGGAATGGTTTATACGGGATATTGCAGTGTATGATGGGAAGGGTTTATACGGGATATTGCAATGTATGATGGGAATGGTTTATACGAGGTATTGCAATGTATGATGGGAATGGTTTATACGGGGTATTGCAATGTATGATGGGAATGGTGTATACGAAGTATTGCAATGTATGATGGGAATGGTTTATACGGGGTATTGCAGTGTATGATGGGAATGGTTTATACGGGGTACTGCAGTGTATGATGGGAATGGTTTATACGGGGTATTGCAATGTATGATGGGAATGGTTTATACGGGGTATTGCAATGTATGATGGGAATGGTTTATACGGGGTATTGCAGTGTATGATGGGAATGGTTTATACGAGGTATTGCAGTGTATGATGGGAATGGTTTATACGGGGTATTGCAATGTATGATGGGAATGGTTTATACGGGATATTGCAATGTATGATGGGAATGGTTTATACGGGGTATTGCAATGTATGATGGGAATGGTTTATACGTGGTATTGCAATGTATGATGGGGATGGTTTATACGGGGTATTGCAATGTATGATGGGAATGGTTTACACGGGGTATTGCAATGTATGATGGGAATGGTTTATACGGGGTATTGCAGTGTATAATGGGAATGGTTTATACGGGGTATTGCAATGTACGATGGGAATGGTTTATACGAGGTATTGCAATGTATGATGGGAATGGTTTATACGGGGTATTGCAGTGTATGATGGGAATGGTTTATACGGAGTATTGCAATATATGATGGGAATGGTTTATACGAGGTATTGCAGTGTATGATGGGAATGGTTTATACGGGATATTGCAATGTATGATGGGAATGGTTTATACGGGGTATTGCAATGTATGATGGGAATGGTTTATACGGGGTATTGCAGTGTATGATGGGAATGGTTTATACGGGGCATTGCAGTGTTTGATGGGAATGGTTTATATGAGGTATTGCAGTGTATGATGAGAATGGTTTATAGAGAGGCAGCATGGTGTAGGGGGGCAGCGGGGTGTCTGCTGGGGCTAGAGGGGCAGCAGGGGGTCTGCTGGGGCAGCAGAGGGTAGAGGGGCTGTAAGAGGTACGGGCTGTGGTGGGTATAGGGGTTGTAGTAGGTAGAAGGGCTGCAGGGGTAAGGGCTGCTGGGGGTAGAGAGGTAGCAGGGGGTTGAGGGGCAGTAGGGAGTAGGGGGCCAGCAGGGAGTAAGGGGCAGGTAGGGGGGCAGCAGGGAGTAAGTGGGTAGAGGGGCAGCAGGGAGTAGGGGGGCCAGCAGGAGGTAGGGGGCAAAGGGGCAGCAGGGAGTAGGAGGGCCAATAGGAGGTAGATTGGCAGCAGGGAGTAGGGGGCAAAGGGGCCGCAGAGGGTAGATGAGTAGCAGGGGGTAGGGGGCCTAGCAGCAGTGGCGTCGCTAGGGGGGGCCAAAGGGGGCCATGCGCCCCCCCCCCCCCCCCACATCATGCTGTGCCTCCGCCTTTACCCCCCCAAATGCCAGCAACTTGCTGGCCATGTGCTTCAATTATATTCCCTTGGGCTGTAACAGTCACGGCAGAGCAGCTGGAACGGACAGACAAACTTCCCGGCACAGGCCCCGCCCATAAATTAAGCACTGCCTCCTGCACATAAGCCCCGCCCCTGCCGTTAAGCAGCAGACCGTGCTGCTGCTTCAAAGGCAAGAAGATGGCCGTCTGACCCCCAGCAACAGTTAGGCTTGATATGCTCAGGTGTGTGTGTGTGTGTCCGTCTGTGAGGAAGCTTGTGTGTGTGTGTCTGTATGTACTCATCAGTATGTGTGTGTGTGTGTGTGTGTGTTTGGACTCAGCAGTCTGTGTGTGTGTGTGTGTGTGTGTTTATGGATTCAGCAGTCTGTGTGTGTGTATGGACTCAGCAGTCTCTGTGTGTGTGGACTCAGCAGTCTGTGTGTCTGTGTCTGTATGTACTCATCAGTCTGTGTGTGTGTATGTGTGTGTGTTTGGA